>NC_092718.1:157411116-157711116 GCF_047496885.1 Scyliorhinus torazame | reverse complement strand
TATGGGGGGCGAAGAGGGGGGTAAAAAGGGGGGAAAGAGGAGTTTTATGTTATTAATCCTGCGATGTGGTAACTTTTCTCTCTTCCACAGGAGGTGGTGGGGGGAGGAAAGGAGGTGGAGGAGATGGGGCGTTGGCCATTGGGGGCGGGGCCAAGGGGGAAGCGCGGGCTCGGTTCCCGCGCTATGATAATCATGGCGGGAATAGGGAAGCAGGAAGGAGGGGGCGTCGCACGGTGCGAGCCGAGGTCACGGGGGGAAGCCGAGGTCGGCCAGAGTTTGCTGACTTCTGGGAGCAACATGGGGGGTGTAACTACGCTAGTGGGGGATCTAGCGGGGGGGGGGGGTGGGAGGGGGGGAATTATTGGGCTGCTGCTGCTGGGGAAAGGGGGGAGCTGGCATGGGGTGGGATGGGCGGGGGGGCACCGCCTGGGGGACACACAGCTGCGTGGGAACCGGGTGAGGAGCTGGAAAAGGGGATGGCTAATCGACAAGGGAGGGGGGGTAAAAAGCCCCCCAACCTGGCTGATCACGTGGAACGTGAGAGGGCTGAACGGGCCGATAAAGACGGCACGGGTACTCGCACACCTTAAGAAACTTAAGGCAGACGTGGTTATGTTACAGGAAACGCACTTGAAACTGATAGACCAGGTGAGACTACGCAAAGGTTGGGTGGGGCAGGTGTTCCATTCGGGGCTAGATGCGAAAAACAGGGGGGTGGCTATATTAGTGGGGAAGCGGGTAATGTTTGAGGCAAAGGCTATAGTGGCGGATAGCGGGGGCAGATACGTGATGGTGAGTGGCAAACTACAGGGGGAGACGGTGGTTTTGGTAAACGTATATGCCCCGAACTGGGATGGTGCCAATTTTATGAGGCGTATGCTAGGACGCATCCCGGACCTAGAGGTGGGAAAGTTGGTAATGGGGGGAGATTTCAATACGGTGTTGGAACCAGGGCTGGACAGGTCGAGGTCCAGGACTGGAAGGAGGCCGGCAGCAGCCAAGGTGCTTAAAGATTTTATGGAGCAGATGGGAGGAGTAGACCCGTGGAGATTTAGCAGACCTAGGAGTAAGGAGTTTTCGTTTTTCTCCTATGTCCACAAAGTCTATTCGCGAATAGACTTTTTTGTTTTGGGAAGGGCGTTGATCCCGAAGGTGAGGGGAACGGAGTATACGGCTATAGCCATTTCGGATCACGCTCCACATTGGGTGGACTTGGAGATAGGGGAGGAAACAGAAGGGCGCCCACTCTGGAGAATGGACATGGGACTAATGGCAGATGAGGGGGTGTGTCTAAGGGTGAGGGGGTGCATTGAAAAGTACTTGGAACGCAATGATAATGGGGAGGTCCAGATGGGAGTGGTCTGGGAGGCGCTGAAGGCAGTGGTTAGAGGGGAGCTGATATCAATAAGGGCACATAAAGGAAAGCAGGAGAGGAGGGAACGGGAGCGGTTGCTGCAAGAACTTCTGAGGGTGGACAGGCAATATGCGGAGGCACCGGAGGAGGGACTGTACAGGGAAAGGCAAAGACTACACGTAGAATTTGACTTGCTGACAACGGGTACTGCAGAGGCACAGTGGAGGAAGGCACAGGGTGTACAGTACGAATATGGGGAGAAGGCGAGCAGGTTGCTGGCCCACCAATTGAGGAAAAGGGGAGCAGCGAGGGAAATAGGGGTAGTGAGGGATGAGGAAGGAGAGATGGAGCGGGGAGCGGAGAGAGTGAATGGAGTGTTCAAGGCATTTTATAAAAAATTATACGAAGCTCAACCCCCGGATGGGAGGGAGAGAATGATGGGCTTTCTGGACCGGCTGGAATTTCCCAAGGTGGAGGAGCAGGAAAGGGTGGGACTGGGAGCACAGATTGAAATAGAGGAAGTAGTGAAAGGAATTAGGAGCATGCAGGCGGGGAAGGCCCCGGGACCGGATGGATTCCCAGTTGAATTTTACAGAAAATATGTGGGCTTGCTCGCCCCGCTACTGATGAGAACCTTTAATGAGGCGAGGGAATGGGGACAGCTGCCCCTGACTCTGTCAGAGGCAACGATATCGCTTCTCCTAAAGAAGGAAAAAGACCCGCTGCAATGCGGGTCCTATAGACCTATTTCCCTCCTAAATGTAGACGCTAAGATTCTGGCCAAGGTAATGGCAATGAGGATAGAGGATTGTGTCCCGAGGGTTGTCCATGAGGACCAAACTGGGTTTGTGAAGGGGAGACAGCTGAATACGAATATACGGAGGCTGCTAGGGGTAATGATGATGCCCCCACCAGAGGGGGAAGCGGAGATAGTGGTGGCGATGGATGCCGAGAAAGCATTTGATAGAGTGGAGTGGGATTATCTGTGGGAGGTGCTGAGGAGATTTGGTTTTGGAGATGAGTATGTTGGATGGGTGCAGCTGTTGTATAGGGCCCCAGTGGCGAGTGTGGTCACGAATGGACGGGGATCTGCATACTTTCGGCTCCATAGAGGGACAAGGCAGGGATGCCCTCTGTCCCCATTATTGTTTGCACTGGCGATTGAGCCCCTGGCAATAGCATTGTGGGGTTCCAAGAAGTGGAGGGGAGTACTTAGAGGAGGAGAAGAACATCGGGTATCTCTGTATGCGGATGATTTGTTGTTATATGTAGCGGACCCGGCGGAGGGGATGCCAGAGATAATGCGGACACTTCGGGAGTTTGGAGAATTCTCAGGATATAAACTGAACATGGGGAAAAGTGAGTTGTTTGTGGTGCATCCAGGGGAGCAGAGCAGAGAAATAGAGGACGTTCCGCTGAGGAAGGTAACAAGGGACTTTCGTTACTTGGGGATCCAGATAGCCAAGAATTGTGGTACATTGCATCGGTTAAATTGAACGCGATTGGTGGAACAAATGGAGGAGGACTTCAAGAGATGGGACATGGTATCCCTGTCACTGGCAGGGAGGGTGCAGGCGGTTAAAATGGTAGTCCTCCCGAGATTCCTCTTTGTGTTTCAGTGCCTCCCGGTGGTGATCACAAAGGCTTTTTTCAAAAGGATCGAAAAGAGTATCATGAGTTTTGTGTGGGCCGGGAAGACCCCGAGAGTGAGGAAGGGATTCTTACAGCATAGTAGGGATAGTGGGGGGCTGGCACTACCGAGCTTAAGTGAGTACTACTGGGCCGCCAATATCTCAATGGTGAGTAAGTGGATGGGAGAAGAGGAGGGAGCGGCGTGGAAGAGATTGGAGAGGGCGTCCTGTAGGGGGACTAGCCTACAAGCTATGGTGACGGCCCCATTGCCGTTCTCACCGAAGAAATACACCACAAGTCTGGTGGTGGTGGCGACTTTGAAAATTTGGGGACAGTGGAGACGGCATAGGGGAAAGACGGGAGCCTTGGTGGGGTCCCCGATAAGAAATAACCATAGGTTTGCCCTGGGGAGAATGGATGGGGGATTTGGAATATGGCAAAGAGCAGGAGTAACGCAACTGAAAGATCTGTTTGTGGATGGGAAGTTCGCAAGTCTGGGAACGCTGACCGAGAAATATGGGTTGCCCCAAGGGAATGCATTCCGGTATGTGCAACTGAGGGCTTTTGCGAGGCAACAGGTGAGGGAATTCCCGCAGCTCCCGACGCATGAGGTGCAGGACAGAGTGATCTCAAAGACATGGGTGGGGGACGGTAAGGTGTCAGATATATATAGGGAAATGAGGGATGAGGGGGAGATTATGGTAGATGAGCTGAAAGGGAAATGGGAAGAAGAGCTGGGGGAGGAGATTGAGGAGGGGCTGTGGGCGGATGCCCTAAGTAGGGTAAACTCATCGTCCTCGTGTGCCAGGCTAAGCCTGATTCAATTTAAGGTGTTACACAGGGCGCATATGACTGGAGCACGGCTCAGTAAATTTTTGGGGGTAGAGGATAGGTGTGCGAGTTGCTCGAGAAGCCCAGCGAATCACACCAACATGTTTTGGTCATGTCCGGCACTACAGGGGTTCTGGGTGGGGGTGACAAAGGTGCTTTCGAAAGTAGTGGGGGTCCAGGTCGAACCAAGCTGGGGGTTGGCTATATTTGGGGTTGCACAAGAGCCGGGAGTGCAGGAGGCGAGAGAGGCCGATGTTTTGGCCTTTGCGTCCCTAGTAGCCCGACGCAGGATACTGTTGATGTGGAAGGAAGCCAAGCCCCCGGAGGTGGAGACCTGGATAAATGACATGGCAGGGTTTATAAAGCTGGAACGGATTAAGTTCGTCCTAAGGGGATCGGCTCAAGGGTTCACCAGGCGGTGGCAACCGTTCGTCGAATACCTCACAGAAAGATAGAGGGAATGGAAAAGAACAAGGCAGCAGCAGCAGCCCAGGGGGGGGGGGGGGGGGGTGGGGGAACCAGAAGGACTCTCAGGGTTATTAATATATATGTATAATATGTATAGGTCGTTGCTATAAATAATTGTATATTGGACTGTTAAATCATATTTTTGGAGAGTGTTTATCTGAGACAATATGTTGCCATTTAGTTTTAGTTTTCGTTTTTGTTATATATTATTTATTCTTTGTTTATAAAACAGGTCATTGTTATTTATACTGTTATATTATTGTGTAAAGGATACACAATGTACTGTGATGGTTGACCAAAAATTTTCAATAAAATATTTTTTTAAAAAAATAAATGAAAGACTCTGTAGTGGAGGTAACAAAATCACATGGTTTGAGTTCACTTACATGAGACATATTATAAAGCATGTTTTTATCTGTCTTTTGAGGGAAGTGGTTAATTTCTGAACCTGATCCGAAACTATTGGCCACAGTAAATCTCGGTCAGGCCATTCTATCTAATTTCTTACAAGTGTAAGCTTGCTTCACGTGGGATTATTAATCATGTTTAGATGGATTCTTCCCTGAGATGAGTTGTTTCACTGACTTTAAGTACCTCAGTTTGTATTTTTGTTCCGATCTACTTGAAATGGACTCTTAAGCAGTTTTTGTTTTGTGCCCACACAATCCTAAGTGTGACATTATCATAAATGTAGAGAACTGCAAGGGTTAATGTAATGTCTAAATCAACCACTGGAGGGAGCTAGATGTACAATTATATGAGACATTGATGCTAAGCCTTGTGGGTGAGAGGTTGAGGAGAAAGCTAGAGAACAGACTGAAGGAAAGATAGTGAGAGTGAGGGCAGATCATATTTAATGTAATAGTGTAGAGATTAGCAGTAGATGAGTGTAGATTATATGTTTCTTATCAACTGTATTATATAGGAATAAGTGTCGAATCCAATTAAGTAGCATTAATACATTTATAGCTTTGTTCAATTTAAAGCTATTTGTGGTCTTTGTGAACACTACACCAACCATCCTAAAGTTAGCATCATAAAGAACACCACACCAAGTACTTTCTTAATTGTGCTACTTTTCTCAGTCTTACTGTGCTTATACCTTAGGATGATGTTTTCTGTTTTAGACTGATTCATTTCTTTCAATTTTCTGTTTCTAAGTTTCCTCTGCTAGGTTTTTAAATGTGTTGACACCTCCTAAATCTGCACCATCTTTCCTGCAACCCCCTCTTTCAAGCTCTTCGACACTGTTTCCGCTCTGAATTCTCTTATGGTGCAACAGGAGACACATCAGGGGGACAAAGGCCGAATGCCTGGAAAGTACAGAGGGAGATAATGGGCAAAATATAACGGCTGTGCCATGCCTGACTCGGGACGCTATGATGCCGGTAAATCTGTATCAAAATAACCCTGGCCAAAGTGACAAATCACATGCTTTGTGACTGTCAAAGTAGTCTTCCCCTCTCCCACTTCAACCTCAGCCTGTGACACAATTAACAAGGATATCTTCCTCCAGCACCTTTGTTTTGTTGCCCAGTTCATAAGGACAGCCCTCACTTGATTTCAGTCCAACCCAGAAATGCTGTAGCTACTCCTAGCCAAGTACTTCCAGCTATGGCTTCTCTTCACTCCCCAGCAACATGACCTTTGAAGTCCCCCAAGGCTCTGTCCTTGGCGTGTCCAACCATCATCTACGTGTGGCCCCTTGGTGACATCATCTGTTGTCCCTGTTCACAGGGATCGCTTCCAGATGCATGCTGATAACACCCAGCTCTGACTCTCCACCATTTCTCTGGACCACCTCAAGAAAATTAGCTCCTCACATCACTCAGCTATTGAAATCTTTATCCACATGTTCTTTATCTCAAGGATTGCTCTCCCAATTCCAGCCCATGATAAGATCTGCAATATAGACCTTGCTAGTTTAGAGCTAGCTATCCAGAATACCATGATACAGGTTCTCGCCTACACAGAGTCCTGCACAAAACATTTCGCTTATCCCTGTCAAGCTTCACTGGCTTCTTTGTAACTCGATGAATCAATTTCCAAAACTCCGCTTCTCACTGTCCCAGAGATTACTTTTTCTCTATCTTTGGCATTGGGCGTGATTTAACGAAACAAAAGAGTCCGGATGTGGACGAGTTTAGCGTGGTGTTTCCTGGCATTTGTAGCTATCGGACGGGACTTTCTTTGGGTTATTTTTTTCCCCTCCGTGGGGAAGGCCCTGCCGAGGCTGCACTTCCCTTCATTTCCTGCACTAAGGAGCTCTGTTCGCCAGTATGGGAAGAGATTGCGGCGTTCTGGTCTGTTGATTCCCCCAATCCAACCTCTGGGGCCTCCCCCGATTTCCCCCAATCCAACCTCTGGGGCCCCCCGCCCCTCCCCGCCAACGCCACAGCTTAATTCACCCGCATTCTCAATCTGCCAATGTTTAACATTACAATTCATCTTTCTGATTTGTTATAGGGAGATACACTGTTGCTTGCCGATTTTATCCAAAACCCAGAGGGCCTGCTTCCCTTCATAATAATAATCTTTATTGTCACAAGCAGGCTTACATTAACACTGCAATGAAGTTACTGTGAAAAGCCTCGCGTTGCCACACTCCACCGACTGTTCGGGTACACAGAGGGAGAATTCAGAATGTCCAAATTACCTAACAGCACGTCTTTCGGGACTTGTGGGAGGAAACCGGAGCACCCGGAGGAAACCCACGCAGGCACAGGGAGAACGTGCAGACTCCGCACAGACAGCGACCTAAGCCGGGAATCGAACCTGGGACCCTGGCGCTGTGAAGCAACAGTGTTAACCATTGTGCTACTGTGCCGTCCTGCTGCCCCAACTATCAGGTTGTGCTTTAAGAAATTTGCCATGGACTTCCGATGGTGGCTATGAGGGAGTAGGTCGCACATTTGGTGGCTCCCGATTTGGTCGGACTTTTGGACCTTTTCCCCTGACTTTTGTGCGCTTTTGAGCGTGGAACTGGAAAGCAACAGTACTCAGGCACAGGACACATGCAGAATTGTGTGGACCTAAGAAGCCGGAGGGACCGTAAACAGCAGAAGAAGTGGTCGAGTAAGGGCACAGTGGAGGCTGTGAGAGAGACCAGCATGGCTGGTGTTCAGAGCAAGGAGCCGACAGCCCAGCCCACAATGGAGCAGCTGCTGCAGGCTATGCAGGAGGGCTTTTTGGTTCTGAAGCGTGACAACTTGGAGCCGCTTCAGAAGTCGATTGATCAGATGGGAAAAAGGCTGGATGATCAGGCAGAGAAGCTCCAGCAGTTGTAGAAGTCAGTGGAGGAGCAGGCTGACTTTCAAACGGTGATGGATGTGGAGATTCGGAGGCTGAGAGACCAGCAAAATGTGCTTCTGGAAAGGCTGGAGTACCTGGACAACAGATCTCGCCAGCAGAACGTGAGAATCGTGGGCCTCCCGGAGGGGGCAGAGGGGCTAGACGCTGCCGCATATGTAGAGGGTATGTTTCAGAAGTTGCTGGGGAACGAGGTGTCCCCGCGCCCGCCGGTGGTGGACGGGGCACACAGAGTGCAGGTGAGGCAGCCGGGACAAGGGGATCCCCCACGAGCGATGGTGGTACGCTTTCACAGGTACCTGGACAAGAAACGGGTGCTGCAATGGGCAAAGAGCACACAAAGCTGTATTTGGGACAATACCACCCTCCGTGTGTACCAGGATTTGAGTACGGAGGTGGCCAGGAGGAGGGGAGGCTACAGGCAGGTGAAGGAGATACCGTATAACAACAAGGTGAAATTCGGGCTGCTTTTTCCGGCGCGACTGTGGGTTACGTATAAGGGTCAGCTCCACTATTTTGAGGAACCCGAAGAGGCGATGGACTTCGTTAAGAAGCAAGGGCTGGCCCTGAGCTGAGGACGTTTGGACTCATGTTAGAGCTTTTAAGTATATGTGGTGTCTCTCCCGTTTTGGGATGTATCTTTTTTTTGGATTGTTTTTGCCTGCTTTTTGCATAGTGTGGTAGTATGTATTGGGGGTCATGTGGGACTGGAAGCCCTAATGTCATTGGCTGACAGATCCCGGGTCCTGGTTGGCCGTTGACCTCATACTCCGCCCTGAAGGCGAAGTATAAGAAGCCGGTGCCTTCCCCCGCAGGCCAGTTTACTATCGGGCTGCTGGGGAACAGACACGCTTAATAAAGCCTCATCGACTTCACTCTATTCGTCTCACGGAGTCTTTGTGCGCCACAATTTATTAAGTGTGCCTAAAAAGGACTATGGAGCTCAGGATCATTCCAGAATGCCTGAGGATCAGCCCCCACGCAGTGAATGCGGCAGCAGCCTTCAAACACTGGCAGACTTGCTTCGAGGCCTACATCAGATCGACCACAGGCCGAGTCTCAGACGAACAAAAACTGCAGGTCCTGCACTCGAGGGTGAGCACGGAGATTTTCACCCTCATTGAAGACACCCACGATTTCCAGACGGCGTTCACAGCACTGAGAAGTCTCTACGTTCGCCCAGTTAACCAAATCTACGCTCGCTACCAGCTCGCGACAAGACGGCAAGCTCCCGGAGAATCGATGGACGAGTTCTACGCCGCGCTGCTGATTTTGGGAAGAGCCTGCAGCTGCCCGTCGGTGGATGCAAACGAACATACGGACATGTTAATGCGCGATGCTTTTGTGGCAGGTATGCAATCCTCCCAAATCCGCCAAAGACTTCTAGAAAAAGAGTCGCTAGGACTCTCAGAGGCACGGGCCCTGGCAGCCTCGCTGGACGTAGCCGCGCGTAATACCCGCGACTACGGCCCCGACCGCGCGGCAGGCCATTGGGCCCCGTACGTACCCGCCGCGGCAAACCCCCTACCCCCCCCCCGGACACCCCACAGGCTTGCGCAGTCCAAACGCCGAGTTGCACCAGGGGCGCCCGCTGTTATTTCTGCGGCCAGGCGAAGCACCCCCGACAACGCTGTCCGGCCCGCGCAGCCATCTGCAAAAGCTGCGGGAAAAAGGGCCACTATGCGGTGGTGTGCCGATCCCGCGTGGTCGCCGCCGTCCCGGGGCCACAGGGAGCCCTACAGGCAGCCTATGCGTCCCAACCCCCCCAGCACGCCATGTGCGACCCGCAGGCGCGCCATTTTGGGTCCCGACCACCGCGGTCCCGGGAGAACTGGGAGCCCTGCACGCCGCCTACGCTCCCCAACCCCCCTCCCCGCAGTCCATGTACGACCCGCCGCCGGCGCTCCCGATTTGGGTGCCGGCCAATACTCTCCACGGAGAGGAGTGGGTTTTTCGCGTCCCGAACGCCACCCTCACCCCCGTCCCGCGCCCCACGCCTGACCCGCCGGCGCAACCTACCTGGACCCCGACCACCGCTGTCCCCGGCGAGGGAGCCCCGCACGGTCCCAGCGCTCGCGGCCCCACGACTGACCCGCCGGCGCCGCCGACCTGGGCCCTCACCCCCGTCCCGCGCCCCACGCCTGACCCGCCGGCCTGGGCCCCGACCACCGCTGTCCCCGGCGAGGGAGCTCCGCGCGGTCCCAGCGCTCGCGGCCCCACGACTGACCCGCCGGCGCCGCCGACCTGGGCCCTCACCCCCGTTCCGCGCCCCACGCCTGACCCGCCGGCCTGGGCCCCGACCACCGCTGTCCCCGGCGAGGGAGCTCCACACGGTCCCAGCGCTCGCGGCCCCACGACTGACCCGCCACCGACCTGGGCCCTCACCCCCGTCCCGCGCCCCACGCCTGACCCGCCGGCGCAACCTACCTGGACCCCGACCACCGCTGTCCCCAGCGAGGGAGCTCCGCACGGTCCCAGCGCTCGCGGTACTGACCCGCCGGCCTGGGCCCCGACCACCGCTGTCCCCGGCGAGGGAGCCCCGCACGGTCCCAGCGCTCGCGGCCCCACGACTGACCCGCCGGCACCGCCGACCTGGGCCCTCACCCCCGTCCCGCGCCCCACGCCTGACCCGCCGGCCTGGGCCCCGACCACCGCTGTCCCCGGCGAGGGAGCTCCGCGCGGTCCCAGCGCTCGCGGCCCCACGACTGACCCGCCGGCGCCGCCGACCTGGGCCCTCACCCCCGTTCCGCGCCCCACGCCTGACCCGCCGGCCTGGGCCCCGACCACCGCTGTCCCCGGCGAGGGAGCTCCACACGGTCCCAGCGCTCGCGGCCCCACGACTGACCCGCCACCGACCTGGGCCCTCACCCCCGTCCCGCGCCCCACGCCTGACCCGCCGGCGCAACCTACCTGGACCCCGACCACCGCTGTCCCCAGCGAGGGAGCTCCGCACGGTCCCAGCGCTCGCGGTACTGACCCGCCGGCCTGGGCCCCGACCACCGCTGTCCCCGGCGAGGGAGCTCCGCGCGGTCCTAGCGCCCGCGGCCCTGGCGCTCGCAGTCAAGGAACTCCGCGCGGTCCTAGCGCCCGCGGCCCGAGCGCTCGCAATGCAGGAACTCCGCGCGGTCCTAGCGCTCCCCAGACCCCCAGCACACCATGTGCGACCCGCAGACGCCGCCATTTTGGGTCCCGACCACCACGAGGGTAGGAGGGGCGCCGCCATCTTGGACCGCCCCCGACCTGTACGACGCATGGGGGCGGCCATTTTGTCCACCCCGACGCCATCTTGTGACCCCTCAGCCACGTGCGATGTATGGGGGTGGCCATTTTGTCCATCCCCGACGCCATCTTGGACGGCAACAACGGACCCCACCCCACTACTACAACCACGGCTCGCTTCGGTTACACTCGATCAGGCTCGGCCCCGGACTCTCCAGACGACGACGACAACGGTCCTAATTAACGGCCACGAGACGCCATGCCTAGTCGACTCCGGGAGCACGGAAAGTTTTATACATCCCGACACGGTAAGACGCTGTTCCTTAACTACCTTCCCCAGCGCACAAAAGATTTGCCTAGCTGCAGGATCCCACTCCGTACAGATCCAGGGATTCTGCATAGTTACCCTAACGGTACAGGGGAGGGAATTCAAAAACTACAAACTTAACGTCCTTCCCCAACTCTGTGCCCCCACCTTGCTGGGCTTAGATTTTCAATGTAACCTACAGAGCCTTACGTTTAAATTCGGCGGCCCCATACCCCCACTCACTATCTGCGGCCTCGCCACCCTCAAGGTGCAACCCCCGTCCTTGTTTGCGAACCTCACCCCGGATTGCAAACCCGTCGCCACTAGGAGCAGACGGTACAGCGCCCAGGACCGGACCTTCATTCGCTCCGAAGTCCAGCGGCTACTAAAGGAGGGCATAATCCAGGCCAGCAATAGTCCCTGGAGAGCGCAAGGTGGTAGTAGTGAAGACAGGGGAGAAACAAAGGATGGTCATTGACTATAGCCAGACCATCAACAGGTACACACAACTAGACGCGTACCCTCTCCCCCACATATCCGACATGGTCAATCGGATTGCCCAGTATAAAGTCTTCTCCACCGTGGACCTCAAGTCCGCCTACCATCAGCTCCCCATCCGCCCAAGTGACCGCAAGTACACAGCCTTCGAGGCAGACGGGCGATTATACCATTTCCTACGGGTCCCTTTTGGCGTCACAAACGGGGTCTCGGTCTTCCAACGGGAGATGGACCGAATAGTTGATCAACATGGGTTACGGGCCACGTTCCCGTACCTCGACAATGTAACCATCTGCGGCCACGATCAGCAGGACCACGACGCCAACCTCCAAAAATTCCTCCAGACTGCCAAAGCCTTGAACCTCACGTACAACGAGGACAAGTGCGTTTTTAGCACCGATCGGCTAGCCATTCTGGGCTACATAGTGCGCAATGGGATAATAGGCCCCGACCCCGAACGTATGCGCGCACTCATGGAATTTCCCCTCCCGCACTGCCCAAAAGCCCTGAAACGCTGCCTGGGGTTCTTTTCATACTACGCCCAGTGGGTCCCCCAGTACGCAGACAAGGCCCGCCCCCTAATACAGACCACGACTTTCCCGCTGTCGACAGAGGCTTGCCAGGCTTTCAGCCGCATCAAAGCGGACATCGCAAAGGCCACGATGCGCGCCATCGACGAGTCCCTCCACTTCCAGGTCGAGAGCGACGCCTCTGACGTAGCTCTAGCAGCTACCCTTAACCAAGCGGGCAGACCCGTGGCCTTCTTCTCCCGAACCCTCCACGCCTCAGAAATCCGCCACTCCTCAGTGGAAAAGGAAGCCCAAGCCATAGTGGAAGCTGTGCGACATTGGAGGCATTACCTAGCCGGCAGGAGATTCATTCTCCTCACTGACCAACGGTCGGTAGCCTTCATGTTCGATAATGCACAGCGGGGCAAGATCAAGAACGACAAGATCTTGCGGTGGAGGATCGAACTCTCCACCTTCAACTATGATATCTTGTACCGGCCCGGAAAGCTGAACGAGCCGTCCGATGCCCTATCCCGCGGCACATGTGCCAACGCACAAATTGACCGCCTCCAAGCCCTCCACGAGGACCCCTGCCACCCGGGGGTCACTCGGTTTTACCACTTCATCAAGTCCCGCAATCTCCCATACTCCTTAGAGGAGGTCCGTACAGTCACAAGGGACTGCCACATCTGCGCAGAATGCAAACCGCATTTTTTCAGGCCAGATGGAGCGCACCTGATTAAGGCTTCCCGCCCCTTTGAACGCCTCAGTCTCGATTTCAAAGGGCCCCTCCCCTCCACCGACCGCAACGCGTATTTCCTTAATGTAGTGGACGAATACTCCCGCTTCCCTTTTGCCATTCCCTGCTCCGACATGACCGCGGCCACAGTCATTAAAGCCCTGAACAGCATCTTCACGCTGTTCGGTTACCCCGCATACGTCCACAGCGACAGGGGGTCCTCTTTCATGAGTGACGAGCTGCGCCAGTTCCTGCTCAGCAAGGGCATAGCCTCAAGCAGGACGACCAGCTACAACCCCGGGGGAACGGGCAAGTAGAAAGGGAAAACGGCACGGTCTGGAAGGCCGTCCTACTGGCCCTATGGTCCAGGGATCTCCCAGTTTCACGGTGGCAGGAGGTCCTCCCGGACGCTCTCCATTCCATCCGGTCGTTATTATGTACAAGCACTAATCAAACACCTCACGAGCGTCTCCTTGTCTTCCCTAGGAGGTCCTCCTCTGGAACGTCGCTGCCGACCTGGCTGGCGGCCCCAGGACCCATCCTGCTCCGAAAGCACGTGCGGGCACATAAGGCGGACCCGTTGGTCGAAAGGGTTCACCTCCTCCACGCAAACCCCCAGTACGCCTACGTGGAGTACCCCGACGGCCGACAGGACACGGTCTCCCTGCGGGATCTGGCGCCCGCCGGCACCACGCACACCCCCCCGACACCATCAACCCAACCGCCCCCTTCCTGCCACCGCCGCACCCCGCGACCGCCCCCTTCCCAGGAGGACCAGTCCCCCTCCCCTTTGCACCGACAGCTGAAACCGTGCGGCTCCCAGAGGCGACAACGCTGGTACAAGCACCACCACCACCGCCGGGGCCGAGGCGATCGACACAGACGACCAGACCGCCCGACCGACTTGTGGCGTCGATGTAAAACAAAGATGGACTGTCCAATGAACATTTTGTTTTTCCTATACCCTCTGTAAATAGTTGTAACAGGACGATACTGTCCAATACTGTACTACCATGTGAATGTTCTATCCTCCCAGGACCAGCCCTGTAAACCCTTACCACCATACGAAGCATCACCCCGCCGGGTTCATTTTTGACAAGGGGTGAATGTGGTAGTATGTATTGGGGGTCATGTGGGACTGGAAGCCCTAATGTCATTGGCTGACAGATCCCGGGTCCTGGTTGGCCGTTGACCTCATACTCCGCCCTGAAGGCGAAGTATAAGAAGCCGGTGCCTTCCCCCGCAGGCCAGTTTACTATCGGGCTGCTGGGGAACAGACACGCTTAATAAAGCCTCATCGACTTCACTCTATTCGTCTCACGGAGTCTTTGTGCGCCACACATAGTGTACCTGAATGTTTCCTGTTTGGGCTCTTTGCTTAGTTGGAGTTTGACTGGGGGATATTAATAAAGAAAACAGTTAAAAGGGTTGGGTTAAAATGGATGCTTCAGGGGAACTTTGTGCTATCTTTTTCTGTGTCTGTATGGGAAGGACTGAGATAGCCTGTTCTTATCTCTTTTTTTGGGATTGTTTTTGCCTGCTTTGTGCATAGTGTACCTGAATGTTTCCTGTTTGGGCTCTTTGCTTAGTTGGAGTTTGACTGGGGGATATTAATAAAGAAAACAGTTAAAAGGGTTGGGTTAAAATGGATGCTTCAGGGGAACTTTGAGCTATCTTTTTCTGTGTCTGTATGGGAAGGACTGAGCTTGCCTGTTCTTTCTTATCTCTTTTTTTTCTTGTTTAACTTGAATTGTGCTATTGTGGGGGTTGTTTATGACTTGTATAGAGTGTTTGCTTAAGTAGGGCTGATCTGGGGAAGTGGTGGGGAGGGGTCGGGGTGACTGGGAACAATGGGTGGGAGCCCTAGGCTAGCTGGGTGCAGCTAGTCAACGGGAGCCAAGGTGGGGGGTGGTCCATATAGTTAGATTAGAGCAGGCGTTAGGTGATAGGATGGTGGTGCTGGGGGGTGGGGGGGGGGGGGGGGGGGGGGGGAGTCGATCTGCTGACGGGGATGGAAACTGGGCATGGCAACAGTGAGGAGGCCATGGGTGGAGCCGGCCAGGAGGCGGGCCAGAGGAAGCGCGACACATGGCTGGGGGCTGGACAAGGAAAGGGGATGGCTGATCGGCAAAGGGGGGGGGGGGCGAAGTGCCCCCCAACCAGGCTGATCACCTGGAATGTTAGAGGGTTAAACGGGCCAGTGAAGAGGTCACGTGTGTTTGCGCATCTGCGGGTTCTGAAGGCGGACATAATCGCACCTGAAAATGGCAGACCAGGTTAGGTTAAGGAAGGGCTGGGTCAGTCAGGTCTTTCATTCGAGGCTGGATTCTCAGGCGAGGGGGGTTGCGATTCTGATTAATAAAAGGGTACAATTTGAGGCAGAGGGCACAGTCGTGGATGGGGCTGGCAGGTTCGTTATGGTGAGGGGTAAGCTCGAAGGGGTGAGAATAGTCCTGGTCAGTGTGTATGCCCCTAATTGGGAAATGTGGATTTTATTAGGGGGATGCTAGGGAAGATCCCCGACTTTGACTCGCGTAAGTTGATCATGGGCGGGTACATTAATACAGTCCTGGACCCGAGCCTGGACCGGTCATGTTCAAGAACGGGCAGGTTGCCAGCAATGGCAAAGGAACCGAGAGGGTTCATGGAGCAAACGGGGGGAGCAGATCCGTGGAGATTTAGCCGGCTGACGGTGAGGGAGTTCTCGTACTACCACGTCCACAAGGTGTATTCCCAAATTGACTATCTTGTTGTGAGTAGGGACCTGCTGGCCGGAATGGTGGGCGCAGAATAATCGGCAATTGCCATATTGGACCATGCTCCGCACTGGGTAGACCTGCAGTTTTGTAAGGACAGCTTTCAGCGCCCATCAGGGAGGCTGGAAGTTGGACTACTCGTGGACGAGGCGGTGTGTGAAAGGCTGAGGAAGTGCATGCAGAATTACCTGCAGGTGAACGATACTGGAGAGGTCTCGGCAGCAGTGCTCTGGGAGGCACTGAAGGCAGCGGTGAGAGGGGGGCTGATTTCAATCTGGGTGTACAGGGACAGAACAGATAGGGCAGAGACGGACCAATTGATTAAGGAAATTTTACGGACGGACAGGAGTTACGCGGAATCCCCGAGGCCAGAGGTACTCAGGAAACGACAGAGGCTGCAGGCCGAATTTGGGGTGCTGACTACAGGCAAGGCTGTAGAGCAGCTTAGAAAGGTAAAACGCGACTTCCGGGTGCGGCGATGACCAGCTGAGTCGCACGTTTCGGCAGCTCCCTGTGAAACGGACTTTTGGGCTCTTGATAGGAGCCCCAACGGCAATTTTGACGGCTAAAAACACTGTGCGGTAAACCAGAAGGGAATCCCCCCTGGATACGGATGGAAAAAGGAGGAGAGAGTGGCCAGATTGCAGTGGATCCTTTAGAACAGCGGCAAGGAAGGCAAGCAAAAACCAAGATGGCGTCGGAAGGTGGCAGTTTAACATGGGGCCCTGAACAACAAGAGTTCTTGAAATGCTGTGTGGAAGAGATCAAAAAGGAAATGAAGAAAGAGCTGTTGGCCCCGATACTACAGGCGATCGAAGGGCTAAAGGAGGAACAAAAGACCCAGGAGCGGGAGCTTCGGGTCGTGAAGGCAAAGGCAGCCGAGAATGAGGACGATATACAGGGCCTGGTGGTGAAGACGGAGACGCAGGAGGCACATCAGAAACGATGTGTGGAAAGGTTGGAGGCACTGGAAAACAACGCAAGGAGGAACAACCTGAGGATTCTTGGTCTTCCTGAAGGTGTGGAGGGAGCGGACGTCGGGACATATGTGAGCACGATGCTGCACTCGTTAATGGGAGCGGAGGCCCCGGCGGGTCCGTTGGAGGTGGAGGGAGCATACCGAGTGATGGCGCGAGGACCGAGAGCAGGAGAAATTCCCAGAGCCATAGTGGTGAGATTCCTCCGTTTTAAGGATAGAGAAATGGTCCTTAGATGGGCGAAGAAAACTCGGAGCAGTAAATGGGAGAACGCGGTGATCCGCGTTTATCAAGACTGGAGTGCGGAGGTGGCGAGAAGGAGGGCGAGCTTTAATCGGGCCAAGGCGGTGCTTCATAAAAAGAAGATAAAATTTGGAATGCTGCAACCGGCAAGACTGTGGGTCACATATCGAGGGAGGCACCACTACTTTGAGACGGCGGATCAAGCGTGGACTTTTATTGTGGAAGAAAAACTGGAATGAGCGGGTTATTAAAAAGAACGTTCGAACAAAGTGGTGGGGCGAATGTGGGGGGCAAAGAGGGGTTTTATGTACTAATCCTGCGATGTGGTAACTTTTCTCTCTCCCACAGGTGGTGATGGGGGGAGGAGGGGAGGTGGAGGAGATGGAGCGTTGGCCATTAGGGGCGGGGCCAAGGGAGAAGTTCCCTTCTCGGCTTGGTTCCCGCGCTATGATAATCATGGCGGGAATAGAGAAGCAGGAAGGAGGGGGCGTCGCACGGTGCGAGCCGAGGTCACGGGGGGAAGCCGAGGTCAGCCAGAGTTTGCTGACTTCTGGGAGCAACATGGGGGGAGTAATTATGCTAGCGGGGGATCTAGCGGGGGGGGTGGGAGGGGGGAATTACTGGGTTGCTGCTGCTGGGGAGAGGGGGGAGCTGGTATGGGAGAGGATGGGCGGGGGGGCACCGCCTGGGGGAGATACAGCTGCGTGGGAACCGGGTGAGGAGCTGGAAAAAGGTGATGGCTAATCGACAAGGGGGGGGGGGGGGGAAGGAAGCCCCCCAACTCGGCTGATCACGTGGAACGTGAGAGGGCTGAACGGGCCGATAAAGAGGGCACGGGTACTCGCACACCTTAAGAAACTTAAGGCAGATGTGGTTATGTTACAGGAAACGCACCTGAAACTGATAGACCAGGTTAGGCTACGCAAAGGATTGGGTGGGGCAGGTGTTCCATTCGGGGCTAGATGCGAAAAACAGGGGGGTGGCTATATTAGTGGGGAAGCGGGTAATGTTCGAGGCAAAGACTATAGTGGCGGATAATGGGGGCAGATACGTGATGGTGAATGGCAAACTACAGGGGGAGACGGTGGTTTTGGTAAACGTATATGCCCCGAACTGGGATGATGCCAATTTTATGAGGCGGATGCTAGGACGCATTCCGGACCTAGAGATGGGAAAGCTGATAATGGGGGGAGATTTTAATACGGTGTTGGAACCAGGGCTGGATAGGTCGAAGTCCAGGACTGGAAGGAGGCCGGCAGCAGCCAAGGTACTTAAAGATTTTATGGAGCAGATGGGAGGTGTAGACCCGTGGAGATTTAGCAGACCTAGGAGTAAGGAGTTCTCGTTTTTCTCCTATGTCCATAAAGTCTACTCGCGAATAGACTTTTTTGTGCTGGGTGGGGCATTGATCCCGAAGGTGAGGGGAACGGAGTATACGGCTATAGCCATTTCGGATCACGCTCCACACTGGGTGGACTTGGAGATAGGGGAGGAAACAGGAGGGCGCCCACCCTGGAGAATGGACATGGGACTAATGGCAGATGAGGGTGTGTGTCTAAGGGTGAGGGGGTGCATTGAAAAGTACTTGGAACTCAATGATAATGGGGAGGTCCAGGTGGGAGTGGTCTGGGAGGCGTTGAAGGCGGTGGTTAGAGGGGAGCTGATATCAATAAGGGCACATAAAGGGAAGCAGGAGAGTAAGGAACGGGAGCGGTTGCTGCAAGAACTTTTGAGGGTGGACAGACAATATGCGGATAAACCGGAGGAGGGACTATACAGGGAAAGGCAAAGGCTACATGTAGAATTTGACTTGCTGACTACAGGCACTGCAGAGGCACAATGGAGGAAGGCACAGGGTGTACAGTACGAATATGGGGAGAAGGCGAGCAGGTTGCTGGCACACCAATTGAGGAAAAGGGGAGCAGCGAGGGAAATAGGGGGAGTGAGGGATGAGGAAGGAGAGATGGAGCGGGGAGCGGAGAGAGTGAATGGAGTGTTCAAGACATTTTATAAAAAATTATATGAAGCTCAACCCCCGGATGGGAGGGAGAGAATGATGGGCTTCTTGGATCGGCTGGAATTTCCCAAGGTGGAAGAGCAGGAAAGGGTGGGACTGGGAGCACAGATCGAGGTAGAAGAAGTGGTGAAAGGAATTAGGAGCATGCAGGCGGGAAAGACCCCGGGACCGGATGGATTCCCAGTCGAATTCTATAGAAAATATGTGGACTTGCTCGCCCCGGTACTGACGAGGACCTTTAATGAGGCAAAGGAAAGGGGACAACTGCCCCCGACTATGTCTGAAGCAACGATATTGCTTCTCTTAAAGAAGGAAAAGGACCCGCTACAATGCGGGTCCTATAGACCTATTTTCCTCCTAAATGTAGATGCCAAGGTCCTGGCCAAGGTAATGGCAATGAGAATAGAGGAATGTGTCCCGGGGGTGGTCCACGAGGACCAAACTGGGTTTGTGAAGGGGAGACAGCTGAACACGAATATACGGAGGTTGTTAGGGGTAATGATGATGCCCCCACCAGAGGGAGAAACGGAGATAGTAGTGGCGATGGATGCCGAGAAAGCATTTGATAGAGTGGAGTGGGATTATTTGTGGGAGGTGTTGAGGAGATTTGGTTTTGGAGAGGGGTATGTTAGATGGGTGCAGCTGTTGTATAGGGCCCCTGTGGCGAGCGTGGTCACGAATGGACGGGGATCTGCATATTTTCGGCTCCATAGAGGGACAAGGCAGGGATGCCCTCTGTCCCCATTATTGTTTGCACTGGCGATTGAGCCCCTGGCGATAGCGTTGAGGGGTTCCAAGAAGTGGAGGGGAGTACTTAGGGGAGGAGAAGAGCACCGGGTATCTTTGTATGCGGACGATTTGCTACTATACGTGGCGGACCCGGCGGAGGGGATGCCAGAAATAATGCGGATACTTGGGGAGTTTGGGGATTTTTCAGGGTATAAATTGAACATGGGGAAAAGTGAGTTGTTTGTGGTGCATCCAGGGGAGCAGAGTAGAGAAATAGAGGACCTACCGTTGAGGAAGGTAACAAGGGACTTTCGTTACCTGGGGATCCAGATAGCTAAGAATTGGGGCACATTGCATAGGTTAAATTTAACGCGGTTGGTGGAACAGATGGAGGAGGATTTCAAGAGATGGGATATGGTAGCACTGTCAATGGCAGGGAGGGTGCAGGCGGTTAAGATGGTGGTCCTCCCGAGATTCCTCTTTGTGTTTCAGTGCCTCCCGGTGGTGATCACGAAGGCTTTTTTAAAAAGGATTGAAAAGAGCATCATGGGTTTTGTGTGGGCCGGGAAGACCCCGAGAGTGAGGAAGGGATTCTTACAGCGTAGCAGGGACAGGGGGGTGCTGGCACTACCGAGCCTAAGTGAGTATTATTGGGCCGCTAATATTTCAATGGTGAGTAAGTGGATGGGAGAGGAGGAGGGAGCGGCGTGGAAGAGATTAGAGAGGGCGTCCTGTAGGGGGACTAGCCTACAGGCTATGGTGACAGCCCCATTGCCGTTCTCACCGAGGAACTACACCACAAGCCCGGTGGTGGTGGCTACACTGAAGATTTGGGGACAGTGGAGACGGCATAGGGGAAAGACTGGAGCCTTGGGGGGGTCCCCGATAAGAAACAACCATAGGTTTGCCCCGGGGGGAATGGATGGGGGATATGGAATGTGGCAAAGAGCAGGAATAACGCAACTGAAAGATCTGTTTGTGGATGGGAAGTTTGCGAGTCTGGGAGCGCTGACCGAGAAATATGGGTTGCCCCAAGGGAATGCATTCAGGTATATGCAACTGAGGGCTTTTGCGAGGCAACAGGTGAGGGAATTCCCGCAGCTCCCGACACAAGAGGTGCAGGACAGAGTGATCTCAAAGACATGGGTGGGGGATGGTAAGGTGTCAGATATATATAGGGAAATGAGGGACGAAGGGGAGACTATGGTAGATGAACTAAAAGGGAAATGGGAAGAAGAGCTGGGGGAGGAGATCGAGGAGGGGCTGTGGGCAGATGCCCTAAGCAGGGTAAACTCGTCGTCCTCGTGTGCCAGGCTAAGCCTGATTCAGTTTAAGGTATTACACAGGGCACATATGACTGGAGCACGGCTCAGTAAATTTTTTGCGGTGGAGGATAGGTGTGCGAGGTGCTCGAGAAGCCCAGCGAATCATACCCATATGTTTTGGTCATGCCCGGCACTACAGGGGTTTTGGATGGGGGTGACAAAGGTGCTTTCAAAAGTAGTAGGAGTCCGGGTCGAACCAAGCTGGGGGTTGGCTATATTTGGGGTTGCACAAGAGCCGGGAGTGCAGGAGGCGAGAGAGGCCGATGTTTTGGCCTTTGCGTCCCTCGTAGCCCGGCGCAGGATATTGCTAATGTGGAAAGAAGCCAAGCCCCCGGGGGTGGAGACCTGGATAAATGACATGGCGGGGTTTATAAAGCTAGAGCGGATTAAGTTCGTCCGAAGGGGGTCAGCTCAAGGGTTCACCAGGCGGTGGCAACCGTTCGTCGAATACCTCACAGATAGATAGACGGAATGGGAAAAAGAAGGCAGCAGCAGCAGCCCAGGATCGGGGTGGGGGGGGGGGGAGGGGGGGGGTGGGGGGAGGAGGAACCAGAAGGACTCTCAGGGTTGTTAATATATACTGTATAGTATGTATAGGTCGTTGCTACAGATAATTATATATTGGACTGTTAAATTATATTTTTGGAGAGTGTTACTTGTGACAAGGCAGTTGCCAATTAGGGCTAGTTTTCATTTTTGTTATTTATTATTTATTCATTTTTTGTTTATAAAATAGGTCATTGTTATTTGTGTTGTTATAATATTGTGTAAAGGATGCACAATGTACTGTGTTGGTTGACCAAAAATTTTCAAGAAAATATTTAATAAAAAAAAAAGAAAGGTAAAACGCGCAATTTATGAGCATGGGGAGAAGGCCAGTAGAATGCTTGCGCAGCAACTGAGGAAGAGTTAAGCGGCTAGGGAAATAGGGAGGGTAGTGGATGGGGAAGGTAATCTAGTGGGTGATCCAGCAGGGCTGAACAAGGTCTTTAGGGACTTTTATAGGAAGCTGTACACTTTGGAACCACCCGGGGGACCGGGGGGGATGAGGCGATTCCTGGATGGACTGACCTTCCCAAGAGTGGGGAGGGAGTTGGTGGACGGACTGGGGCCCTGGTCAGGATCGAAGAGGTGTTGGGGGGCCTGAAGGTCATGCAGTCAGGTAAAGCCCCGGGGCTGGACGGGTATCCGGTGGAGTTTTACAAAGAATTTGCTGGGATAGTGGGGCCGGTGCTGCTCAGGGTCTTTAACGAGGAAAGAGACAGAGGGAGTTTACCCCCCGACGATGTCGCAGGCCACCATCTCGCTCATTCTGAACCGGGAAAAGGACCCGGAGGCCTGTGGGTCATACAGTCGATCTCTTTGATTAATGTAGACGCCAAGTTACTGGCCAAGGTTTTGGCGACCAGTATTGAGGACTGTGTACCGGATGTAATTGTGGAGGACCAAACCGGGTTTGCAAAGGGGAGGCAGCTGGTGGCCAACATAAGAAGGCTGCTCAATGTGATTATGATGCCCCCGGAGAGTAGGGAGGTAGAGATAGTGGTAGCCATGGATGCTGAAAAGGCTTTTGACCGGGTTGAGTGGGATTACCTGTGGGAGGTACTAGGACGGTTCGGGTTCGGGGGGGGGGGGTTCATCGACTGGGTTAGGCTATTGTTTAAGGCCCTGGAGGCGAGTGTAAGGACGAACAGGACGACAGCGGACTACTTTAGATTGCACCGTGGGACAAAACAGGGCTGCCCTCTCTCCTCACTGCTATTTGCTTTGGCCACAAATTGGGCCAAAATGGCCGCTGGCAATTGCACTGAGAGCTTCTAGGGGCTGGAAAGGGCTGGTCCGGGGGGAGTGGAACATAGAGTCTCGTTATACGCGGATGATCTGCTGTTATATGTATCAGACCCAATAGTGCAGATAGACGGTATTATGATAACCCTGAGGGAATTTGGCTGGTTCTCCGGATACAAACTGAACATGGCTAAGAGCGAGTTGTTTGTAATTCAGGCGAGGGGGCAGGAGAGTAGGCTGAGGGGGTTGCCGTTCAGGCTGGTGGGGGAGAGTTTCCGATATTTGGGGATTCAGGTGGCTCGGGACTGGGGCAAGTTGCATAAGCTCAACCTGTCCCGACTGGTGGGACAAGTGAGGGAGGAGGTCCGGAGGTGGGGTGCGCTCCTGTTGTCATTGGCGGGGAGGGTGCAGACTGATAAGATGACGATTCTCCCACGGTTCTAGTTTGTTTTTCAGTGTCTCCCCATCTTTATCCCACAGTCCTTCTTTAAGAGGCTGAATAGAATTATTCTGGGATTTGTATGGGCAGGGAAGTCCCCGCGGGTGAAGAGGGCGATGCTTGAAAGGAACAGAGGAGAAGGGGGGCTGGCGTTGCCGAACTTCAGCAACTATTACTGGGCGGCCAACATAGCGATGATAAGGAAATGGACGGTGGGTGCAGGGTTCGTTTGGGAGCGGATGGAGGCTGCTTCTTGCAGGGGCACTAGCTTAACAGCCCTGGTCACGGCGCCTCTGCCGCTTTCGCCGGCACGGTACTCCACCAGCCCGATAGTGGTGGCAGCTCTTTGGGTCTGGGGCCAGTGGAGGAGGCATGTAGGGGCGGTAAGAGCATCGGTGTGGACCCCAATCTGCGGCAACCACCGATTTGCCCCGGAGAACATGGACAGAGGGTATCGACTGTGGAGGAGGGCGGGGATTGTGAGGATGGGGGATCTGTTCCTGGAAGGGAGCTTTCCGAGCATGAGGGTGCTGGAGGAGAAGTTTGGGCTGGCGAGAGGGAACAACTTTAGATACTTACAGGTGCGGGATTTTGTACGCAGACTGGTGCCATCCTTCCCATGTTTCCTGCCGAAGGGGAGGTAGGACAGGGTAGTTTCTAGGGGAGAGGTGGGAGAGGGTAGAGTTTCAGACGTCTACAAGGAACTAATAGGAGCTGAGGATACGCAGACCGATGACCTGAAGCTTAAGTGGGAGGAAGAGCTCGGGGGGGAGCTGGAGGACGGTAATTGGGCAGAAGCCCTGGGCAGAGTAAACACGACCGCAACATGCGCCAGGCTCAGCCTGATCCAGTTTAAGGTCATGCACCGGGCCCACATGACAGTGGCCCGGATGAGCAGATTCTTTGGGCTGGAGAACAAGTGTGCTAGATGCGCCGGAGGGCCGGCTAACCATGTACACATGTTCTGGTCGTGCCCTAAACTCAGGGGGTATTGGCAGGAATTCGCAGATGTCATGTCCCGGGTGTTGAAAACTGTGGTGGTAATGAGCCCGGAGGTGGCAATCTTTGGGGTTTCGGAGGACCCGGGAGTCCAGGAAGAGAGAGAGGCTGATGTTCTGGCCTTTGCTTCCCTGGTAGCTCGGCGACGAATACTGTTAGCATGGAGGGACCCAAAGCCCCCGAGGGCTGAGGTATGGCTATCGGACATGACGAGCTTTTTTGGCCTAGAGAAAGTCAAGTTCGCCTTGAGAGTTTCGCTACTAGGGTTCGCCCGAAGGTGGCAGCCATTTATTGACTTCTTCGCAGAGGAGTAAGCGTCAGTGGGGGGAGGGGGCGGCGGCTAGGGTAGAGTAGAGTAAAATAGGGGGATATTGAGGCAGGTCCATGCGTGAACAGAGCTGTGGTTTGCACTATGTTTAATTTGTAATTTGTGTCTTAACTTTTTTTGTACTGTACAATGTCATTTTTCTATATGCCTAAAATACTTCAATAAAATCGTTTGTTTAAAAAAAAAAAGAAATTTGCCATGAAAAAAAAGTTAAACTGGCAAGGACAAGTTTAACTAATGGCAGGCGCCTTTAGATGCCTTGCTCTAGCAACATTTAGGCCGAGAAAAGCATTGTCACTGAAAGAAGATGACAGGCAGCTTAACAGACTCCCAAGAACCCAAATCGCCACAAGTGACTAAAGAAAAATGTGGTTGGGGAGAAATCACAGAGTCGAGCCCTAGTTGAAAGTTGTTTCTTCCGGATCTTTTTGCCTTGAGGAATTTGGTTCTCACTTTAGGCCCGGAACAGAACACATTCCTGTTGTCGGCAAATGTAAGCTTTTGCAGGGCCAACTGAGGGTAGTTCTGGCTGGCTTACCAGATTGTCCAGGAGCGTCTATGGAAACCCCCAAAACTGATGCCAGAAAAGATCATATTTAATGGTTCCACGAATGAGAGACGTCTGTTACATGGTCAGATTGGAGATGATGAGGCTGTTCTCTTTGGAGAAGAGCTCCAGATTGATAGGAGATTCGATAGAGGCGTTCAAAAACCATGAAGAATCCGGCCAAAATCAAGAAACTGTTCCAATTAGTGGAAGTATTGTGAACCAGACAACAGCGATTTAAGTAGAATGACAAAAGAACGAATGGCGACTTGAGGAAAGAGATCTTTAAATGGAGTGTGGCTAGGATCTGGTATACAATGCCTGAGAGTGTGAGGAGACAGATTTAATTGTTGCTTTCAAAATGAAATGAAATGAAAAAAAATTGCTTATTGTCACAAGTAGGCTTCAAATGGGGTTACTGTGAAAAGCCCCAAGTCGCCACATTCCGTCGTCTGTTCGGGGAGGCTGGTACGGGAATTGAACATTGAACCCGCGCTGCTGGCCTGCCTTGGTCTGATTTAAAAGCCAGCTCTTTAGCCCTGTGCTAAACCAGCCCCTTAACCAGGGAATTGGATGAACACCTGAAGAGAAAATAAAATTCGGGGCTATGGAAAACGGCTATTGGGACTAGATGATTTGCTTTTGCAGAGAGCTGACATGAACAACATGTGCTGAACGACTTCCCATTGTGCTGTAACCATTCCATGAATCTATAATGTATGGTGCTCAGATGTTGACAGTGCTCTGGAAGAGAAAGTAGACTTTATGCTACCCGTGTCCAGAGGATAGCAATGCACAAAGCAACCAGAATACAAAATTATTTTGCGAAATCTCAGCGGAAGTTCAGGCTATCATACTGAAGCCATTTAGAATCATAGAATCCCTACAGCGTAGAAGAAAGCTATTTGGCCTATCGAGTCTGCACCAACCCTCTGAAAGAGTCCTCATGCTCCAACCCTATTCCTATAACCCCATCTAACCTTTTTTTAAATAATCTTTATTAGTGTCACAAGTAGGCTTACATTAACACTGCAATGAAGTTACTGTGAAAATCCCCGAGTCGCCACACTCCGGTGGCTGTTCGAGTACACTGAGGGAGAATTCAGAATGTCCAATTCACCTAATAAACATGTCATTCGAGATTTGTGGGAGGAAACCGGAGCGCCCGGAGGAAACCCACGCAGACACGGGGAGAACATGCAGACTCCATACAAACAGTGACCTAAGCCGGGAATCGAACCCGGGTCCCTGGCACTGTGAAGAAACAGTGCTAACCACTGTGCCCTTTTGGACACTAAGGGACAATTTACCATGGCCAATCCAGCTGATCTGCACTTCTTGTGGGAGGAAACTGGAACACCCGGAGGAAACCCACACAGATAGAGGGAGAACGCACAAACTCCACACAGACAGTGACCCAAGGCTGGAATTGAACCCTGGTCCCTGGCGCTGTGAGGCAGCAGTGCTAACCACTGTGAGGAATTTAGTTCTATGCACAAAGTGCCTGGGAAGTACTCAAGCTCAACAGGATCACAAAGCTGATCCCTTGTGTCAGTGTGGGAGTGGTAAACGGTGATCCAGCCTTGAAAGGGGGCATAAGAGACTGGATATAATAGGCGTAAAAAACATGTGCGCCTATTTCAGAATAAGTCACATCTCCAGAAAAAGGAGACGGCGAAGCGGTAGGTTTAGGACGGATATCAGAAAGCGTTTTTTCAGTCAGCACGGTTACTGCCCAAGCAAGGTCGTGGAGACAAAAACTCTGGAGTTATTCATGTAGCAGATAGTTAAAGTGGAGGGATGAGGATGATGGGCTGAATGGCTTCCTTTTACGTGTGCTGCTCGTTGGCCTTATAAAGAAGCAGCTAACCTAATGTTGATTACTCTTCTTCTGTTTGAGTTCTATTGATTAATACCAGGCCCAAGTGGCATTTTGAAATGATCGCCCGTCAATGCTTAAGCAGCGGATCGAGACAGGCCCTACACAAATTCCTTCCAATGACACGACCTGCAGTGTTGCGATTCAGGCAGTAGTCGGGCAATGAACTCTGGATGGCTTTTGTTCATGTAAGAGCATATTTGAGATTTGGAAGCTCTCAGTGGCAGGAAGTGTTTGATGTTTTTTTTATAGTGCCTTTTGTCCAAAGTCTTCTCCCCGAGCAAGCACATTGAGCACATTCTGTTCCAGAAAGCAAGGATTATAGCTGAATAGAAATGGAACAAATGGAAGCAAATCTCAATGCTCCAAAAGGTGCCAAGAAACTTAGAGTAGAGTGCTGGCTTCCTGCCTCTAAGAACTTGAGTTTCAACTTTGGCTTTGAATGATATCCGCATTTGGTTTCATTTCGGAGTAGGCTTATTCACTTGGATCAGCTTAGGAAGGAATCTTGTCATTCAAACCTGCCTCTTACTGTGCCAATAGAATGTAATCAGGAACATCAACAGGGCAGTCTCCCGGACTCTCATAATTAAGAGAACCAGTAGATTGAATGGGGACAGAAGGGGCTCAGGAAAACAGCAACAAAATATGGTTCAAAACTGTTCCACCGCTACCTCAGGACGCAAGTTGTGGAATCACACCACTTCATTCTAACGCCAAGAAAATTGAGTAAAAGGAAGATTCAAGAATTGAGCAAAAGCAAGAGTAAAAATAAAATTAGGATAAAATAAAGTCAAGAGTTGGATAAAAAGAGGAGCCAATGAGTGCAGCTGTCTGAAGGGATGTTTTTGATATGCGAATTAGCTTAACAGGAGGAAAACAAGTGTTTACCTGAGTCATTATGAGTTGAACAATGATGTATAGAAATAGGTGCTGGAAATGTAGAAGAGGTGAGTTCAAAATGGAGAGTTAAGAATAATTTGCAGCTACAGGCTAAAAGCCTAGTCCAACGTGTTATTGCGATAGCATAATATCAAAGGGAACAAGACTGGGTAAAGCTATTATATAAGGAGCCGAGGACGAGTGTCCGCACAGATAACATCAGCTCAGAATACTTTTCTTTCCACCATTCTGGGGGGCTGCCATTCTGTAGGGCAGGGCTCACTTTAGATACCTGGGGGTGCAGTTTGATTGGGAGGGGGGGGGGGGCCTCCATAGGTACAACATTTCTAGTTTAGTGGGGAGGGTGAAAGCTGATCTGGCAAGGTGGGATGGTCTCCCTCTTACTGGCAGGTCAGGTACAGATGATTAAAATGAACCTGTTGCCGCAATTTCTGTTTATTTTCCAATGCCTGCCTATTTTCTTGCCAAAGGCATTTTTTAGAGCGATTGAAGGGATGATTGCCTCGTTCCTTTGGGGAGGGAAGGTGGCCAGAGTTAGAAAGGTGCTGCTACAGAATGGAAGGCAGGCAGGGGGTTTGGGTCTTCCGAACTTGATGTATTATTACTGGGCGGCGAATGTGGAGAAGGTGCAGAGCTGGGTCAGATGGGTTGATTCCCAGTGGGTCAGAATGGAGGAGAGTTTGTGTAGGGGGTCGGGATTGAAGGCGCTAGCAACAGCACTTCTTCCGACAGCCCTGGGGAAATACTCAGGGAGTCCGGTAATAATAGCTTAATTGAGAATTTGGAGGCAGTTTCGCCAACACTTCGGGTTGGGGGCAGGGTCAAGGGAAATGCCGATTCAGGGGAACCACAGATTTTAGCCAGGGAAGTGGGACGGAAATTTTCGGAAATGGGAGGAGAAGGGGATTAAGACACTAAAAGATTTGTTTCTTGGGGGTCGGCTTTCAGTATTGAAGGAGCTGGGAGCGAAGTATGGGCTGGAGCAGGGGAAAATATTTAGATACATGCAGGTTTGAGATTTTGCCAGGAAGGAGATACAGAGTTTCCTGGTGGAGCTGGCCTCCACATTGCTGGAGAAGGTGCTGATGACAGGGGGACTGGAGAAGGGGGTAGTGTCGGCAGTTTACGGAGCTATTTTGGAAGAGGAGAAGGCGCCACTGGAAGGGATCAAAGCAAAGTGGGAGGAAGAGTTGGGAGAGGGTATGGAGGAGGGGTTCTGATGTGAGGTGCTCCGGAGAGTGAGCGCCTCCACCTCGTGCACAAGGTTGGGGCTCATACAGCTGAAGGTGGTATACAGAGCACACCTCACGAGGGCAAGGATGAGCCGGTTCTTCGAAGGGGTAGAAGATGTGTGTGGACGTTGCGGGCGGGGGTGGGGCGGTGCACAAATCACGTTCAAATGTTTTGGTCCTGTCCAAAGCTGAAGGATTACTGGAAGAAGGTTTTTAGGGTAATCTCTAAAGTGGTGCACGTGGACCCGGGTCCTCGGGAGGTCATATTCAGGGTGTCGGACCAGCCTGGGTTGGAAATGGGTACGGAGGCAGATGTTGTAGCCTTCGCCTCGTTGATCGCCCGAAGGTGGATCCTGTTGGGATGGAGAGCAACCTCTCCACCCTGTGCCCTGGCGTGGCGGGGGGATCTGTTGGAATTCTTGACTCTTGAGAAGGTTATGTTTGAACTGAGGGGAAGGATGGAGGGGTTCTACAATTCATGGGCGTTATTCATTGTGCACTTTCAAGAATTGGATAACATCGAGCATTAGTGGGGGGGGAGGGGGTTGGGGGCAAGGGAACTGTATGTGTTAATGGTGACGGATTCCTTTTTGTTATT
Organism: Scyliorhinus torazame; assembly: GCF_047496885.1. Lineage (NCBI taxonomy): Eukaryota > Metazoa > Chordata > Chondrichthyes > Carcharhiniformes > Scyliorhinidae > Scyliorhinus > Scyliorhinus torazame. The sequence continues at coordinate 157,681,490 of NC_092718.1, read as the reverse complement.
TGTTTATGTTAACATGCGGGCACTTGTTTGGGGGTTGGTGGGAGGATGGGATTGTTGTTGTTGATATGGGGATTGACATATTTGTTGCTACTTATTGTTTATTGTTGGTGGGTGCAAATTTGGGAGAAAATGTGAAAAAGGAGGAGAATAAAAATATTTTTTTTAAAAATCAAAGGGAACAAACAATATATCTGTAATAATTTCAGGAAACACGGAGAGAAAGTTTTTTTTTTTAACTGAAAATAAAGCCGCTACTGTTATGGGTCCGGGTTTACAGAACCCCAAAGTGTTTCATGGAGTTCAACCGACCCACAACTTGTAATAGATTGTGGTGTGGGAAGCACACGGCGTACTCTCCAGGTATCAACAGACCAGCTCTGTGTTTTTTCATGAAGCTCACAGCTAAACACACAGTCACTCCCAGCTGCGTTCTCAAACTGAAACTCAAGAAACAGAAGTGAGCTCAGCTCCCTCCACCCTCTGACATCACTTCAGTAATATGATCAGCTGCATTTCTTAAAGGTACATTGCTTAAACATCCATTTCTTGAAGGTACTCTCACATGACACCTCCCCCCAAGAAAAAAAAACCATCAACTTCAAGATGGTTTCATTTTTCACCTTTGCACCATCCACGAAGAAATGTACACAGTAAATATACTTTTTTGTTTAAAAAACAACAACACACGCAAACAGGTATAATAAGTTAGTCCATTTGTCTTTGTTTTTCTTCCTCCAACCAAAATCCTCCTGTTCATCACATTCGTGACAAAGTATCGGCTATCACGTTTTCCCGTCCTGCCACATGTACTACTTTTAAATGAAATGGCGATAACAATAAACTCCAGCGAAACAGCCTTGCATTGTTATTCCTGAATCGCTCCAAAAACATCAACGGATTATGATCGGTATAAAATGGTGTCAGATGGATTGCTGGTCACATAAATGTGAAAATGTTGCAAAACCAGCACCAAACTCAAAGTCTCCTTTTCAATCGTCGAATACTTTTTCTGGAGAGAATTCAATTTCTTTGAAAAATAACCAACAGGCCGCTCTAGCCCTTCGTCGTCGTCTTGTGGAAGCACCGCATCTACACCCACATCACTCGCATCAACAGCCACTTTGAATGGTTTGGTTTTATTTGGGATGACTAACACAGGAGCAGTGGTGAACACAACCTTCAGGCCGTCAAATGCCTGTTTACACTCCGCTGTCCACTGGAATTTGTTACGCTTCTTGAGCAAGTCCATCAGTGGAGCGACCACACTGCTGGAACAGCATTTCCCACATCTACATCAGCCATTTTAGTACTTCCCAATTTATCTCTACAAACTTGCCCATGTGATATCAATAACTCTTTCAGGTCAGTTCGTTTTTCCTCTGGAGGTAACAACAATTCATCCCAATTTTTAAGAACATCCTCATTTTCCAATTTAATTTGAGGTATGTCAAATTCACAGTCATCTGGATTTGGTTTGTCACTTTGAATTAGAATCATTAAAACCTCCTTTTTCTCTCCTTCCCTTTCAAAGTACCTTTTAAGCATATTCACATGACACACTCGGTGAGTCTTCCTTCCATCTCGTGTTTTTACCACATAATTCACCTCACTTAATTTCCTTTCAATCTGATAAGGTCCACAAAACCTAGCTTTTAAAGGCTCCCCTACCACTGGTAACAACACTAAAACTTTATTCCCACTGGCAAAACTACAAACTTTGGATTTCTTGTCCGCTACCCGATTCATCACATTTTGTGCAACTTTCAAATGTTGCCTAGCCAATTCACCTGCTCTATTTAATCATTCCCTAAAATTTGACACGTAATCCAATAGTGTAATTTCCGATTTCTCACCCACCAATTTTTGTTTAATCAATTTAAGTGGTCCTCTTACCTCATGACCAAACATTAGTTCAAAAGGACTAAATTTGGTTGACTAATTAGGTGCATCCCTAATTGCAAACAGTACGAACGGAATTCCTTTATCCCAAACCTCTGGATAATCTTGATGTTATGCCCTCAACATTGTCTTTAATGTCTGATGCCACCTTTCTAACGCTCCCTGCGATTCTGGATGGTACGCAGTTGATTTAAATTATTTTGTTCCTAAGCTATCCATAATTTCTTTGAATAACTTTGAGGTAAAATTCGATCCTTGATCTGATTGAATTTCTGTGGGTAGTCCATATCTAGTAAAGAATTTAAGTAACTCCTCCACAATCTTTTAAGCTGTGATATTACGTACTGGAATGGCCTCTGGAAACCTAGTAGACACATCCATTATAGTCAAAAGATATTGATTCACACTTTTTGTTTTAGGAAGCGGTCCTACACAATCAATAAGGACCCTTGTAAAAGGTTCCTCAAATGATGAAATGGGTATTAAGGGTGCTGGTTTTATCACTGCTTGAGGTTTCCCTGTCACTTGACATGTGTGACATGATTGACAAAATTTAAGTACATCTTTAAGTAGTCCAGGCCAATAAAAATGTTTCTGGATTTTAGCTGGAGTTTTCCTTATTCCCAAATGACCTCCCGCTGGTACCTCATGTGCAACTCGCAACACCTCCTTTCTATACCCTACCGGCAATACTACTTGATGAACTTCTGCCCACTTTTCATCCACCTGCATATGTACAGGTCTCCATTTTCTCATCAAGACATCACTTTTATGGTAATAACACTCTGGTATACTCTCAGATTCCTCTTCCGTATATGCTTTCTGATATATCTGTTTTATTCCTACATCTTTCTGTTGTAACTCCGCCAATTTTCCTGAACTAAAAATATCCACCTCATTCTCCACCTGTTCTTGTTCTTTTTCAACCATCTGATCAAAAATCGTTTCTGATAATTGCACTTCAACTTCATCTTCACTCTTTGATTACTCCTCTTGTCTTAACCTGTGACTTTGTGACCTTGTTACTACACAATCCGGAAAAATCCCAGGATATTTGTCCTTCAACACTTCAGTTGTCTGATTTTACACTGGCTTATCAACCACAGTAGGCATCACTCCCCCCTGCGATCCAGCTATATCATGTAGCCACCTAAAATGGCTGATTCCCGATTAATTTGGCCAAAATCCGATATAAAATGGCTAGCCGAAAAGGCTGATGGGAAAAGCAGCCAACAGGACACAAACGGACAGCTGCAGACAGAATAGCATATTCGGTTCTGGGGAAGCCGGCCCAGATCGATACCTGCGACCATTAGCAGCACATCAACACAGACATCTGCAGTTTAATCGGCTATCCCCGGGAACAATTGCAACATATTAGCAATTGAATGCCGGGCCAGACCTCTCGGCGCCAGCAGTGGCCGAAACAAAGAGAGGTGAACGACCACCCACCCGATCGAGGAATCGCCCATTTATTGGAGCGTATCGAACCCAGTGATTGGGAACAAGTCCAATCACTTGGGACTCAGAGTCAAGGGCCGCCCCGAGAGGCGGGAAGCCCCTGGGCCCTATAATTTGAGGGGCCAAGTTCAGATCTCGCTCTCTCTCCCTTCTTCTCCTGCTCGCAACCTTCGCAAGAACATCGACCAGAAACCGTAAGTTTGACTCCAGCGATCGCTACCCGATAGAGACTCCTAGCCATCGACCCGTATCAGCCTTCTGAATCCCGCAGGCCAGACCAAATTCCATAAGCCATTCGTTTCCCTGACCTGGTGGGTCATCCCCAGAAGTTACGTATTGGCCAGTAGTGGTAGGTAGTGATATAGAAAGTAGGATTATTGTGTAAGTGTAGCGCACAATGACTTACGAGAGAGACGAGTAGTGATGAAGTCGATGAGGCTTTATTAAGCGAGACTTGTCCCCAGCAGTTCAGCAACAGAATGAAGCGGCGGGGAGAAGCTCGGGTTCTTATACTCCGCCTTCAGGGCGGAGCCAGGAGTCAACAGCCAACCAGGACCCGGGATCTGTCAGCCAATAGCATCACGGCTTCACAGTCCCACATGACCCCTAATACATACCACCACATTCACCCCTTGTTAAAAAGGAACCCGGCGGGGTGGTGGTTCGCATGGTGGTAGGGGTTTACAAGGCTATCCTGGGAGGAAAATTTCAGGCATGTTACTACAGTTTTAGCCATACACTGGGCTATGTACAAAGTTTGTGATCCTATTTACAATATTAGTAAGAGAAATAATTTTTTTTTGTTACAATCCAACAACATTCTTGGTGTCACGCCGATGCCACGAGTCGAGCGGGCGGTCTGGTCTTCCTCGTCGATCGCCTCAGCCCCGGTGGTGGTGCAGATGCTTGTTCAGGCGTTGTCATCTCCGGGAGCGTTTCGGTGTTCGTTCCTGTTTCACTCCTGGGCGGGCACGGGAGGAGGACCGATCCTCCCGGGAAGGGGGCGGTCGCGGGGTGCGCCGGTGGTAGGGAGGGGATGATCGGTGTCGGGGGTGTGTGTGTTGCCGGCGGGTGCCAGGTCCCGCAGGGAGACCGTGTCCTGTCGGCCGTCGGGGTACGCCACGTAGGCGTACTGCAGGTTCGCGTGGAGAAGGTGAACCCTCTCGACCAACGGGTCCGATTTGTGCGCCCGCACATGTTTCCGGAGCAAGATGGGTCCTGGGGCCGCCAGCCAGGTCGGCAGTGACGTTCCGGAGGAGGACTTCCTGGGGAAGACCAGGAGGCGCTCATGAGGCGTTTGGTTAGTGGTGGTACACAGCAGCGACCGGATGGAGTGGAGAGCATCCGGGAGTGCCACCGGGAAACTGGGAGATCCCTGGACCGTAGGGCCAGCAGGACGGTCTTCCAGACCGTGTCGTTCTCCCTCTCTACTTGCCCGTTCCCCCGGGGGTTGTAGCTGGTCGTCCTGCTCGAGGCTATGCCCTTGCTGAGCAGGAACTGGCGCAGCTCGTCACTCATGAAGGAGGACCCCCTGTCGCTATGGATATATGCGGGGCAACCGAACAGTGTGAATATGGTGCCAAGGGCTTTAATGACTGTGGCCGCTGTCATGTCGGGGCAGGGGATGGCGAAGGGGAAACGAGAGTACTCGTCCACCACGTTCAGGAAGTATGCGTTGCGGTCGGTGGAGGGCAGGGGCCCTATGAAATCCAAACTGAGGCGTTCAAAGGGGCGGGAAGCCTTGATCAGGTGCGCTCTATCCGGCCTGAAAAAGTGCGGTTTGCACTCTGCGCAGATGTGGCAGTTCCTGGTGACTGTACGGACCTCCTCCACAGAGTAGGGGAGGTTGCGGGACTTTATGAAATGGTAGAACCGAGTGACCCCCGGGTGGCAGAGGTCCTCGTGGAGGGCTTGGAGACGGTCTATTTGTGCGTTAGCACATGTGCCGCGGGATAGGGCATCGGACGGCTCGTTCAGCTTTCCGGGACGGTACAAGATCTCGTAGTTGAAGGTGGAGAGCTCGATCCTCCACCTTAAGATCTTGTCATTTTTAATTTTGCCCCGCTGTGCATTATCGAACATGAAGGCTACCGACCGTTGGTCGGTGAGGAGAGTGAATCTCCTGCCGGCCAGGTAATGCCTCCAATGTCGCACAGCTTCCACTATGGCTTGGGCTTCCTTTTCCACTGAGGAGTGGCGGATTTCTGAGGCGTGGAGGGTTCGGGAGAAAAAGGCCACGGGTCTGCCCGTTTGGTTAAGGGTGGCCGCCAGAGCTACGTCGGATGCGTCGCTCTCGACCTGGAAGGGGAGGGACTCGTCGATGGCGCGCCTCGTGGCCTTTGGATTATTCGCTTTGATGCGGCTGAAGGCCTGGCGAGCCTCTGTCGACAGGGGGAAGGTAGTGGTCTGTATTAGCGGGCGGGCCTTGCCTGCATACTGGGGGACCCACTGGGCGTAATATGAAAAGAACCCCCAGGCAACGTTTCAGGGCTTTGGAGCAGTGGGGGAGGGGAAATTCCATAAGGGGGCGCATGCGTTCGGGGTCGGGGCCTATTATCCCATTGCGCACTACGTATCCCAGGATGGCCAACCGGTTTGTGCTAAAAACGCACTTTTCCTCGTTGTATGTGAGGTTCAAGGCGTTAGCGGTCTGGAGGAATTTTTGGAGGTTGGCGTCGTGGTCCTGCTGATCGTGGCCGCAGATGGTTACGTTGTCGAGATACGGGAACGTGGCCTGCAACCCGTGCTGGTCAACCATTCAGTCCAACTCCCGTTGGAAGACCGAGACCCCGTTTGTGACACCAAATGGGACCCTTAGGAAGTGGTATAGATGCCCGTCTGCCTCGAAGGCTGTGTACTTGCGGTCACCTGGGCGGATGGGGAGCTGGTGGTAGGCAGACTTGAGGTCCACGGTGGAGAAAACCTTATACTGGGCAATCTGATTTACCATGTTGGATATGCGGGGGAGAGGGTACGCATCTAGCTGTGTGTACCTGTTGATGGTCTGGCTATAGTCTATGACCATCCTTTGCTTCTCCCCGGTCTTTACTACTACCACCTGGGCTCTCCAGGGACTATTGCTGGCCTGGATTATGCCTTCCTTCAGCAACCGCTGGACTTCAGACCGAATAAATATCCGGTCCTGGGCGCTGTACCGTCTGCTCCTAGTGGCGACGGGTTTGCAATCCGGGGTGAGGTTTGCAAACAAGGACGGCGGTTCAACCTTGAGAGTTGTGAGGCCGCAGATAGTGAATGGGGGTATTGGGCCGCCGAATTGAAATGTTAGGCTCTGCAAGTTACACTGGAAATCTAATCCCAGTAATGTGAGTTGGGGAAGGACGTAGAGCCTGTAGTTTTTAAACTCCCTCCCTTGCACCGTTAGGTTCGCAATGCAGAACCCTTTGATCTCTACGGAGTGGGATCCTGCAGCTAGGGAAATCTTTTGCGTACTTGGATGGATGGTCAGAAAACAGCGTCTTACCGTGTCTGGGTGAATGAAACTTTCGGTGCACCCGGAGTCGATCAAGCATGATGTCTCGTGTCCGTTGATCAGCACCGTTGTTGTCGTCGTCTGGAGTGTCCGGGGCCGTGATTGATCCAGAGTCACCGAAGCCAGTCGTGGTCGTAGTGTCGCGGCGTCTTCTTCGGACCCCGTGGAGCCGTCGATGCTGGGGTCCTTTGTTGTCATCCAAGATGGCGGCGTCCATGAATCGCACGCGGCCGGCGGTGGACAAAATGGCTTCCCGCATGGATCGCACGTGGTCGGGGGTGGACAAAATGGCCGCCCCCATGAATCGCACGTGGCTGGGGGGGTCACAAGATGGCGGCGCCCATCCTCCCCTCGTGGTGCCCGGAACCCAAAATGGCGGCGCCCGCGGGTCGCACATGGGGCGCTGGGGGGGTTGGGGAGCGTTTTGGCTATGCTGGGCTCGTTCTTCTCCGGGGATTGCGGTGACCCCCCGGGACCGGTACACAGCCGCGTAATGGCCCTTCTTGCCGCAGCTTTTACAAATAGCTGCGCGGGCCGGGCAGCGCTGCCGGGGGTGTTTCGCTTGCCCGCAGAAATAGCAGCAGGCCCCCTCGGGATGGTCTGGCGCTTTAACCGTGCAAGCCTGTGAGGGGGGGGGTTTGTCGCGACGGGGGTCCACGGAGCCCAAGGGGCTGCCGCGCGGTCGGGGCCGTAGGCGCGGGTGTTTTGCGAGGCCACATCTAGGGAAGCTGCAATGGCCCGTGCCTCTGAGAGACCTAACGACTCTCTTTCTAAAAGTCTTTGGCGGATTTGGGGAGAGTTCATACCTGTCACAAAAGCATCGCGAATTAGCATGTCCGTGTGTTCGATCGCGTTCACCGGCGGGCAGCTGCAGCCCCGTCCCAAAATTAGCAGCGCGGTGTAGAATTCTTCTAGCGATTCTCCGGGACTTTGCCGTCTCGTTGCGAGTTGGTAGCGCGCATAGACCTGGTTCACGGGGCGAACGTAGATGCTCTTCAGTAATGCGAGCGCCGTCGGGAAATCCTCTGCGTCTTCTATGAGAGGGTAAATTTCCGGGCTTACCCTCGAATGCAGGACCTGCATTTTCTGGTCTTCTGTGATCCGGCCGGTGGCCGTTCGGAGGTAGCCTTCAAAACATGCTTGCCAGTGTTTAAATACTGCTGCTGCGTTCGCTGCGTGGGGCTGATCCGCAGGCATTCCGGGGCGATCCGGAGCTCCATAGTCCTTTAAGCTCGCTTAATAAATTGTAGCGCACAATGATTTACGAGAGAGACGAGTAGTGATGAAGTCGATGAGGCTTTATTAAGCGAGACTTGTCCCCAGCAGTTCAGCAACAGAATGAAGCGGCGGGGAGAAGCTCGGGTTCTTATACTCCGCCTTCAGGGCGGAGCCAGGAGTCAACAGCCGACCAGGACCCGGGATCTATCAGCCAATAGCATCACGGCTTCACAGTCCCACATGACCCCTAATACATAGCACCACAGTAAGTATTTATTGCTGTACATAATAAATGACCGTTGATTTCAATCTTACTAAGCGGTGTGCTGTCTTATTAATCATAACTCGAGCTTGAACCATGTGGCGGTATCAGAAAGATACCTGGCGACTCGTGAGCAAAGGTGACATAATCAGAGCTAATAAAACTAAGGCTAATAAGAGCAACATAATTGGCGACTCTGGTGGGACCCGAGATAGAAGTGGAAAACCACTCCGGGAGAACCCCAGAAATTTGATTCAAATCCAATTGGAAACAAAAATTTAAAAAACCCACAAGTGTTCAAGCGGTTCTGGTTAATAATTCACAATTCGGAAGTGTGTGTATGCATGCGTAACTAACAGGGTTATAAGGTAAAACTGATAGATTTTGTTGCATCAAAACTGTCGGAAGTCTGTATTTTCGGAAATTAGCGCAAGCCGTACCCGCATCTACGACACCACCTTAGCCCCCTGTTCCAAATTCGAACAAAGCAAGCTGATAAGAGAGATGGCCAAGCAGGCAATGCAACGCCTCATGAACCCCGAAGAATTTGCGGTCGCACCGATCAGCAGCATTAAAGTGGGACAGTGTCCCATTTGGGAAGTGGAAATTCGGAAATTTCTACAGGGCAAAGGATGGCCCGTGTGGAGCGGTTTCTGCAATAATGACGACTCAGGTCCCGGAAATATAGGGCATACTTGGTGGGAGAACATGAGTGAAATCCATAAGAAGAGCTTAGCAAAAGCGCGCAAGCCGATGGCAAACGTGTCCTGTATGGCACAATTGCGAGGCACAGAGGAGGTCGTCAGGACGCTCCGGAAAGAAATAGAAGGCATACATCGTATGAGTAAAATCGATGTATGCGAGATAGAGAAAGAGAACCTAGAAGTGAAAAGGCCGTTAGCGGCAAAGGACGAAGAGGTGGCTGACGCCAAACGGGGTCACCAGTCTTGTCTGGCGCATTTAAGCAGTTTTCAATCCCAGTATGAGAAGGCTTATCAGGACACGCAGCGTGCAGTCCTGGTTAAGAAGGAGACAGAGAAGCAGGTGGAGACGCTACAGAAGCAATGTAGTGATTTCAAGGCAGCCTTGAGAGTGCTCCACGCTGCAACCACGGAACAAAGGCAGAGTACCATTGACCATGCGAAGTGCCGAAAGCAAATTGCAGACCTGCAATCCCTGCTTTCTGTCCAAAAAGGATTCCAAGAAACCTTTGGGGAAAGATTAGAACAGGAAAACGGCCCTGATTGGGACGAATTGCAGGAGACAGCACAGAGATATGTTCAGGGAACATGTGCGCAGGGAAAGCCCCAATGGAGGAAAGCACCCCCACCCCCCACACAGCAGGTAGTTCAGGCTCCCATGAACCCTGTAACAACCCACCGCACAGCCACAGCAGACGAGGCGGAATTCCTATATTCCACCCCCCTCACAGTGACCCAATTACGGGACGTGTGTGCTAAAATCACACCGTTCCTCCCCGCTTCAGACCCACACCATTTCTTTGCCACCGTCAAACACCAGGCGACCTTGTACGGTCTGGATGAGAAAGAGCAGGTAAAGCTCATGGTCCTCAGCTTAGACCCATCGGTCGCAGCAGCCCTTCCCGACCCACATAACGTAGGAGGAGGCACCCTTGCAGAAATGTATACCGCGATCCTGGATGTGATCGGGTGTAACCGGGGCGACCCCATAGATGGCGTAAATAAGTGCAGACAGAAAAAGTCTGAACACCCCACAGCGTTCGCAGGACGCTTGTGGATTCACTTTGAAGCCGTTTTCGGAAACGTAGACCGTGCCCATTTGTCCGCAGACAATATGGCCAAATGGACCCGCACCCTTATCTCCCATGCCACGGAAGCAGGACAGAATGCCTGTAGTAATTATGACCCCTCGGAGGAGGCTCATAATGAGAAGTGGATGGTCAAAAGTTTGTCCCGCGTTTGGGAACAGTCTGCTCACAATAAACCCGCCGTTAGAACCCCCGAGGAAAAACAAGCCGCCGCAGACGTGCAGGCAGTAAGAACTACTCTTCAAAACCCCGCCTGGGTAAATGAGGGAAAGAGCAGCCCCCCAGCAAAACCGCAAGAATGCTACAATTGCGGACAGTTGCGACATTTTGCCAAAGAATGCAATGCCCCTAGAAAACCACAGAGAGCCCAACAGACAGGCACTCTCACTAAGAAAAAGGCAGAGCCCATACATAGCGTTAGCGCCCAGTCGGATCAGACAGACTTGATCGGAACGGACTGACGATGTACAGGCTCCCCCAGTTGGGTCTGCGATACCCTTTGGGATAGGTCAGGACGACCCGTAGTCGCAGCGAAAATTAGGGGACAGCCGATCGAGCTTCTCTGGGACACAGGAGGGTCCCGCACCACCTTAAATTCCTCCACCCTTGGTAAGGACACGTGGCCTACTACAGCCACTATCACCCTCAGCGGCTTCACAGGCCACTCACAGCAGGGACACATCACAACCCCTGTACCCATCCAAATCGGAACCATTAACACAAAACACCCCGTAGTTTTAGTCGACCTTCCCCCAACAGCAGAGCACATTTTGGGGATCGACTTCATGAATTCCCACCACCTCTCTTTCGATCCAGTCAACCAGTGTGTCTGGAAGATGGCGAAATCCGCTAGAGCCCCCGCAACGCTCAACATTGGGGACTACATGAACAAAATTAGCGCAGTAGGCGAGTTTTGGTTCAACCCCACCACACTCAGCACGGACCGACAGGTTAGGGCAGTCCTGCAAAAAAACAGGGCAGCATTCGCGACCCACAAGCACGACTGTGGACGGATGACTGGCTCCGTACAAATAACAGGACCGGACCCTAGACCCCAAAAGCAGTACGGATTCCCCCTAGAAGCAGAGGGAGAAATCCTAAAGGTTACAGAAAGCTTATTAGAGCAGGGCGTCCTAAGATCGGTAGCCTCAACTAATACTGCCCCGATTTGGCCAGTAAGGAAGCCCGACGGATCATGGCGCTTGACCATTGATTATCGGGAATTCAATAAAGTCACCCCCGTAGCAGCCCCCACCGTTGCAACAAGTCCCGAGACCATGCTCAAACAGGGACTCCATGCCCGATATTTCACGGTTTTGGATGTCGGTAATGGATTCTGGTCCATTCCATTGGCAAAGGCGTGCCAGTATAAATTTGCCTTCACTTTCAGAGCGCAGCAGTACACGTGGACATGCCTGCCACAAGGCTTCCACAACTCCCCCTCCACCGACAGCTGGCAAATGGACTAGCGAAATTTTCTCGCCCCGAATTTCTGGTACAGTATGTGGACGATCTACTACTGCAGACAGACACAAAGGAAGAGCACATTGAGCTTCTGTCCGAATTCCATTGGCTGTAAAGTCAACCCCAAAAAGGCCCAGATATTGGAAGAAAAAGTGGTATATTTGGGTACTATTATCACACACGGCAAACGCGAGATCGAGCACAAAAGAATTGACTCGATCGCTAAATTGCCCCTTCCCCAAAACGTTTCAGCCCTCCGGTCGTTTTTAGGACTGGTTGGCTACTGCCGAAACCACATTGACGGTTTCGCCAGCAAGGCAGCGCCCCTCTCAGACCGAAAGAAAGGAGTCCCCTGGGAGTGGCTTCCGCAGCATACGGATGCTTTGGAATCATTAAAACAGGCGCTCATAGCCGCCCCCGCACTACAAGTTCCAGACCCGCTTTCCCCTTACGCAATAGAGGTAGCGACCACAGACCGCACCCTTTCAGCCGTGCTCCTGCAGGAACGGCATGACCAGTTAAGACCCGTGGCTTATGCCTCCCGAATTTTAGGTGCTGTGGAGCAGGGATTCTCAGCCTGTGAGAGGCACCTGCTCGCAGTTTTCTGGGCAGTTCAGTACTTTTCATACATTACCGGACTGAACCCCATCACCATTCTGACCGAGCACACCCCCACCCAGCTTTTACTAGACGGACGACTTAAAGACGGTACCGTCAGCCAAATCCGCGCAGCTAGGTGGACCCTTCTCTTACAAGGACGGGACATCACAGTCAAAAGGACAAAGACCTACACATACTTAGCGGACAATTTACAGTACCCAGAAACCCCCATGAGTGTGAAATCATCTTGCCCCACCATAATACAGGCCCCTTTATAGCTAAAACACCCCCCAGAAAACTAGCCACTCCATCTCAAAGCCCCCCTCACCCGGACACGTGTGATCCCATTAGGATCTATGTGGATGGATCTTCCACAGTCCTGGATGGGCAACGCATAACAGGTTGTGGGATTTATGTGGAGGATGCGCAGGGACGCGCCCTCGAGGAAATCGAATTAAAATTACCCGGACACTTAGGCGCGCAGGCAGCAGAGCTTGCGGCCATCGCTTACATTATAGAGCACCCAGATTCCTTCCCCAGCCCAGCAGACATATATTCAGACAGTCTATACGTCTGCAACAGCCTCACTGAATTTCTGCCCCTCTGGGAAACAAGAGGATTTGTTTCCGCGGATGGGAAATCCCTCCCCTCAGCCCCATTACTCCGCCATATTTTGCAAAAAGCCAAGGACAGGACTTTTGGCATTATAAAAGTCCGCAGCCACCATCATTCCTCCCCCCCTGGAAATGTAAAAGCCGATGCACTGGCTAAGGCAGGATCCAGGCATGGGTACTTTTGGAAGCCCCCCGAAAGCGCGCCAGTGAGTGCGCCAGTGAGTGCAGTTCAGGTCACGCAGACTAGGATCGAAGAGGCTCAGAAGCAGGATAGCGCTCTCACTGAGATCGTGAAAGGGAAGCTTCCAGCCTCATACGAGAGGTACAGGAATACGATAACCACACATGACGGTGTCGTGTTAAAAGACACCCTTTATGTAGTTCCGAAGCAGGATAGGAACCAATTAATCTGTTTATTCCATGATGGTCATGGACACCAGGGAATCGATCCCACCGCAGCCCACTTCAAACAGCTTTGTTGGTGGCCTAATCTCAAAGAGGATGTAACCCATTACATTGAGAATTGCCTCATCTGCGCACAGAACAACCCAGATAGATATGCCAAAAAGGCACAACTCAGCCACACCCGACCCGTTAACGGCCCCTGGACAAACCTCCAGATCGATTTTATAGGTCCATTGCCCCCTTGCAGGAATGGCTATAAATATGTTCTGGTGGTCATAGACACTTGTACAAAGTGGGTGGAAGCATTTCCAGCCCGCACCAACACCGCGAAAACCACAGCCAAAATCCTAACCCACCACATCTTTACAAGATGGGGACACCCCCGCAGTATTGAATCGGACCAAAGTTCTCACTTTACGGGACGGGTCATGCAGAACGTCCTCACGATATTTGGCATAACCCAAAAATTTCACATTGCGTACCACCCACAGTCGAGTGGTATAGTGGAGCGCATGAATCGGACCCTAAAAACCACCCTCCGAAAAATGGCCCAGCAGAACACCACCACTTGGGATTCAGTCCTCCCCTTTGCGCTGATGTTTTTGCATAACACTGTTTCCACCTCCACAGGTTACACCCCACACACCCTCATGACCGGACGCCCCATGAATGGGACAAAGTACTTGTTAGGTTTAGACCTGACCAGCCTTGAAGTTACGGCCCTCACCCACGAGAAAGCCATTGAACAATTAGTTGCGAATGTAAAAATGGCTCAGTTAGCAGCCGCTGTTAAACTGGGCACTAAAAGAAAACAGAGCAAGGCCTGTTTTGATAAGGCAGTACATGCAATGGAGTATAATATAGGACAACAAGTGATGTTGTCTGTGTATAACCCCAGCACATTTCTGTCTCCGAAATACTCGGGTCCGTACTCCATTACGGATAAAGTAAGCCCATCGGTATACAAAATCAAATACCCAAATGGTAAGACTGCGTGGTTTCACATAAACCAGCTAAAGGCTTATGGAGCACAGTCAAACCACGCCCACCACGTCATGCTTGACGCAGCAGCCCACACCCCGCCCACAGCCAACGTAACCACACCAACCCCCGCCACGTCCAGCCCAGATACGGACTCGCCCCCGACTTCACCCCCAAAATCTACACTCCGCCCCGGATCGCCCACAGACTGCAGCAGCAGAGACAGCGACTGTGACTCTGACGATAGCCACAGCACGCCTCCATACTATCCTCAAACAACAGGACCCACACGCAGCGACTCCGAGTTCGACTCCAGTGATCCCTTCCTGATCACTTTCCTAAACAAACCACACCACCGACCACCGAACCATACGGATGACCCCGACTTTGTCCCCACACAACTCGAAACCCATTGGCACCGCGACAACTCCTCCAGACTCGTCCGCAACGACGAAAGCAACCCCAACTCATACCACGCAGCCCTCTCAACATTAATTCACTCCAGAGTTTGGCACCCGGGAGAAGGGGACGACCTCGAGTCGGACCCCCAATCCGCCAACCCCTTTGCGACCCTGTTCGCAACAGAGAACTGAGGTGTCCACATGATGTTTAAAGGAGACACTTGGGGAAAAGTGTTGTCCTTCCTGATGGAACCTGCAGGATGTTTTATGTTGTTTGTATGTTTTGTTTAAGTGTTGTTCGTCCGACAGGAGAATGTTTCTCGCTGTCACACACCCATTCACCTGAAACCTTTTAGCTCTTTCCAACGTACACCCACCGCGGCCAGACGCTTGTTCAGCGGTACCAACTTGTCCACAGATACCTGGTCAACAGACCAGACGCTTGTTCAGCGGAACTAGCTTATCTGCAGATACCTGGTCAGCAGACCACACGCTCGTTCAGAGGAACTAGCTTTTCAGCTGGTACTGGTTCGAGTACCAGACGCCCGATCTGATTTGACGGGAGAATCACAGCAGCAACCCCACCATGATGACTACATTTTTGCCCGTTCTTGTCGGTTGCTCAGGCAGTGGAGAAACGGCCTGAGGCCCGCCCTGCCTGGGGACCCCCGCGCTGGTCAAAAATGCTCGGGTAGGGGACATATGGTATTGGTAGCCGTCCTACCCGGGGACTCCATCCAAATCTTACCCATCGCGGCCCAGACGCACCTCATTCGACCTTTTCCTTTCAAAAACAGTTTTATTTATTTAGGCGACCTTTGGGTTGCTGCCAAATGCTATTTACATCCAGGAACATTTGGATGATAAACTTAGCACTGGTCCACCATTGGGAAGTGTGCCGTGTCCTAACATTTGTTTTGAAAAAAAAAATGGGGGAGTCACATATAGTGACCAATTATTTTATTTTTTAAAAATAATTTTTATTAAAGGTTTTCATAAAACATCAATAACAAAATGAGAAAGAAAATAGAACCCAACAGGGTTAAGTACAAAACGCAATATAAAAAAGCAACCCCCCAAACCCCTCCCCCACTGTACCTAAATAATAAATTAACATTAACACCCCGACTTAAGACAACAGGTGTATACACCCCCTCACCCTCTCCAATTTAATGAACCCTGCCATATCGCTGATCCAGGATTCCACGCTTGGGGGCCTCGTATCTTTCCACTGAAGGAGAATCCTTCGCCGGGCTACCAGGGACACAAAGGCCAGAATTCCGGCCTCTTTCGCCTCCTGCACTCCCGGCTCCTCTGCCACCCCAAATATTGCGAGCCCCCAGCCCGGTTTGACCCTGGATCCTACCACCCTCGACTCCGTCCTCGCTACGCCCTTCCAAAATTCCTCCTGCGCTGGGCATGCCCAGAACATATGGGTGTGATTTGCTGGGCTCCCTGAGCACCTAACGCACCTGTACTCGCCCCCAAAGAACCTGCTCATCCTTGTCCCGGTCATGTGTGCCCTGTGCAGCACCTTAAACTGTATGAGGCTGAGCCTCGCGCATGAAGAGGAAGCGTTCACCCTCCCTAGGGCATCTGCCCACGTCCCTGCTTCGTTCTCTCACAACTCCTCCTCCCACTTACCTTTCAACTCCACCACCGAGGCCTCCTCCTCCTCCTGCATCACCTGGTAAGTTTCCGAGATCTTCCCCACTCCCACCCACCCCCCCGAGAGCACCGTGTCCTGTACTGTGTGTGGCAGTAGCCGTGGGAATTCCACCACCTGCCGTCTGGCAAACGCCCTTACCTGTAAGTACCTGAAGGTGTTCCCCAGGGGGAGCCCATACTTCTCCTCCAGCTCACCCAAGCTCGCGAACTTCCCGTCCACAAACAGGTCCCCCAACTTTCGTATCCCTGCTCTGTGCCACCCCGAAAACCCTCCACCTGTGCTTCCTGGGGCGAACCGGTGGTTCCCCCGTAATGGGGTCCAAGCCGAGGCCCTAACTTCCCCCCTATGCCGCCTCCACTGCCCCCAAATTTTGAGGGCCGCCACCACCACCGGGCTCGTGGTATACCTCCTTGGAGGGAGCGTCAGCGGCGCCGTTGCCAGCGCCCCCAGACTCGTACCCACCCAGGACGCCGCCTCCAGCCTCTTCCATGCAGACCCCTCCCCCTCCATCGCCCACTTGCGCACCATTGTCGCATTGGCGGCCCAGTAGTACCCACAGAGGTTGGGCAGCGCCAGCCCCCCCCCTATCTCTACTCCGCTCCAGGAACACCCTTCTCACCCTCTGAGTCCCTCGCACCCACACAAACCCTATTATACGCCTGTTAACCCGCCTGAAAAAAGCCTTCGGGATAAACACGGGGAGGCACTGGAACAGGAACAAAAACCTTGGGAGCACCGTCATTTTGATTGACTGCGCCCTACCCGCCAGGGACAGTGGCAACGCGTCCCACCTCTTGAACTCCTCCTCCATTTGCTCCACCAGCCTTGTAAAGTCAAGCCTATGCAGGGCCCCCCAGCTCCTGGCCATCTGGACCCCCAAATATCTGAAGCTCCTCTCCGCCCTTTTTAGTGGGAGCTCACCAATCCCCCTCTCCTGGACCCCTAGCTGAACTACGAACAGCTCGCTCTTCCCCATATTGAGCTTGTACCCCGAAAAGTCCCCGAATTCCCTAAGCATCCTCATTACCTCTGGCATTCCTCCCACCGGGTCCGCCACATACAGCAGCAAGTCGTCCGCATAAAGCGACACCCTATGCTCCTCCCCACCCCGCACCAACCCCCTCCAGTTCCTCGACTCTCTCAGTGCCATAGCCAGGGTTCAATCGCCAGTGCGAAGAGCAGGGTGGACAGGGGACACCCCTGTCTCGTCCCTCGGTGCAACTGAAAGTACTTGGACCTCCTCCTATTTGTGGCCACACTCGCCATCGGGACCTCATACAACAGCCTAACCCACCTGACAAACCCCTCCCCAACCCCGAACCTCTTCAGCACCTCCCACAGGTACCCCCACTCTACCCTATCGAAGGCTTTCTCAGCGCCATCGCCACCACTATCTCCGCCTCCCCCTCCCTCGCCGGCATCATGATAACGTTCAAAAGGCTCCGCACATTCTCGTTCAACTGTCTCCCCTTCACAAACCCTGTCTGGTCTTCATGGATGATCTGCGGCACACAATCCTCAATCCTCGTGGCTAAGACCTTCGCCAGCACCTTGGCATCTACATTGAGCAAGGAAATCAGTCTGTAAGACCCATATTGCAGGGGATCCTTGTCCCGCTTCAGGATCAAGGAGATCAGTGCCCGGGACATCATCGGGGGTAAAGCCCCCCCCTCCCTTGCCTCATTGAAGGTCCTAACTAACAGCGGGCCCAACAGGTCCATATATTTTTTATAGAACTCGACCGGGAAACTGTCTGGCCCCGGTGCCTTCCCCACCTGCATGCTTCCTATCCCTTTGATCAGCTCCTCCAGCCCAATCGGGGCCCCCAGTCCCGCCACCAGTCCCTCTTCCACCTTTGGAAACCTCAATTGGTCCAGGAAACGGCCCATCCCTCCCTCCTCCCGTGGAGGCTCGGATCGGTACAATTCCTCGTAGAAGTCCCTGAAGACCCCATTGATGCCAACTCCACTCCGCACCACACTCCCTCCCCTGTCCTTAACTCCCCCGATCTCCCTAGCTGCTTCCCGCTTCCGAAGCTGATGCACCAGCAACCGGCTTGCCTTTTCCCCATACTCGTAAATCGCCCCCTGGGCCTTCCTCCACTGCACCTCCGCCTCCCTGGTGGTCACCAGGTCGAATTCGGCCTGGAGGCTGCGCCTCTTCCTCGACAATCCTTCCTCAGGTTCTTCCGCATACCTCCTGTCTACCCTCACCATCTCCCCCACTAGCCTCTCCCTCTCCCCCCGCTCCCTCCGCTCCTTGTGGGCCCTGATGGAGATCAGCTCTCCCCTCACCACCGCCTTCAGTGCCTCCCATACCATCCCCACTCGGACCTCCCCGTTGTTGTTGGTCTCCAAGTACCTCTCTATACTTCCTCGGACCCGTTCGCTCACCTCCTCGTCCGTCAACAGCCCCACCTCCAAGCGCCACAGCGGGCGCTGGTCCCTCTCTTCCCCCATTTCCAATCCACCCAATGCGGGGCGTGGTCCGAAATGGCTATTGCCGAATACTCGGTATCCTCTACTCTCGCTATCAGCACCCTACTCAAAATGAAAAAGTCGATTCGAGAATAAGCCTTATGGACATGTGAGAAGAATGAAAATTCCCCGGCCTTGCAAATCTCCAAGGGTCCACCCCTCCCATTTGGTCCATAAATCCCCTCAACACTCTAGCCGCCGCCGGTTTCCTACCGTCCTAGACCTGGAGCGATCCAGTGCAGGATCCAACACCGTGTTAAAGTCCCCCCCCATTATCAGGCCCCCCACTTTCAAGTCTGGGATCCGACCCAACATACGCCGCATGAAACCCGCATCGTCCCAGTTCGGAACATACACATTGACCAGCACCACCCTCTCCCCCTGCAACTTACCATTATGTACCTACCGCCATTATCTGCCACAATGCTCGACGCCTCGAATAACACCTTCTTTCGCACCAAGATCACCACCTCTCGATTTTTGGCATCTAGCCCCGAGTGAAACACCTGACCTACCCACCCTTTCCTCAGTCTTACCTGGTCTGCCACGTTCAGGTGTGTCGCCTGGAGCATAACCACATCCGCCTTGAGCCCCTTCAGGTGCGCGAACACGCGGGCCCGCTTAACCGGCCCATTCAGTCCCCTTACATTCCAGGTTATCAGCCGGATCAGGGGGCTACCCGCCCCCCTCCCCCGCCGACTAGCCATGACCCCTCCTCGGCCAGCCACGCGCCCGCACCCCACACCCGGCCCATTCCCCACAGCGGCATACCCCCGTCTCGACCCACCCCACTCGCTCCAGCTCCTCCTTGATCTTAGCAGCAGCAACTCAATGCCCCCACACCCACCCCCCCACCCCCCACCACCCCCCGGCTAGGACCCATCCTAGCTGGTTTACTCCCCCCACTGCACTTCCGCAAGTCAGCTGACTCCTGCTGACCCCGGCCACTCCCACCTCCCCTTCGACTACTCCTATTGTGTGGCACACCCTCCTCTCCTGCTCCCCATTCACAGGCTCTCCCCCTCCGTTCTAAGCGCGGGAAACAATCCTCGCTTCCCCGCCCCGGTCCCACCCTCCCCAGTCTTCGGCGCAGGAAAACAATCCCGCGCTCTCCACCTACCAGGCCCCGCCACCAACCAAAACAGTGCCCAACCCGCCCCATCCACCCTCCCCAACCCGAAAGAGAAAAACACAGAGAAAAAGAAACCCAAAACAATGCAAAGGCACCCCCCCCCCCCCCCGAACCAAAAATAGGCATAACATATCCACCACAGTCCCCAATCGCCCATCCCGACCCTCAGTCTGTGTCCAGCTTTTCGGCCTGAACAAAGGCCCACGCCTCCTCCGGAGACTCAAAATAATGGTGCCGGTCCTTGTAGGTAACCCACAGTCGCGCCGGCTGCAACATGCCAAACTTCACCCCTTCCTGTGCAGCACCGCCTTCGCTCGATTGTACCTGGCCCTCCTCTTCGCCACCTCCGCACTCCAGTCCTGATATATCCGAACCTCCGCGTTCTCCCACCTGCTGCTCCTCTCCTTCTTGGCCCACCTGAGCACACACTCCCGATCGACGAACCGATGGAACCGCACCAGCACCGCCCGCGGAGGCTCGTTAGCCTTGGGCCTCCTCGCCAACACTCTATGGGTCCCTTCCAGCTCCAGGGGCCCCTGGAAGGACCCCACTCCCATCAGCGAGTTTAACATGGTGACCACATAGGCCCCCACGTCCGGCCCCTCCAGCCCCTCCGGGAGGCCCAGAATCCGCAGATTCTTCCGCCTCGACCGATTCTCCATCTCCTCGAACCGCTCCTGCCATTTCTTGTGGAGCGCCTCGTGCGCCTCCACCTTTACCGCCAGGACTAAGATCTTGTCCTCATTGTCAGAGATCTTTTGTTGTGACTCTCTGATCGCCACCCCCTGGGCCGTCTGTGTCTCCAGCAGCTTATCAATAGAAGCCTTCATCGGCTCTAGCAGGTCCTTTTTAATCTCTCTGAGGCAGCGCTGGATACCCTCCTGTTGCTCCTCCGCCCACTGCCTCCACGCTGCCTGGTCTCCGCCTGCCGCCATTTTGTCCTTCTTCCCTCCCTTCTTCTGGTCCACCACCACTTTTTTGTCACCCCGCTCCTAGTTAAAGCCATATACTGACGGGGAGCTATTACTCCTTCCCACACCGGGAAACGTCGCAAAAGTGCCCTTGGGAGCCAGAAAAGAGCCCAAAAGTCCGTTTTTGCGGGAGCCGCCAAATGTGCGACTTAGCTCCGCATATCCGCAACCGGAAGTCTCGAGAGGGAATCGTTTTGGCAGTGTTCGCTTCACCAATCTGCCCCAAAATGTCTGTGGAAACTCCTGAAAAAGGTCTAAGAGTCCGTTCCAGACGGGAGCTGCCGAATGCGCGACCTACTCCTCCATGGCCGCCACCGGCAGCCTCGTCCCCGCTTCTTCAGTGGCCTTGGTGAGATCTTTTCACAGTTGTTCCCTCTGCTGTTAGAATTCAACTTTGATAAAGGCCCTCAGGTCAGTTTGCAGCTTTAAACTTGCCCTTCCCCCGCCTGCATGCTGGAAGAGGCCATGTTTATCCTGTTGCAGCCAAATCTTTTACTGTTTCTGCCGGGTCTCGTAGCCAAAAGACATAATATTCCTGGGGGACACTGTCAGGGGAATGCTGCAGTCTTCCTGCCACACCGGGAAATGTCAAACAAATGCCGTGGGGGCCCTGTAAAAGAGCCCAAAAGTCCGTTCCAAGCGGGAGCTACCGAATATGCGACCTAGCTCTGCATAGCCGCACCCGGAAGTCCATAGAGACCAATTATAAGGGTTTAATTGGCCCCAAGAAGGACAGGCACACTAACATACCGGATATTATACCAAGTAGTTACAGATACTATGCTTGCTTTACAGAACTCCAGAAGCTCCAGGACCGGAGAAAACAGCACAAAGAAAGACAAAGAAAGAGGACAGCCATGAGGACTTCGTTCATCGTGCTCAACATTTTTTTCACGAACATTTGGTTGCGCGGGAACGCGGACCCCATTACTCCAAACCCCCCTGCCGTTAATGTTTCACTGCCTCGCAGTACCCAAAGCCCAGTCACCAGCGACACTGCACCTTCCTGGTGTGCCAGGTTCATAACTTGGTACTCCCTGTCTTACGTAATTGAAGCACTGTTAGCGTTGGCGATACTCTGCTGTGCAGTGCAGACTATGCGCCTCCGCAAATGGAGAAGGAGAGCGTACCGCGCTCGAACCCCGGTATATCGGATCTGATCCCCCTATATTCGGGTATGACCAGACCCCAGACCCCCGCGACCTATAAAACAATAATAATAAAACATGCACTTGCGTTTTTCTGTAAATAAAAAAATGTACAAGACCCCATTAACAGAAAATGTATGATCCTGAGCTTGACTGCACCTAAGAGTACATTGAATCTTATGATTGTTGTTGTATGTTTTAGAGAGATAGGATGATGCAATGCTTGACGAGTGTATTTAGGTAAATTTAGAGGTTCTAAGTTCTTATTTTGTAGATGCATGCCCCTGCCTGACATAGTGCCCTCAAGAATTGTTTAGGTAAATTTTTGTGCATAGCTAGGGTCAGAGTAGTGGCCATGTAGGAGGTGTCCCCCCCGGTCACGGAACGGAAAGGACAAAATTTAGGTGATCCTTCACGCTTCGCGTTAAGATCACAAGTAGGGAATGTAGCCACCTAAAATGGCTGATTCCTGATTAATTTGGCCAAAACCCGATATAAAATGGCGAGCCGAAAAGGCTGATGGGAAAAGCAGCCAACAGGACACAAACGGACAGCTGCAGACAGAATAGCGTATTCGGCTCTGGGGAAGTCGGCCCAGATCGATACCTGCGACCATTAGCAGCACATCAATCCAGACATCTGCAGTTTAATCGGCTATCCCCGGGAACAATTGCAACATATTAGCAATTGAATGCCGGGCCAGACCTCTCGGCACCAGCAGTGGCCGAAACAAAGAGAGGTGAACGACCACCCCCCGATCGAGGAATCGCCCCATTATTGGAGTGTATCGAACCCAGTGATTGGGAACAAGTCCAATCACTTGGGACTCAGGGTCAAGGGCCGCCCCAAGAGGCGGGAAGCCCCTGGGCCCTATAAATTGAGGGGCCAAGTTCAGATCTCGCTCTCTCTCCCTTCTTCTCCTGCTCGCAACCTTCACAAGAACATCGACCAGAAACCATAAGTTTGACTCCAGCGATCGCTACCCGATAGAGACTCCTAGCCATCGACCCGTATCAGCCTTTTGAATCCCGCAGGCCAGACCAAATTCGATAAGCCATTTATTTCCCTGACCTGGTGGGCCATCCCCAAAAGTTAAGTATTGGCCAGTAGTGGTAGGTAGTGATATAGAAAGTAGGATTATTGTGTAAATATTTATTGCTGTACATAATAAATGACCGTTGATTTCAATCTTACTAAGCGGTGTGCTGTCTTAATAATCATAACTCGAGCTTGAACCACTTGTTGGTGTCAGAAAGATACCTGGCGACTCGTGAGCAAAGGTGACATAATCAGAGCTAATAAAACTAAGGCTAATAAGAGCAACAATCATT
Source organism: Scyliorhinus torazame (assembly GCF_047496885.1). NCBI lineage: Eukaryota > Metazoa > Chordata > Chondrichthyes > Carcharhiniformes > Scyliorhinidae > Scyliorhinus > Scyliorhinus torazame. The sequence goes on along the minus strand of NC_092718.1, from coordinate 157,658,178 downwards.
ACCCAAGATAAACTGTATTCCTGGACAAGATAGTTTCTCTATTACTCCTACTACCACTTCACCACTCTTCACTGGACTTTCCAACCTTACCATTATATAATGGAACGCTACTCCTCTCACCCTGAATTCCACATATTACCACCTTTTCTGGCAACATTCTTCCCAAACTACATCATTCCTCATCTCTTCCATTAAAGATTGACTAGCTCCTGTATCTCTTAAAATTTTGACTTCTTTACCTGCTCCTCCTGATACACATGAGTAAACTTTACCCACACAAGTAAATTCTTTAAAGACATCTGGCACCTTCTTATCAATTACTTCTTGAACAGGCTGTACAATCTTTTGCACCTCCGTCGCTTCCCTTGGGCTTCCCTTTACCACTCTAACAAACCCCACTGTATTATTCTGTTTTACCACATCAGCCTTCCCAGTGCTTTTCTTCAACCACCAACACTGTGACTTTACATGGCCTAGTTTATTAGAGTGAAAACATTTGAAACTTTTCATTTCTTTTCCACCGTCCTGGATTTCTTTTTAAATCTGAGGTACACTCTCTTTATTGTCTCCCATCAGATCACCTTTACCTTTACCACTTGAGTATTTCTCATGTCCCCAGTTTCTATCCCTCACAGGCTGAAACTGATGTCGGAAACCAAGCTTTGATTTATGAACTAATTCATAATCATCTGCCATTTCTGCTGCTAATCTTGCAGTTTTAACCCTCTGCTCTTCCACATGAGTTCTCACTACATCAGGAATTGAATTTTTAAACTCCTCCAAAAGTATAATTTCTCTGAGAGCTTCATACGTTTGGTCTATTTTCAAAGCCCTTATCCACCTATCAAAATTACTCTGAGTCATTCAAACTCCATGTATGTTTGACCAAATTCTTTCCTTACATTTTTAAACCTTTGTCTGTAAGCTTCAGGCACTAGCTCATATGCACCCAAGATGGATTTTTTCACCTCCTCATACGTTCCAGATACCTCCTCCGGTAGTGATGCAAACATGTCACTAGCTCTACCTACCAGCTTTGTTTGAATCAGTAATACCCACATGTCCTATGGCCATTTAATTTGTTTAGCTACCTTCTCAAATGAAATGAAAAAGGCTTCTACCTCCTTCTCGTCAAACCTTGGCAATGCTTGGACATATTTAAATAGATCCCCACCACGTCTTCGACTATGACGCTCTGTCTCACTATCCTCATCAATGTCATCCAACTGTATGTTTCCCTTTGCGTTTGCCAATTTTAACTCATCTTCATGTTTCATAGCCATTTTATGAAGTTCAAACTCTATCTCCTTTTCCCTTTCCCCTCTATCTCTTTCTTTCTTTCTTCTCTCTCCTTTTCTTTTTCCTCTCTTTCTCTATCTCTCTGTTTCTTTCTTCTCTCTCCTTTTCTTTTTCTCTCATTGCATATTCAAGCTGCTTTAATTCTTTTTCATGTTCAAATTGCTTAATCTGCAACTGGAGCTTTGCCATTTCTAATGAGTCAGAATGTATCTCAGGCAAATTGAAATGCTCAGCTACCACAGTAAGTACCTCACCTTTTCACATTTTGCCAGGCAATGTTAACTGCAATGCTTTTGCCAAATCTAACAGTGTGCTTTTAGTCTCTGTCCGTAAGGTATTGCGTTTTACCGTGTCCACCCCCAAAAACCCCTGAGCCTCTGAAAGAGCCATTGTCCACAACACACTCCCCAGTTAAACGAAAATACCACTCCTGAAAAGCAACCACAATATGCTCACCCCTCACTGTCTTTAAGTTCGTTAAGCCAATCCAATCGATAGACTTTTATCCCGGACGAGCCCCTAATTCTTATGGGGTTTACAGAACCCCAAAGTGTTTCATGGAGTTCAATCAACCCACAACTTGTAATAGATTGTGGTGTGGAAAGCACACGGCGTACTCTCCAGGTGTGATACAGCAGAAATGGACAAGTGGTTTTTAAAACAAAACAATGTTTATTCTATGAACTCAAGCTAACCCTTTTAAAACAAACATAGAATATCTTTACACCCATTACTTCAAAGATAACCCCAAAAGACGACAGCACTAAATAATCCTTCAAACTGTTCCTTTAAATATCCAAAAGACTTCAAACCTTCATAAATAGGAGCATGTTAAGTTACATTCAATATATTTATAGTCTTTGGATTGCTGAAATCAACAGACCAGCTCTGTGTTTCTTCCTGCAGCTCACAGCAAAACACACAGACACTCCCAGCTGCGTTCTCAAACTGAAACTCAAAAAACAGAAGTGAGCTCAGCTCCCCCCACCCTCTGATATCACTTCAGTAATATGATCAGCTGCATTTCTTAAAGGTACATTGCTTAAACATCCATTTCTTGAAGGTACTCTCACATGACACTACCATGGTACACAAAACAAGTAGCCCAAGATTATCGGGAACTGCTGGTCAGGATCTGGAACGACATTTAAAAGTCAGACTAATGAGCCCCAGCTGGGCAGCCTTCCAACACCTCACCACTGGAAGTCGTATTCCACAAAGCCCATGGGAAGATCAATCAGCGATTCCCCCGTGGACCATGTGAGGGTTATCACATCACTCCTCCCCGAGTACAAAACATCCCCCTCACTCCCATGGAGATGAGGCCTCTTTCATCACTTGACACAAGACCTCGGGACGACGCAAGTGGAGCCGGATCGGGGATCGTGAAGCAGACAGGGGATCGCCGTGTCCATGTTGAGGGCCGAAGGGCCACAGATGGAGGATCGTCTTCGGGGCTGACATCCGGCGGAGGATCAATCTCCTCAGTCTCCATTTCGGACTCTGAATCTTCATCATCTGGGGCAACGATTCTCGGGTCCCTCATGGACTGAGTTCCCTTGCTAAAGGTAGTCACCACGGTTGTCAAGGGCATCATCTCTGCTGAAGTTGCTGATGTTTCTCTGCTTCTCAGGTGGTCCAGATGTTTTTTCAGGGCCTTCCCTTGGACTTGGACTTTGTAAGAAACCAGACCAATCATTTTCAGTGTAACTCCATTCGGAACCATCTGTTATTAAAGTATTTAACCAGGGGCTGGTTTAGCACAGTGGGCTAAATAGCTGGCTTGTAATGCGGAACAAGGCAGCAGCGCGGGTTCAATTCCCGTACCGACCTCCCCGAACAGGCGCCGGAATGTGGCGACTCGGGGCTTTTCACAGTAACTTCACTGAAGCCTACTTGTGACAATAAGTGAATATTATTATTATTAAGTATGTTTTAACATAAAAGATATCTATTGGTCAGAGTCATCACTCCTGGGGTGAAGTGTCCTTTCCTCACAGTTTTACAAATTTTAAATAGTTGCGGTTCTTGTCCAATATCCGAACGTAAGTTGGGGTCTGGTCCGGTATCCTAACACCAGTGTGGGGTTCTTCTTCGCCCATGCTTGAATCTGCATCACAGATACTGGCAATGCCTCCAAGAGGTTCGAGGTCATGGTGACATCTTTCAATGCCGGCAGCGGGACCAAGCTTGTGGGCAGCACAAGGCAACTCAGGCCATCCGCGTTGGCAATGTGCCTTTCTGGGCAGTGCTCGAGGGAGTATTCATCAGCTACTAACAATTATGCTCAAAGTGGAAGACCCCGCGGATGAGAAGGGTGTTTTTGGAGATGGGGCAAGGGGACGGGTTGGGTAGGGTGGCTGATGTTGCCGAGTTTGATGAACTATTACTGGGCTGCGAATATCGGATAGGTTAGGAAATGGGAGCGGTCAGTGAGGGAGTAGATGGAGGCTGCGTTATGTAGGGAGACTAGAGTCTGAGGGCACCGTTGTTGGCGTCCCTTCCGTTCTCGCCAGTCCGGTGGTCTCTTCGAGTTTGGAACCAGTGCTAGGTAAATTTTTGGTTGGAGGGCATGTCTCTGTGGGGGCCGATATGCGAGAATCACAGGTTTGTTCCGGCGGGGCTGGATGCGAGATTCCGGGGGTGGCAGGTGGGATAGAGTACTTCAGGGACTTGTTTGTAGGGGAAAGGTTTGCAGGCCTGGAGGAGCTGGAGGAAACAGAGGAATTGGCCAAGGGGAATGGGTTCAGGTACCTGCAGGTGAGGGATTTTGTGAGGTGAGAGGTACCGTCCTTCTCGGGGCTGCTGCCTCCGGTGTTGCAAGATAAGCTGTTGTCTGAGGATGATGTTGGGGAGGGGAGAGTGTCAGACATTTATGGGAGCAGATAGAGAGGGAGGATGCTCCGGTGGAGGATATCAAGTACAAATGGGAGTAGGAGTTGGATGGGGAGGTGAGGGCCGGGACGTGGAAGGAAGCCCTTTGAAGGTTGAATGCATCCTCGTTGTGTGCGAGGATAAGCCTCATCCAATTTAAAGTGGTGCATCGGGCCCACACGACAGTTGCGAGAATGAGTAGGTTCTTTGCAGGCATGGAGGATAGATGTGGGCGGTGTGCGGGCGGGCTTGCGAATCACGTCCACATGTTCGAGTTCTCGGATGTCATGTCCGAAGTTTAGGTGTAGGGGTGGCCTGAGGTCTGGAACAAAGAACAAAGAACAAAGAAATGTACAGCACAGAGGTGGACATATTTGGAGTGCTGGAAGATCCAGGATTCCAGGTGGGGAGAGAGGCCGATGTTGTGGTCTTTGCCAACCTGATAGCCCGGAGATGGATTTTGCTGAGCTGGTGGAACACAGAAACGCCAAAGGTGGGGTGTGGGTGAACGGCCTCGCAGAATTCCTGCACTTGGAAAAGGTCAAGTTCATCTTATGGAGAGCAGAGGAGAGGTACACCCAGAGGTGGAAGCTCCTTATCGATTTCTTTAGGGTGAATTAAGAAGTCAGCGGTTGGAAGGGTGTGGGGGGAGGGGTGGGGTTAGGGGTTCGTTTCTGATTTCTTTATTGTTTTGGGGGAAGATAAGGGGCGGCACCACCGTAACTTGGATGAGGCGTAACCTCGCACACGACGAGGACGTGTTCACACGCCGCAGAGCTTCCTTCCACGTCCCAGCTCTCACCTCCTTCCATTTGTGTGGACCAGTACTAAATGGCACCCTGTTGTGGTCTCCCATGAGCAGTTGGTGAATCCTGGGCACCGGGAGAATCTGGCGAGCACTATGCATTGCTGTATCTCGCCCAGCAAGAGCGAGATCCAGATCACAATGTCTTGCAAGACTCCATTAAATCTCACGAGACATTTCGACAGTCGCGAATCTCACAAGAGAGACCTCTCATGAGATTCAATGGCCCCACCCTGACACCGAGTCAGGCATGACAAGGCCGTTGAATTCTGCCCAAGTTCTCTCTGTGCCATCATCCCATCGATGGGAAAGGACTACCCCAACTCCATATGGAGATGCATCACATCTTAATACCAATTCTCTCATGGGGTCGCAATGACCCAGGATGTTTGATGATAGTAACTGCTGCTTCACCTTTGCGAAGGCTTCGCCCTGTGGAGCCTGCCACAACCACTTCTGATGTGTTTTTAACAGTGTGTGCAAGGGTCACAATAAAGTGGCAAAGTTTGGGATAAATTTCCCACAGTACTTTACGAGACAAACAAAGAACAAAGAACAAAGAAATGTACAGCACAGGAACAGGCCCTTCGGCCCTCCAAGCCCGTGCCGACCATGCTGCCCGACTAAACTACAATTTTCTACACTTCCTGGGTCCGTATCCTTCTATTCCCATCCTATTCATATATTTGTCAAGATGCCCCTTAAATGTCCCTATCGTCCCTGCTTCCACCACCTCCTCCGGTAGCGAGTTCCAGGCACCCACTACCCTCTGCGTAAAAAACTTGCCTCGTACATCTACTCTAAACCTTGCCCCTCTCACATTAAACCTATGCCCCCTAGTAATTGACCCCTCTACCCTGGGGAAAAGCCTCTGACTATCGACTCTGTCTATGCCCCTCATAATTTTGTAGACCTCTATCAGGTCGCCCCTCAACCTCCTTCGTTCCAGTGAGAACAAACCGAGTTTATTCAATCGCTCCTCATAGCTAATGCCCTCCATACCAGGCAACATTCTGGTAAATCTCTTCTGCACCCTCTCTAATGCCTCCACATCCTTCTGGTAGTGTGGCGACCAGAATTGAACACTATACTCCAAGTGTGGCCTAACTAAGGTTCTATACAGCTGCAACATGACTTGCCAATTCTTATACTCAATGCCCCGGCCAATGAAGGCAAGCATGCCGTATGCCTTCTTGGAAACCTAGGAAAGATTACATTCTGTTGTATTTCGTGGGGTTGGTGCCTCTTTGATGGCCTTAACTTTATCCTCCATGTTGTGTCGGTCTTTTTTATTGACTCTGTACCCGAGGTAAATCACTTTGCCCACCTGGAACACACATGTTTCTTGTCTGAGATGGACATTTGTATCAGAAATTCATCTCCAAACCATCTCCACATTTGCTAAATGCTTTTTTTCCGTGGCTTCTGTGATTAGTATGTCGTCTAAGTATACTGCCACCTTAGTAGCCTTGGAGAATATTCTCCATTATGTGTTGAAAAGTGGTGCATGGCGACAAATCTCCAAAGGGCAGATGTGCATAATTGTACAAGCCCTCATGGGTGTTAATCGTCACAAACATCCTGAATGATTCATCTAGTTCTAGCTTGAGGTAGCCATGGCTTATATCTACTTTGGTGAAGATTTGACCCCTTACCAGTTTGGCATATAGGTCTTCTATGCATGGCAAGGGATACCAATCTAAACGTGAGACTTTATTAACCATTCATTTATAATTCCTGTAAAGGCTATCCAACTTGTTGGGCTTGAAGACGGGGACTACTGGTGCAGCCCATTCTGCGAACTACACTGTTGTTATTATCAAAGGCTTTCTAACCCAGTGTTTTCAGACATTTTTTCCCCCCAAGACCCAATTTTACCAGCTGGCCAACCTTTGGAACCCATGCTGGCTGGCCTTCGTGACCCATGCCACACGAACTTCGCAACACACCATTTTCACTTACTTTTAATGCGACAGGTGAGCTGCTTGGTCCTCAAGATCTCACTTGCTTTGTCGTTCAAGGACTTCACTTGATGATTTAATTCTCGCTGCATCCTTTGGAAAAAATTAAGAGGTTTGTCCTTGAACTTGCCATGCTTGGTCTTCAAATGCCTTTGACGTTTTGAGGGATTTAAACTTTCAATGCCAGTGCTTCCCTGCATAGATACACATGGGTTTTGGATCCTGATTTGCATTGGCACAATTAATAAAGCCACACCTTAAGAAATCATCCGTATACTGTTTTGTTTTGGATTTCAGCTTCTTCTTAATGGCAGTTGTTCATCAGAGGTCCTGGAGCTCACACCAGCCCTGGTTTGCCCTGCTGTGGACTCTCCTGGGAAGCTCTCTCCAGCAGATTCAGTCGTGAGATTGTGGCCAACAGTGATAAAATGACCCAAATTCAGTTCTTCACACAGTCCTGTTGCGTGCTTGCTGGCTACTACAAAATGGTGTAATCTCTCCTCGTGATTTCGAGCCCAAAGCACGGACCACGCGATGTCAGTGTACGTGCCAGGCACGTGACCTAATCTTTGCCGCCTCTTCCGGAGGGAAGACTAGCATTTAAAAAAATAAATTTGGTCCTGGGACAGTGCACTGACCTCAAGAGGAGATGGTACTGGGACAGCACGCTGACGTCAGGAGGAGGCAGTCTGCCCCACCAGGCTCCTGGCCTGCGCACCTCTGGGTCTGCCTGAGAGGCCACGCGTGCGTGGGGCCGCTGCCACTCTTAACCTAAAAGCCAGTTGCAGCCGGCATTTTAAAAAGTCCGGCATGGCCATTGGGCGCTTCTCCTGCGACTGATTGCTCTGTGACCCACCCAACACGTGCCGTTGACCCAGCCATGGGTTCGCAACCCTGAGTTTGGTCTCTATCTCTACTTTGGTAAGTAAAGCGTATGGGACTGGCCGTGCCCTGAAATATTTGGGTAGGTCGTCGGGATCCACATAAATTTTTGCCCTTGATCCCTTTATTTTACCAAGGTCTTCTTGGAATACCTCGGGCTATTTGCCAATGGCCTTATACAGTCCACTAATTCCTAGTTTAAAAATTTGTGTCTGTCGAGATGGATCCTCTGGAGCCAGTCCCTGCCAAAGCGGATGGATCCTGATCCTCGTACAACTAGGAGCGGGAGTTGGGCCGTCTGCTGCCCATAGGTAACCAGAGTCATAGTGGTCCCCATGATCTTCAAAGGTTACCTTGTGTATGTGGCTAACCTGGCCCTGGTACCTCACAGGCCTAGGGGCAAGATGTCCATCCGGAGACACCGGAAGGTCTTTTTCCCGACAATGGATATGGCAGCTCTCGTATCCACCTCCATTTCTAGGAAATTACCATTGACCGAGAGTGTTAACTTTATTGCGGCAACCTTAGGGGTGATGATGCAGTTTCGTTGCATCATTTCATCCTCTACGAATGGATAAAGCTGCGAGTTTGAGGTGCCTTTGGCTCCCGGCCTGGGCAGATCGTGTCCTGCTGATTCTGTCAGCCTTGCCTGGGAGGTGTCCTTTGACCACAGTTGCAGCAGCATTGCAGATGGCACTTGTAATTCTCCAGGAAGGCTTCTCTGGTACTTCTAGCATTATCCGGCCATCTTTTAAGATGCCAGAATGTCTTGGCTGAATGTTGAGTTGTTGGTGGGTGAGGCACGTGGGAGCCTTCACTGGGAATATTGGCTTTTCTGCATGAGGGTCCTCCCCCAACCCCATCCTGAGAATGCTACTGTCCATCATCCCTTGGAGTTCTTGGGCCCCTTTCTCGGCATTCTCCAAGGTTAGTGCTATTTCTATAGCCCTTTTAAGGTTTAGAGTGGGTCCTGCCTCAATTGCTTTTGTATTGTCAGGGATGGGCCAAACTTGCAGTATTTGGCCAGCTTCCTTAATCTAGCCAGGGATTCTATCATGGGCTCCTCAGGGGTCCTCCCAGCCACATTGAAGTGGTAACGCTGAAGGATTACAAACCGCTTTGGACAAGCTCATTGAATGTTTTATTCTTCAAGGGCTTCAGGATCAGTTAAATTCTTAATAATACTGAATCTCAGAGCCCTGCATTCTGTTAAAAGCACAGTGAGAAGGCCTACAACACCAGGTTAAAGTCCAACAGGTTTGTTTCAAACACTAGCTTTCAGAGCACTGCTCCTTCCTCAGGTGAGGAAGGAGGAGGAGGAGCAGTCTCTGTCAGGGAGAGAACCTGAGAACATCTAAGACACTCAGAAGGTAAGAAGGTAAGTAAGTGATTTTTACTCATTTTTACTTTTATACCTTTTTCAAATTGTGTGTGTTGGGGGGAAACAGAAAAGCTGCGACCTGAGTGGCTGGTTGGGAATCTACGCTAAATTAAAAAAATTAAGCATTGGTAACTAATTAAACATAAAGAACACTTAACAATAACAGTAACAAACAACATTAAACAACATGCTGCAGGTTCCATCAGAAAGGACACCGTTTCTCCCAAGCGGTTCCTTTTTAAAACATCATCTGGACATCTCAGTTATCAGTTGCGAACAGGGTCGCAAAGGGGCTCTTGTTTTGGGAGTCAGACTCAAAGTCGTCATCTTCTCCCGGATGCCATACTCTTGAATGTATAAGGGCTGATAGGGCTGCATGGTGCGATTTGGGGTCCATCTCATCGTTGTGGACGAGCCTGTATGAATTATCGCGGTGCCAAAAGGTGGCGTCTAGTTCTGTGGGGACGGAATCGTCATCGAGGGCGGTGGTCTTTGGTGAGGTTTGTTGAGGAATGTGATGAGGAAGGGATCACTCGAATCGTGGTCAGATTCGCTGGGTGTGGGTCCTGTTGCCTGGGGATAGTAGGGAGGCGTGCTGTGGCTATTGTCTGAGTCACAGTCGCTGTCGCTGCTGCTGCTGTCTGTGGGCATTCTAGGGCGGAGTCTAGAGGTCGGGGTGGAGTCGAGGGCGAGTCCGTGGATGTGGTGGACGTGTTGGGGGAGGGTAGGGACACGTTGGGTGTGGGCGGGGTGTGGTCTGCTTCGTCGAGCATGACGTGATGTGTGTGGTTGGACTGTGGGCCATATGCCTTAAGCTGGTTGATATGGAACCACGCAGTCTTTCCATTGGGGTACTTAAGTTTATAGACGGAGGGGCTTACTTTGTCCACAATGGAGTACGGACCCGAATACTTCGGTGACAGGAATGTGCTGGGGTTGTAAATTGAGAGCATGACCTGCTGTCCTACCTCAAACTCATTCGCATGCACTGTCTTGTCGAAACAGGCCTTGCTCTGTTTCTTCATTGTGGCTAATCTTACTGCGGCTGCTAGCTGAGCCGTTTTTACATTTTTAACTAACTGTTTGATTGCGTTCTCGTGTGTGAGGGCCGTCACTTCGGGGCTGGTCAAGTCCAATCCTAATAAAAATTCTGTGCCTTTCATGGGGCGTCCGGTCATGAGAGCGTGTGGGGTGTAACCTGTGGATGTGGAAACCGTATTTCGCAAAAACATCAGCGCAAAAGGGAGGACTGAATCCCAAGTGGTGTTGTTTCGTTGGACCATTTTTCTGAGGGTTGATTTTAGCGTCCGATTCATGCGCTCTACGATACCACTTGACTTCGCGCCTCCCATACCACCCCCACCCGCACCTCCCCGTTGTCGTTGGCCTCCAAGTACCTTTCGATGCACCCCCTCACCCTGCCACACACCACCTCATCCCACATTCAACCGCCACAGCGGGCGTTGGTCCCTCTCCTCTACCAACTCCAGTTCCACCCAGTGCGGGGCGTGATCTGAAACGGCTATGGTTGAATACTCCGTTCCCTCCACCCTCGGGATCAACGCCATGCCCAGAACAAAAAAATCTATCCGGGAGTAGGCTTTGTGCATGTGGGAGAAAAAAGAAAATTCCCTGGTCTGCGGCCTGGCAAACCACCACGGGTCCACTCCCCCCATCTGATCCATAAACCCCCTCAGCACCTTGGCTGCCGCCGGCCTCTTTCCAGTCCTCGATCTGGAGTGGTCCAGTGCTGGGTCCAACACCGTATTGAAATCCCGACCCATTATCAGGCCTCCTACCTCCAGGTCCGGAATGCGCCCCAACATGCGCTTCATGAATCCGGCATCATCCCAGTTCGGGGCGTGTACATTTACCAATACCACCCACGTCCCCTGCAACTTACCGCTCACCATCACATATCGCCCTCCGTTGTCCACTACGATATTCTTGGCCTCAAACGACACCCGCTTCCCCACCAATATTGCCACCCCTCTATTCTTCGCGTCCAGCCCCGAATGGAATACGTGTCCTACCCATCCTTTTCTTAACCTGACCTGTTCTGCCACCTTCATATGTGTCTCTTGGAGCATGACCACGTCTGCCTTCAGTCCCTTTAAGTGCGCGAACACTCGGGCCCTCTTCACCGGCCCATTCAGGCCCTCACATTCCACGTTATTAGCCGGATTGGGGGGCCTCCCACCCCCCCCGCCGACTAGCCTTCTCCTTTTCTAGGCCAGTCCCATGTCCGCGTTGCCCTCACCCTCCAGTCCCTCAGCCGGGAGACCCACGCCCTGACCACCTCTTCTGTGTCCCATTCCGCTTCGGCCAGTGCAGCAGCAATCCTTTCCCCCCCCCCCTTCCCCCCTCCCCTCACCCCCACTAGACCCGTGTCTAGCTTTTTTGCTCCCCCCATATCACTCCCGTAAGTCAGCTGACACCTGCTGACCCTGGCTTCCCCCGCCGTCCCATTGACCTCCCCGTGTGGGAATCTCCCAATCAGTGTGCGTTCCTCCATTCCCCCTCCCGCCTTTCTTCCCTAGCGCGGGAAAAACCCCGCGCTTTCCTAAGCCTGCCCCGCCCCCTCTGGCGCAGCTCCTGTCGCGGCCTTGTCTCTTTTCCCCCATCGCCATCTCCCTCTCTCCCCCAGTTCATGTAACATTTCCTGCGCGCGATTAACACCCTATATACAACAACCATCCAACATCAAACATCCCGCCCACCCTCACAAACCCTCAGTTTGAGTCCAACTTTTCGGTTTGAATAAAGGTCCACGCCTCTTCAGGCGTTTCAAAATAATGGTGCTGATCCTTGTGTGTGACCCACAATCGCGCTGGCTGCAGCATTCCGAATGTCACTCCTTTCCGGTGCAGCACCCCCTTGGCCCGGTTGAAACCCGCTCTCCTCTTTGCAACCTCCGTGCTTCAGTCCGGGTATATTCTGATCTCCGCATTGTCCCACCTGCTGCTCCGCTCCTTCTTGGCCCATTTCAAGACCCTCTCTCTGTCCGTGAAACGGTGAAACCTCACCACCATCGCCCTTAGCGGCTCGTTGCCCTTGGGCCTCCTCGCCAGCACCCAGTGTGCCCCATCCAGCTCCAGCGGCCTCGAAGGGGCCTCCGCGCCCATCATCGCCTCGAGCATCGTGCTCGCATATGCCCCGGCATCAGCCCCCTCCACTCCTTCAGGGAGACCCAGGATCCGCAGGTTCTTTCTCCTCGACCTGTTCTCCAGGTCTTCGAATCTTCCCGCCCACCTCTTGTGCAGCGCCTCGTGCGCCTCCACCCTCACCGCCAGGCCCAAGATCTCGTCCTCATTCTCACTGACTCTCTTCTGCACCTCCTGGATCTTTACCTCGTGGGCCTACTGGGTCATCCCTAGTCCTTCAACCGCCGACAGCATAGGCGCCGGCATCTCCTTCCGCAGCTCCTCGAAGCAGCACTTGATGAACTCCTGCAGCTCCGACCCGCATTCCCCTTTGTCCCCGGCCGCCGCCATTTTGCTTTTCTTCCCTCGCTTCTCCCGCTGCTCCAATGCCGCTTTTTTGGCCGTTTCACTTCTGGTCCGGTCCATAAAATGTGGAGGGGGACCTCGCTCTTCCCTTCCCCACGGGTCGTCTTCAAAAAAAATTCCCGTTGGGGCTCCTCTAAAGAGCCCGAAAGTCCGTGATAGCGGGAGCTGCCGAATCGTGCGGCTTAGCTCCGCATAGCCGCGACCGGAAGTCACGATACCACTTGACTGGGGGTGGTATGCAATGTGGAATTTTTGGGTAATGCCAAATATCGTGAGGACGTTCTTCATGACACGTCCCGTAAAATGGGAACCTTGGTCGGATTCAATGCTGCGGGGGAGTCCCCATCTCGTAAAGATGTGGTGGGTTAAGATCTTTGCGGTGGTCTTTGCCGTGTTCGTTCTGGATGGGAATGCCTTTACCCATTTCGTAAAACTGTCTATGACGACTAATACGTACATGTAACCATTCCTGCAAGGGGACAATGGTCCTATAAAATCGATCTGGAGGTTGGTCCAGGGGCCGTTAACGGGGCGGATGTGACTAAGCTGAGCCTTCTTTGCGTATCTGTCCAGATTTTTCTGGGCATAGATAAGGCAATTCTCAACGTAGTGCGTTACGTCTTCTTTTAAACTTGGCGACCAACAGAGCTGCCTGAGGTGGGCTGTAGTGGGATCAATTCCCTGATGCCCATGACTGTCATGGAACAAACAAATAAGTTGATTCCTGTCCTGTTCAGGAACCACATACAGGGTGTCTTTTAACACCACCCTGTCATGTGTGGTCAGTGCATTTTTAAACCTATCATAGGGTGCTGTAAATTGTCCTTTCAAAATCTCCCTGAGATTGCTATCCTGCTTCTGGGCCTGCACTAAATCCTCGATATTAGTCTGTGAGACCTGAACTGCATTCACTGGGGCGCTTTTGGGGGGTGTCCAAAAATATCCATGCCTGGAACCTGATTTTGCCAGTGCGTCGTCCTTTACATTTCCAGGGGGGGAGGAACAGTGATGACTGCGAACTTTAACAATACGAAAGGTCCTGTCCTGTGCTTTCTCTAAAATGTGGCGGAGCAATGGGGCTGAAGGGAGGAGTTTTCCGTCTGCAGAAACAAATCCTCTTGCTTTCCACAGTGGTAGGAATTCTGTAAGGCTGTTGCAGACATAGAGGCTGTCCGAGTATATGTCTGCTGGGCTGGGGAAGGAGTCTGGGTAATCTATAATATACGCAACGGCTGCTAGTTCTGCCGCCTGTGTGCCTAAGTGGCCTGGTAGCTTTAAGGAGATCTCTTCAAGGGCGCGTCCTTGCGCGTCCTCGACATATATGCCGCATCCTGTAATGTGCTTCCCTTCTAATACTGTGGAAGAACCATCCACATATATCCTTAAAGGTTCACACGTGTCTGTGGGCTGGGGCTCTGGGGTGAACTACCTATCTTTCTGAGGGGTGTTTTCGCAATAAAGGGGCCTGTGTTGTGGTGCATTGAGATGATTTCACATTCATGGGGGGTGCCTGGGTACAGAAGGTTATCGGCTAAGAAAGTGTGGGTCTTGGTCCTTTTAACAGTGATGTCCCGTTCCTGCAAAAGAAGGGTCCATCTAGCTGCTCTAATCTGACTAACTGTACCGTCCTTGAGTCGTCCGTCAAGTAAATGTTGGGTGGGGGTGTGTTCTGTGAGGATTGTGATGGGGTTTAGTCCGGTTAGGTAAGAAAAATACTGAACTGCCCAGAAAACTGCGAGCAGGTGCCTTTCACAGGCCGAAAATCCCTGCTCCACATGATCTAAAACTCTGGAGGCGTAAGCCACGTGTCTTAACTGTTCGTGCCGTTCCTGGAGGAGCACGGCCGAAAGGGTGCGGTCGGTGCTAGCTATCTCTATAGCATAGGGGGAAAGCGGGTCTGGAACTTGTAGTGCGGGGGCTGCAATGAGGGCTCTTTTAAAAGCATCCACAGCATCCATATGCTGCGGAAGCCATTCCCAAGGGGCTCCTTTCTTTAGGAGTTCCGAGAGGGGTGCTGCCTTGGTGGCGAAACCGTCAATGTGGTTTCGGCAGTAGCCAACCAGTCCTAAAAACGACCGGACGGCTGAAACATTCTGGGGAAGGGGCAATTTGGCAATCGAGTCAATTCTTTTGAGCTCGATCTCGCATTTACCGTGTGTGATAATCGTACCCAAATATATCACTTTGTTTTCCAAAATCTGGGCCTTTTTGGGGTTTACTTTGCAACCAATCTGTTGTAGGAGTTCCAGGAGTTTGAACAGAAGCTCGATGTGCTCTGCCTTGGTGTCTGTCTGCAGTAATAGGTCGTCCACATACTGGACCAGACATTCGGGGCGAGAACATTTTGACAATCCATTTGCCAGCTGTCGGTGGAAAATGGAGGGGGAATTCTGGAATCCTTGTGGAAGGCATGTCCACGTGTACTGCTGACTTTTAAAAGTGAAGGCAAATTTGTATTGGCATGCTTTTGCCAATGGAATGGACCAGAATCCGTTACTGATGTCCAAAACCGTAAAATATCGTGCGTTGAGTCCCTGTTTGAGCATGGTCTCGGGACTTGTGGCTACTGCGGGGGCTGCTGCGCAGGTGACTTTGTTGAGTTCCCGGTAATCGATGGTCAGTCACCATGATCCATCGGGCTTTCTCACTGGCCAAATTGGGGCATTATTAGTGGAGGCTACTGATCTGAGTACGCCCTGCTCTAATAAGCTGTCGATCACTTTTGAGATTTCTCCCTCTGCCTCTTGGGGAAATCCCAATTGCTTTTGGGGTCTAGGGTCAGGTCCTGTGATTTGAACGGAACCAGTCATCCGGCCACAGTTGTTTTTGGTGGTCGCGAATGCTGTCCTGTGCTTCTGCAGAACTGCCCTAACCTGCTTGTCTGTGCTAATCGTGTTCGGGTCAAACCAAAATTCGCCGACTGCGCTAATCTTGTTTGCGTATTCTCCTATTGTGAGCGTTGCGGGGGCTCTTGCAGATTTTGCCATTCTCCAAACACATTGGTTTACCGGATCAAATGAAAGGTGGTGGGAGTTCATAAAGTCAATTCCCAAAATGTGTTCTGCTGTGTGGGGTAGATCGACTAAAACTATGTCGTTATATTGCCAATCTGAATGGGTACAGGGGCTGTGATGTGTCCCTGTTGTGAGTGGCCTGTGAAGCCGCTGAGGGTGATTGTGGCTGTAGTGGGCCACGTGTCTTTCTGAAACATGGAAATTCGATGGGCTGTCCCCGTATCTTTGCTGCAACTACTGGTCGGCCGGACCTATCCCAAAGGGTGTCGCAGACCCAACTGGGGGAGCCCGAACACCGTCAGTCCACTCCGTTCAGGTCCGTCTGGTCTGAACGGGTGCTCACGCTATGTATGGGCTCTGTCCTATTCTTATTCAGAGTGCCTGCCTACTGGGCTCTCTGTGGCTTTCGTGGGGCATTGCATCTGAGGGGTTATAGTTGGTACAGGCTTTTTGCCCTGCCTCTGTGGCATGGGAGATAAGGGTGCGGGTCCATTTGGCCATACAGTCTTGGGACAAATGGGCGCGTTCTAAATGACCGAAAACAGCTGTAAAGGGAATCCACAGGCGTCCAGCAAACGCTATGGAGTGTTCCGTCTTTTTCTGCCTGCACTTATTCAGGCCTTCTACTGGGTCACCTCTGTTGTAGACGATCGCATCTAGGATCGCTGCGTGCATCTCTGCAAGGGTGCCTCCTCCTACATTCTGTGGGTCAGGAAGGGCTGCTATGACCTAAGGGTCTAAACTCAAAACTGTGAGCTCCACATGCTCACGCTCGTCCAGGCTGTACATGGTTGTCTGCTGCTTTACTCTAGCAAAGAAGTGGTGGGGGTCTGAAGTGGGGAGGAACGGTGTGATTTTCTCACACACGTCCCAAGAACAACAAAGAACAAAGAAATGTACAGCACAGGAACAGGCCCTTCAGCTCTCCAAGCCCGTGCCGACCATGCTGCCCGACTAAACTACAATCTTCTACACTTCCTGGGTCCCGTAATTGGGTCACGGTTAAGGGGGTCGTGTACAGGAATTCCGTGTCTCCTTCCGATGTGACTGTGCGGTGGGTGGTTACTGTGTTCATTGGAGCCTGAATTATCTGCTCTGTGGGGGGTTGGGACGCTCTTCTCTTCTGGGGCTTTCCTTGCGCACATGTTCCCTGAACATATCTATGCGCGGTCTCATTTAATTCTTCCCAATCCGGGCCGTCTTCTGTATCTAACTGGGATCCAAAGGTGCTGTGGAATCCATTCTGAACTGAAAGCAAAGACTGCAGTTCTGCAATCTGCTTCTGGCAATTTGCGTGATCAAATGAGCTTTGTCTCTGCTCCGTGGTGGTAGCATGGAGTGCTCGTAATGCTGATTTCAGGTCGCTACACTGCCTTTGCAATGCCTCAACCTGTTTCTCTGTTTCCTCTTTTACCAGGACTGCAAGTTGCGTGTCCTGATAGGCCTTTTCGTACTGTGTCTGGAAGCTGCTTAGGCGTGCCAGACAAGACTGGTGTGCCCACTTAGCATCATCCACCTCTCCGTCCTTTGCTGCTAACTTCCTTCTCAACTCTATGTCAGGGGAACAAATGGCCTTTCGTTTGGGTTCTGAGTCTGCGGGATTCGAAGTTGGTACGGATTGGTAGCTAGGAGCGCCTATCTCGTAGCGAGCGTTGAATTAAGACTTACTTCTGTCGGTGGTTACTGCACCGGTCACGGTCAATGTTGGTTCGTGTTGCTGGGTGACCCGGGCAGGACGAAGAGAGAGAGATTTGAACTTGGGGCTTAACTCTTATAGTCCCCAGGGGCTTCCCGTCTTTCGGGGCGGACCCTGTACCTGGTCCCAAGTGATTGGACTTTGTCCCAATCGCTTGGTTCGATTTCTCCAATACTGGAGCGGTTCCCTGATCGATGGGCGGTCTTGAGGTATTCGTTCACCTCCTTTGTGTTGGCTCCTGCTGGCGCCGGGGAGTCTGGCTTAGCTTTGTGTGTCCCAAATGTTACTTATTGTTCCCGGGGATTGCTCATCAGTATGCAGATGGCTGCTACATTGTTATGCTGATGGTCGCTGGTATCGATGTTGTCTGGCCTTTTGCAGAGGTAAATACACAGCAAACCTGCACCTGCTGGTTTCTGTCTATGTTGGCTGACTGTCCCATCAGCCTTTGCCGTTCGCCATTTTACATCGGGAGTTGGCCAATTTAGGTGGCTACAAGCTCATCGGTCATTAAGGCCAAAGCCCAAAGTGAATGAGCCGCCAAGAGCAGTAATTATATGCTTCCATGAATACTGCATGAAGGAGAGGATGTTAAGCTGGGTGAAGCAGAAGCGTGAGGTGCAGTGGGATGGTGCTGGAGTTTGGATTTACCAGGACTTGACGGTGGAGTTGAGAGACCCCCAGTTAGGATAGTCACGTGGAATGTGAGGGGGTTAGCAGGTCCGGTCAAGTGGTCAAGGGTGCTTGCGCATCTTAAAAGTTTGAAAGCCGATGTAGCGATGCTGCAGGAGACTCACTTGAGGGTGGAGGACCAGGTGAGACTTAAAAAGGACTGGGTTAGTCAGTTGTTTCACCCTGGATTTGACGGAAGGGCTCGAGGGGTAGCGGTAATGGTCAGCAAAAGAGTACGCTTCCAGATGGAGAAGGTGGTGATAGATCAGGGGGGTAGATATGTGATTGTGTCAGAGGCACTGGAGGGGAGGGTAGTGGCGCTGTTAAGTGTATACGGTCCCAATTGGGACAATGTGGGATTCGCAAAGAAAGTGTTTGGGGCCATCCCCGACTTGGACACACACAAACTGATAGTGTGGGGGGGGGACTGGAACTTGGTGCAGGAGCCAAGGTTGGACAGACCATGGCTGCGCTCGCTGGTCCCATCAGGGCGTTCGCTGGGCTAATGGTGGAAATGGGAGGGGTGGACCCTTGGAGGTTTCTGCACCTGAGGGAACGGGAGTACTCGTTTTTCTCAGCAGTCCATAAGTCCATACTCGTGGATCGACTTTTTCGTGATGGGGAAGGCTTTGATGGCTGGGGTTAAGGGGTCGGAATACTCGGCAATTGCAGTGTCAGATCATGCTCCGCATTGGGTGGATATGGTACTGGAGAAGGGGGTAGCGCAGAGGTCGGGGTGGAAATTAGATGTGGGACTTTTGGCGGATCAAGGGTTCTGTGACAAAATTGAAAAGGTAATTGAGGAATATGTAGGTTTTAACTGTACGGGTGAGGTGTCGAAGGCAGTTGTCTGGGAGGTTCTAAAGGCGGTGGTGAGGGATGAGGTGATTTTGTTTAAGGCCAGGGTGGACAAAGAGGAGAGGTTGGAGTGGCAGAGGGTGATAGATGAGATGTTGGAGGTAGATAGGATTATGCAGAAGTTGCGGACCCAGCGAAGCTGGAAAAGAGGAAGGAACTACAGGTGAGCTTTGACTGACTACCTACCAGGAAGGCGGTGCGCCAACTGAGACGAGCAAGGGATGCAGTTAACTAACATGGAGATAACATGGAGGATGTTAGCAGGTCAGCTCCGGAGGGAAGCAGCGCAGGTGAGGGATAGGGCAGGGAAGTTGATGGTGGCTCCGGATCTGATTACCAAGGTTTTTGAGGAATTTTATGAGAGGTTGTGCAGGTCAGAGCCACCTGGGGGAGACCGTGAGATGCAGGAGTTTATAGATGGGTTGGAGTACCCGAGGTTGGGGGAGGGGGACAGGGCTACATTAGTGTCATGATATGCTGACATGCAGATAATGATAAACAGACCGGCAGCTAATGAACACACAGAACAGGACATGACCAATGAGCAGGCAGGATGCTCAGGGATGGTATCTCACTATAAAAGGCACAAGCACTCACACTCCACCTCTTTCCATTGATGAACATCTACAGAGTGAGTCAGGGTGTATTTACAGTATCACACCTCCAGCACATGGCTAAGAGCTAGTCTGGTTCAGTCAGACAGAGTAACCACACATAGGTCAGCAGAGAGTCAAACTCATAGAGAACTGTGCTACTGGTTCAATAAATCAGATTGAACTAACTTCAAGGTCTGGAGTATCTTTTGGTTAAAGCTGCATCCAGTTGCAGTCTGTGTTATCCCAGAGTACATAACACATCATGCTACCAGGAGACTGCTTAATCTAGGTGGTTTACCTCAGTCCGTTCCGTGATGACCAGCGAATGTATCCCGGCACCATGGAGAAGATTCAGGCTCGTCACCAGCTCAGGACCTCCGGCAATCTCAGTGCCAACTGGCGGACATTTAAGCAAAGGTTTCTGCTGTACATCAAAGCTTCAGACCTCGTGGGTGCGTCTGATGCAAGGAAGATCACACTTCTCCTCTCAACAGCGGGTGATCAAGCCATCATCTCTTCAACTCTTCCCTTCACCAAAGGCCAGGACAAGACAAAGTTTCAGACCATCCTGGACAAGTTTGACAGTCACTGTGAAGTGGACACCAATGAAATCTTCGAGCGCTACATATTCAAACAGCGTCTACAAGGTTAAGATGAATCTTTCAACTCCTTCTTAACTAACCTCCGCCTGCTAGCGCTGTCCTGCAACTTTGGTGATATTGCTGACTCCATGATCAGAGACCAGATCGTTTTTGGAGTTCACTCTGATCCTCTGAGAGAGCAGCTACTGAAAATCAAGCAGACAACCCTGCCAGTCGCGATTGAAACATGCACAGTGCATGAGCATGCCAAAAATCACTATGCCCAGTACAAATCAGCTGAAAATGAGAAACTTGTCTCCCACGAGGCAGAGAGTGTGCAGGCCATCTCCCGGATGCAGCTCCTCAGCATTGATGAAAGCGGCCATTTTGCGCACTTTTCCCAGGGCCCCACACATGCGCGATGCGAACGGGATAACGAAGCGGCCGACACCCGCACTGCGCATGTGCGACGATACGCGGAGCATCAGGATGCCGACGTCATGGCGTGCTCGAACTGCGGCAACACCCACTTAAAGAAGCACTGCCCTGCAAGAGGCAGGC
Organism: Scyliorhinus torazame; assembly: GCF_047496885.1. Taxonomy (NCBI): domain Eukaryota; kingdom Metazoa; phylum Chordata; class Chondrichthyes; order Carcharhiniformes; family Scyliorhinidae; genus Scyliorhinus; species Scyliorhinus torazame. The sequence goes on along the minus strand of NC_092718.1, from coordinate 157,637,489 downwards.
GATGTTTAAACTGCGGGAAGCCTGGACACTATGCAACCTTGTGCAGGTCTGCACCACCAGTCAGGGACCAGCGCTCCCAATTCCGTCGATGGCGCATTCAGAGTGTGCAACAATGATTACAGGATTCTGATCCTGGCAGCACAACGGAGCCAAAGGAAGAATGCCTGGACTCCGCCTACTGTGTGGGCATCATTATCAAATGTGAATATGCCACATCCAACTCATCACAACTTCAATCCATCCTCCTGTGGATTCTGCGGACAAATGGCGTGCGGTGATGCAGGTCAACCACTGCTCCATCCAGTTTAAGCTGGACACAGGTGCTTCTGCCAACCTCCTCTCACAGGCAGATTTCAAACGCATCAAGAAGCCCCTGAAGGTTCTTCCAGCAGCCTGCAGGCTCCTGGACTACAACGGAAATGCCATCACGGCACTGGAATCCTGCCATCTACTCGTCTCCAACCGGAGCACCCTGTCATGATATGCAGACACACACATAACAATATACAGACAAGCGGCTAATGGACACAGAGAACAGGACATGACCAATAAACAGGCAGGACACTCAGGGGGGGGATCTGACTATAAAAGACACGAGGCACTCACACTCCGCCTCTTTCCACTTGTTATAACCTGCCTGCTTACCATTGGCTGGGGACTAATGACAATCCCACAATCCTGTGGGAGTATGAGCTTCCCCAATGAGGGGGGCGGAGAAACCATTAGTAAATTCCAAGTATAAATAAAGCTGGCCAGTTTGGAACCAGCAGGAAGGAGTGTGCAGCAAGGGAAGTTGTTGCTTGCTGCATACGAGTATTCTCTGGAGCACAAACCAGGTACGCAGATAGCAAATGCCGACGCACCGAGCCAATTGCCTTTATCGACCGGCCCCATGTCGACCCCCACGACCGGTGAGGTGGTTGCAATCCTAAATTTTATGGACACCTTGCCTGTCACGGCATCACAGATCCGTGAGTGGACCTAGACGGAGCCAGTCCTGTCAAAGGTTCGGCACATAGTCCTGTATGGTGGGCAGCATAGACAGCTCCCAGGTGAGTTGCGGGCATTTTCCTCCAAGCTGTCAGAATTCAGCGTGGAAGACAGCATCCTCTTGTGGGGGACGCGTGTGATTGTCCCGGAAAAAGGCCAGGAGCTGATACTAAGAGACTTGCACAATGGCATCCAGGTGTGACCAAAATGAAAATGTTGGCCAGGCCTCGACACCGACATTGAGAAGGTGGCCCAAAACTGCTCCATTTGCCAGGAGCATCAGAAGCTTCTGCCGGCCGCGCCCCTACATAACTGGGAATGGCCAGGACGGCCTTGGGCACGCTTGCATGCAGATTTCGCAGGCCCTTTTCAAGGATCCATGTTCCTTTTATTAATCGCCGCCCAGTCTAAATGGCTAGAGGTGCATAAGATGCAGGGGACAACATCCTGCGCAACAATTGAAAATATGCGTTTGTCTTTTAGTACGTATGGCCTCCCCAAGGTGCTGGTCACGGATAACGGCACTCCATTCACGAGTGAGGAGTTTGCGAGGTTCATGAAGATGAACGGCATACGCCATATCCACACTGCCCCTTACCACCCGGCTTCAAATGGGTTGGCAGAGCGCGCAGTACAGACATTCAAAAGAGGCCTAAAGAAGCAGTCTTCCGGATCAATGGACATGAGACTGGCTCGCTTTTTGTTTACGTATAGGACCACCCCCCATGCGGTGACTGGGGTAGCTCCCGCAGAACTCCTAATGGGCCGGAGACTTCGCACCCGCCTTAGTATGGTTTTCCCGGACATTGGCGCAAATGTACGCCGCACACAAGAACGGCAGGGACAGGGATTTTCTCGGCATCGGCCGATTCGGCAGTTTGCGCCCGGTGACCCAGTGTTTGTTCGGAATTTTGCTGGTGGTGCCCAGTGAGTTCCTGGCGTAATCTTTCGCCAAACGGGCCCTATATCTTACCAGGTGCAAGCCCAGGGTCGTCTCCAGCGCAAACATGTAGCTCACGTTCGGTCCAGAGGACTATCCCCTCCAAAGATTCCCCGCCCCCGGAGCTAATTTCTACAGCCGCAGAGACCAGAGACAAGGAAGGGTAGTCCTCACAATCTTCCACTGGTGCCTCACTCAAAGCCTGCGCAGGTCGTTACAGAACCGAATGGAGATAGAGACGCTGACATGACGGAGGCAGCAGACTCTGACTCCGAGATGGAGACACAGGATGCATCAGAGGGGGAATCCTCGGGTCCACGGGCCGTGGATGTACAACCGTTGCGCCGTTCTTCACGGAAGAGCCGGTCTCTGTCTCGTTACACGCCGCCTGATCCAGCGCCGCGTGCAAATGGTGTCCGGCCTGCGGCAAAACGAGTCCGACGCCCTCGTTCGCCAGGGTCTTCGGTGGATTCCTTGGACTTTGGGGAGGAGGGATGTTATAACCTGCCTGCTTACCATAGGCTGGGGACTAATGACAATCCCACAATCCTGTGGGAGTATGAGCTTCCCCAATGAGGGTGGCGGAGAAACCATTAGTAAACTCCAAGTATAAATAAAGCTGGCCAATTTGGAACCAGCAGGAAGAAGTGTGCAGCAAGGGAAGTTGCTGCTGCTGTTTTATATATATATATATGTTATTGTAAATAAATGTTATTACTTTGTATCCTTAAAACTCGTGCTGGATTCTTCGTGGCCCTCACAAAATCACTGATGAACATCTAGAGAGTCAGTCAAGGGTGTTGTTACAATCTCACACCTCCACCACGTGGCTCAGAGCTAATCTGGTTCAGTCAGACAGAGTAACCACACTTAAGTTAGCAGAGAGTCAAACTCACAGAGAACTGTGCTAACTGTGCTATTAGTTCAATAAACCTGAATGAACTAACTTCAAGCTCTGGAGTATCTTTCTGATCTAAACTGCATCCAGTTGCAGCCAGTGTTAGACCAGTGTAGCGAACACGACATGATACCAGGAGACTACGAATTTAAGGTGGCTTACCTCAGTCTGTTCCATGACGACCAGCAAATGTATCCCGGCACCATGGAGAAGATTAAGGCTCCTCACCAGTTCAGGACCTCTGGCAATCTCAGTGCCAACTGGCGGATATTCAAGCAAAGGTTTCTGCTGAATGATTACTGACAGTTTTCGGTTCAAGAGTTGCGCCACAAGTCTCTCAAGTTGATTGGACGATTTTGTATCAGGCACCGCCGGGTATGTGAGACTCTGGAACATCCAGAACAAATGCGCTCTGCTGGCCATGAACAGAATGACGATCTGGCGCTCATTCTCTGTGATGTTGTTGGCCTGGAAGAAGTAACACATTCTTTCTATGTACTGATTCCAGTCTTCAACACTGGCGTCCAAAGCATCTAACCACCCCAATTAGAGGCATGGCAAAATGAGTGGTTCCAACTTGGGTCCAGAAAGTCGGGGAGGTGGCTCAGCCGAGTAGGTTGTTTCATTGACAGCAAACCAGTTTACTCCTCATCGCCAGTCTAGTAATGACATGGGGAGTTCACACCGAGTGAAGTCAAGAACTGGGTTTATTTACAAACAATATTCACAATGCCCAGTAGATCCCTCCCAGATTACTTACTCTGAGGTTGGTGCCTTACTGGCATATCTTTTGGACATTAGTTAAATAGAAATACCCACCCCTAGCTGGGGAGCCCGTATTCAGCAAGGACCATGGGGAGACAATCATTTTCTTTTTTAAAATAAATTTAGAGTACCTAATCATTTTTTCTCCAATTAAGGGGCAATTTAGCGTGGCCAATCCAGCTAACCTGCACATCTTTGGGTTGTGGTGGTTAGACCCACGCAGACACGGGGAGAATGTGCACCGATTCAGCAACTCTGAATGGGCCAGCACCATCGCCACGTGGAACGCAACCGGTTCCATGCGAAACAGCGGCGAATTCGCCAGGTCTGTGATTGGCGCATATGAGGCTCACACGCTTCAGGCGCACTTAAATGATCCATCCCCCACACACACGCATCCCTGTAGACAAGATGGCTGGAAGGAGAGCAGCGCTACGGTTCAGGGACGCTGAGCTGGAGACCCTCCTGGACGCCGTGGAGGAGAGAAGGATGACCCAGTACCCCGGGCCAGGACGAAGGCGCCGCCGTTCGCCGTGCCTGGGCACAGGTGGAGGACGCGGTCAGCGCCATGGGCAATGTCGCCCGGACTGGCATACAGTGCAGGAAGAAACTCCACGACCACCTCAGGGCAGCCAGGGTGAATAGGCAGCGCTGTGCCCCTGTCACTAACCCTGTCCCCAAACATACCCGTAACCCGTAAGGGGCTTTTCACAGTAATTTCATTGTAGCGTTAATGTTAGCCTACTTGTGACAATAAAGATTATTATTATAGTAATTATAACCGGTCCTCCCCCCCCCCCTCCCCCCCAAGGAGAAGGCAGAGCAAAGGGCACTGGACGCGGTCCCCCCCCCCAAGGAGAAGGCAGAGCAAAGGGCACTGGACGTGGTCGGCGGCCCGGAGGAAAGGGAGGTCGGCGACGCGGAGGTTGACCTCACTCCCTTTCACCTCCTTCACACCACTCCTCCACCCCCACCCCCCCATCCCCACCCCGCCCCATGTCGTATCGTGTCATATTGTGTTTTACAGGACCTGCCGGAAATGGGGCCGGTTCATCTGGGGCCCTCAGCTCCCAGCCAGTGCCAGAGCCGGTGCCCCCCCCCCCACAAGCGGCCGAACACTGACGGGGAGAATAGCACAAACACCGGCCCTCTGCCTGAGACTCAGGACACCCCGGAGTTCGGGTCGGAGGAGGACATGGACACTCCGTCACAGCTGCCTCCTACACGCTCCACCATCCCAGAGATGATCACATCGGTTGGGCACATTAGTGAGGAGGCTCCTGGGACACTATCTGGTGAGCACCACACATCGCATCCGGTACTGCAGGTGGAGGTAGGAGCAGCCGAGGGGCCGGACGGTCGGAGGGCAGCCTGGCCCCAGGAACCAGCTGCCGCCCAGACGGGTCCCGGGATCCTGGAACATCCAGTCCCACCCACACTGCAGATTCAGTCAGAGACCCAGGGACTACAGGAGGGGATGATGGCCAGCTTCCAGCACCTGAAGGAGCAGGTGGAGGAGTCCATCCGCGTGCAGGAGCAGGGGGAGGTGCTGGTTATCTGTGCCATTCAGGCCGAGTTTGCACGAGTGGCATCCGTGGTGGAGGCAATGGGGCGACGGTGTCGGATATAGGCCAGTGTGTGCAAGGCCTGGTACATTCTGTGCAGGCGGGGACCGAGACCCTGGACAGGGCTGCCCTCTGACAGGTAGCCACGTGCCAGAGCCACCTGGACATTGCAGCGGCACTCCTCAGCGTGGCCCAGTCACAGCAGGCTATGGCTGAGAATGTCAGCGGCATTGCCCAGGCGCTGGCCGGCGTGGAACAGACACTGGGCGGGGTGGCCCAGTCCCAGGAGGAGGTATCCCAGTCTCAGAGGGAGGTGTCCAATCCCAGAGGGAGGTGGCCCCACCGAGAGGAATGTGACCCAGACCCAGAGGGACGTGGCCCAGTCACTGGCTGATGTGACACGGACCCTCAGGGTGGTGGCACAGTCCCAGACAGAGATGGGCCACTCCCTGTGCTTCATGACAGCGAACGTGCAGACCCTGGTCGAGACCAGAGCAGGCCTCCAGGACTGGCAGAGCCAGGTGGCGAGGGGGGGTGGGGAGCGCCTCAGGGGATGGCTCCGCTCGCACCCCCGTTCCGTGGAGTAGCCCAGGGGCATACCGAGGGAGGAGGAGGTGTCAGGGCCCATGCCGGTGACTCTCGCAGGGGAGGTGCCGGAACACTGCAGCACCTCGGACTGACCCCCCACTCCTGTCCCTGGTGCATCTGGTGGGCAGTGGGCAGAACCGGGCAGCACCATGCCACCCAGGACACCAGAGCAGCAGCCGGGCCCATCCAGGCTGGGTCGCCTCAGGAAAAGCGCACCAACGGGTGATCTCTATGTGTGTATGTACACAATGTGTCATCAGTAGCACCACATGATCACTAGAGGGTCGGACCAACAGGGGTATAAAAGGCAGCCACATTGAGGCTCTCTCGCTCTCTTGGATGCACTATGATCAAAGCAACAGCAGACTAGTTTAGATGGCCAGTGGAGTTACGTATAGTTACCATAGTTAGATCTTGTTAACTTTATCACTAGTATCAAAGTTAAAATAAAGAACTCATGTAAATATTGTTATAGTTACTCAATAGACCTTTTGTTACTACTGAAAGAGTTTGAATCTTCTTCATCGGGATTCAGAATACCTCATCACTAACCAAGGATTGAGTAGCACATGTTACCTACCACACAGGTAACAAAACATGGTAACATTTCCCAACACCTTAGGAAAGTATTCTGTGGGATTTGTGGAATTAAACGGCATTTAATTCCACAATGCTGTGATTATGCTGATTTCAGAGACACTGTGATAATGAATCAATTAATTTCTGGACTATCTGAAAAAATTTGAGGGAAGCATCTAACTCTAGAAACTGCTATACAAAAATGCCTTGCTTATGAACAAAAACAAAATCAATACTGTGAGTCTTTACAAACACAGAATCAGTGTCTAGAAAACAAAATTGGTAAAATCGGTGCCAAAACTTACCACGAGGCAGAGGCAGGATCTCACTCGATGCAACCATCTTGAGAAAGGAGCCGCAGGTGCGCCAAGAGCGCACATTAAAGGAAACTCAAATTGCGCATGCTCAATCGAGTCCTACGCATGATGTCACGAGCATCATGACGCCAGAGGACAAGGACCACGCTCACTTAAAAGGCAAATGCACAAAAATGAAAAAAAGAAATTTAAAGCTGCAAAACCCAATTTTCTTACCTCAAAAGACAGAACAATGCCCGGACTTACACCAGCAGTTGAAAATAACTTTCACAACACCCTGGAACAAGCAGTCTGCACCACCCAAAGTGAAGAGCACAATGAAAAATCCGAAACCAAACAAGATGATTTGTTCATTGAACATGAAGAGAACGATAACAACTCCGAAACAAAAAGGGATGATTTGTCTATCGAACAATACATACAATACTGCTCAGATATGACTGAGTTATTCGGAGATCCTGATCACAGCATCAGCAACACGGTTGAAAAGCTCAACACTACTCTTCATATGGTAGATGAATCCAATACCATGGTGCCATGGCAGATCGTCGATACATTGGATGACAGCAATATCCAAGATGAAGACGATGCCACACAGAGAGCACAGAACGATTCCGTTGAGAGAACACAGCGAGAACACTGCACGACTCCACAAAGAGAGCAATGACAGACTCCACAGAGAGAGCGATGAAAGACTCCACAAAGAGAGCGCCACAAGCCTCCACAAGGAGAGCAATGCAAGCCTCCACAAAGAGAGTGATGCAAGCCTCCACAGACAGCTCAGTAACAGACTCAAAAATGGAAGCAAGCAAACACTCTATAGCGAACGTCATGCATGAACAAGACCATGAAGATCTATCAAGCTTATTTGAGCCACAAGAAGAAGACTATGAAAGTCTACCCAGCTCATTTAACCAACAAGAAGACACTGAATGTCTACCCACTGTATGTGAGACAAGTGACGAAGAAATCACAATTCCCATTCAGGATGTGCAGGATCACAGCGAGACTGACATATCTCAGCTCATCTGCACAGAAGCACTCAATAATCAGAGGAGGGCTACTCATAGTCCAGAGAGACCACGTCAATGGAAATCCTGAAGATTTTGACTCCAGAAGAGGAGCACCAAGAAACCAAAGGTGATTCAAATGAACCAGAAGTAACTCCAGAAGAGGAGCACAAAGAGATCACAGATGTTTCAAGTGAACCAGAAATGACTCTAGAAGAGGAGTACCAAGGAAGCAAAGCAGAGGAATCAAATCCACCACAAATGACTGATGTCACCAACATCAATGCAACATCAGATCATTCTCACAATTCTCAAGAAGAAACGCTCAATGTAACAGATACCACAAAGTACACTGACACCAATAACTGTGACAATGACTCAAATCATCCACACGGAACACTCATTGAGCGCAACAGCAACAACGAAAACACCATGCAGTGCAACAAGAGCAACAACAACAACACGAAGCGCTGCAGAAACAAGAACAGAGACAGCAACATCAAAAACTACAAGAACAACAACAAACACAACAAGAAGCATAACAAAAACAGAAACAATGAGCATGATGAGAAAAATAATAAGAACAACAGCGAAAACAACAAAAACAGAAACAACAAGCATGACGAAAACAACAACAAGAACAACAACAACAAGAATGACAACGAAAATGACCAAGACAAAAATGACAACAATGAAACAACGACCTGTACAACTCTGCACATGAAGGACAATGCCACAGCACACTGCAAAACAATGGCAAGAGTACAAACATGCCATGGCATGGCAACAAATCTCACAAATTCACATTTGCTCCACAACAAACAAGCAAACCAGCTTTCAAGAAAGATGACATCCAGAATCAATACCACAAAGACAAGAAAAAGCCCAGGTGAGACAACAAAGATGTAACACAGAATCGCTACCACAAGCAGAGAAAAAAAAAGCATTAATCAGACAACAAAGTGATTTGACCATTCAAATACCTCATTGATGACTTCTTGGTTACTTAAACACAGGGACACTGATGACGTTCACAAAGAAATAACAACATCAACATCACCACTTCAACAACAAAAGACGAAAGCAACTCAAAGGGCAAAGAACAAAGAAAAGTACAGCACAGGAACAGGCCCTTCGGCCCTCCAAGCCTGTGCCGACCATGCTGCCCGTCTAAACTAAAATCTTCTGCACTTCCTGGGTCCGTATCCCTCTATTCCCATCCTATTCATGTATTTGTCAAGATGCCCCTTAAATGTCACTGTCGTCCCTGCTTCCACCACCTCCTCCGGCAGCGAGTTCCAGGCACCCACTACCCTCTGTGTAAAAAACGTGCCTCGTACATCTCCTCTAAACCCTGCCCCTCGCACCTTAAACCTATGCCCCCTAGTAATTGACCCCTCTACCCTGGGAAAAAGCCTCTGACTATCCACTCTGTCTGTGCCCCTCATAATTTTGTAGACCTGTATCAGGTTGCCCCTCAACCTCCGTCGTTCCAGTGAGAACAAACCGAGTTTATTCAACCGCTCCCCATAGCTAATGCCCTCCATACCAGGCAACATCCTGGTAAATCTCTTCTGCACCCTCTCTAAAGCCTCCACATCCTCCTGGTAGTGTGGCGACCAGAATTGAACACAATACTCCAAGTGTGGCCTAATTAAGGTTCTATACAGCTGCAACATGACTTGCCAAATCTTATATTCAATACCCCGGCCAATGAAGGCAAGCATGCTCTATGCCTTCTTGACTACCTTCTCCACCTGTGTTGCCCCTTTCAGTGACCTGGGGGCCTGTACACCAGGATCTTTCTGACTGTCAATACTCGACCGAACAAATTCAAAAAGTATGGACTCACAAATTTTTAAAAAATTAAGACTGGACTCATAAATATTAATTGGCTTTGTATAATCGTCAAGATCATCACAACTTGTACATAACGTCATTTGTCTGCCTATTTCACACAAGCAAAAACTTAAGAGACTAAATTATTAACATTTGACTGACTAACTCATTGATTTTCTGTCATGCATTTGCAAGCTGCATCCATTATGTTTTGTTCAATTTTCTTCACAACATACAGAAAATATGTAACATGGAAAAAAGGGGGATTTGGTGATCTCTATGTGTGCATGTACACAAGGGGTTAATGTGTCATCAGTAGCACCACATGATCACTAGAGGGCCGGACCAACAGGGGTATAAAAGGCAGCCACATTGGGTCTCCCTTGGGTGCACTGTGATCAAAGCAACAGCAGACTAGTTTAGATGGCCAGTGGAGTTATGTATAGTTACCATAGTTAGATCTTATAAAACATGGAACATAGAAAAATACAGCACAGAACAGGCCCTTTGGCCCACGATGTTGTGCCGAACCTTTGTCCTAGATTAATCATAGATTACCATAGAATTTACAGTGCAGAAGGAGGCCATTCGGCCCATTGAGTCTGCACCGGCTCTTGGAAAGAGCACCCCACCCAAGGTCAACACCTCCACCCAACACTAAGGGCAATTTTGGACACTAAAGGCAATTTATCATGGCCAATCCACCTAACCTGCACATCTTTGGGCTGTGGGAGGAAACCGGAGCACCCGGAGGAAACCCACGCACACACGGGGAGGATGTGCAGACTCCGCACAGACAGTGACCCAAGCCGGAATCGAACCTGGGACCCTGGAGCTGTGAAGCAATTGTGCTATCCACAATGCTACCGTGCTGCCCTTAAGAACAAATTAATCTACACTATATCATTCTACCGTAATCCATGTACAAAGAACAAAGAACAAAGAAATGTACAGCACAGGAACAGGCCCTTCGGCCCTCCAAGCCCGTGCCGACCATACTGCCCGACTAAACTACAATCTTCTACACTTCCTGGGTCCGTATCCTTCTATTCCCATCCTATTCATATATTTGTCAAGATGCCCCTTAAATGTCCCTATCGTCCCTGCCTCCACTACCTCCTCCGGTAGTGAGTTCCAGGCACCCACTACCCTCTGCGTAAAAAAAACTTGCCTCGTACATCTACTCTAAACTTTGCCCCTCTCACCTTAAACCTATGCCCCCTAGTAATTGACCCCTCTACCCTGGGGAAAAGCCTCTGACTATCCACTCTGTCTATGCCCCTCATAATTTTGTATACCTCTATCAGGTCGCCCCTCAACCTCCTTCGTTCCAGTGAGAACAAACCGAGTTTATTCAATCGCTCCTCATAGCTTATGCCCTCCATACCAGGCAACATTCTGGTAAATCTCTTCTGCACCCTCTCTAAAGCCTCCACATCCTTCTGGTAGTGTGGCGACCAGAATTGAACACTATACTCCAAGTGTGGCCTAACTAAGGTTCTATACAGCTGCAACATGACTTGCCAATTCTTATACTCAATGCCCCGGCCAATGAAGGCAAGCATGCCGTATGCCTTCTTGACTACCTTCTCCACCTGTGTAGCCCCTTTCAGTGATCTGTGGACCTGTACTCCTAGATCTCTTTGACTTTCAATACTCTTGAGGGTTCTACCATTCACTGTATATTCCCTACCTGCATTAGCCCTTCCAAAATGCATTACCTCACATTTGTCCAGGTTAAACTCCATCTGCCATCTCTCCGCCCAAGTCTCCAGACAATCTAAATCCTGCTGTATCCTCAGACAGTCCTCATCGCTATCCGCAATTCCACCAACCTTTGTGTCGTCTGCAAACTTACTAATCAGACCAGTTACATTTTCCTCCAAATCATTTATATATACTACAAAGAGCAAAGGTCCCAGCACTGATCCCTGTGGAACACCACTGGTCACAGCCCTCCAATTAGAAAAGCATCCCTCCATTGCTACCCTCTGCCTTCTATGGCCTAGCCAGTTCTGTATCCACCTTGCCAGTTCACCCCTGATCCCGTGTGACTTCACCTTTTGTACTAGTCTACCATGAGGGACCTTGTCAAAGGCCTTACTGAAGTCCATATAGACAACATCTACTGCCCTACCTGCATCAATCATCTTAGTGACCTCCTCGAAAAACTCTATCAAGTTAGTGAGACACGACCTCCCCTTCACAAAACCGTGCTGCCTCTCACTAATACGTCCATTTGCTTCCAAATGGGAGTAGATCCTGTCTCGAAGAATTCTCTCCAGTAATTTCCCTACCACTGAAGTAAGGCTCACCGGCCTGTAGTTCCCGGGATTATCCCTGCCACCCTTCTTAAACAGAGGAACAACATTGGCTATTCTCCAGTCCTCCGGGACATCCCCTGAAGACAGCGAGGATCCAAAGATTTCTGTCAAGGCCTCAGCAATTTCCTCTCCAGCCTCCTTCAGTATTCTGGGGTAGATCCCATCCGGCCCTGGGGACTTATCTACCTTAATATTTTTTAAGACACCCAACACCTCGTCTTTTTGGATCACAATGTGACCCAGGCTATCTACACCCCCTTCTCCAGACTCAACATCTACCAATTCCTTCTCTTTGGTGAATACTGATGCAAAGTATTCATTTAGTACCTCGCCCATTTCCTCTGGCTCCACACATAGATTCCCTTGCCTATCCTTCAGTGGGCCAACCCTTTCCCTGGCTACCCTCTTACTTTTTATGTAAGTGTAAAAAGCCTTGGGATTTTCCTTAACCCTATTTGCCAATGCCTTTTCATGACCCCTTCTAGCCCTCCTGACTCCTTGCTTAAGTTCCTTCCTACTTTCCTTATATGCCACACAGGCTTCGTCTGTTCCCAGCCTTTTAGCCCTGACAAATGCCTCCTTTTTCTTTTTGACGAGGCCTACAATATCACTCGTCATCCAAGGTTCCCGAAAATTGCCGTATTTATCTTTCTTCCTCACAGGAACATGCCTGTCCTGTATTCCTTTCAACTGACACTTGAAAGCCTCCCACATGTCAGATGTTGATTTGCCCTCAAACATCCGCCCCCAATCTATGTTCTTCAGTTCCCGCCTAATATTGTTATAATTAGCCTTCCCCCAATTTAGCACATTCATCCTCGGACCACTCTTATCCTTGTCCACCAGTACTTTAAAACTTACTGAATTGTGGTCACTGTTACCGAAATGCTCCCCTACTGAAACATCTACCACCTGGCCGGGCTCATTCCCCAATACCAGGTCCAGTACCGCCCCTTCCCTAGTTGGACTGTTTACATATTGTTTTAAGAAGCCCTCCTGGATGCTCCTTACAAACTCTGCCCCGTCTAAGCCCCTGGCACTAAGTGAGTCCCAGTCAATATTGGGGAAGTTGAAGTCTCCCATCACCACAACCCTGTTGTTTTTACTCTTTTCCAAAATCTGTCTACCTATCTGCTCCTCTATCTCCCGCTGGCTGTTGGGAGGCCTGTAGTATACCCCCAACATTGTGACTGCACCCTTCTTATTCCTGATCTCTACCCATATAGCCTCACTGCCCTCTGAGGTGTCCTCTCGCTGTATAGCTGTGATACTCTCCTGAACAAGTAGCGCAACTCCGCCTCCCCTTTTACATCCCCCTCTATCCCGCCTGAAACATCTAAATCCTGGAACGTTTAGCTGCCAATCCTGCCCTTCCCTCAACCAGGTCTCTGTAATGGCAACAACATCATAGTTCCAAGTAGTAATCCAAGCTCTAAGTTCATCTGCCTTACCCGTAATGCTCCTTGCATTAAAACATATGCACTTCAGGCCACCAGACCCGCTGTGTTCAGCAACTTCTCCCCGTCTGCGCTGCCTCAGAGCCACACTGTCCCTATTCCCTAGTTCTCCCTCAATGCTCTCACCTTCTGACCTATTGCTCCCGTGCCCACCCCCCTGCCATACTAGTTTAAACCCTCCCGTGTGACACTAGCAAACCTCGCGGCCAGGATATTTATGCCTCTCCGGTTTAGATGCAACCCGTCCATCTTATACAGGTCACACCTGCCCCGGAAGAGCTCCCAGTGGTCCAGATAACAGAAACCCTCCCTCCTACACCAGCTGTTTAGCCACGTGTTTGTCTGCTCTATCTTCCTATTTCTAGCCTCACTGGCACGTGGCACAGGGAGTAATCCCGAGATTACAACCCTCGAGGTCCTGTCTTTTAACTTTCTGCCTAGCTCCCTGAACTCCTGCTGCAGGACCTCATGCCCCTTCCTGCCTATGTCGTTAGTACCAATATGTACAACGACCTCTGCCTGTTTGCCCTCCCCCTTCAGGATTCCCTCTACCCGTTCGGAGACATCCTGGACCCTGGCACCAGGGAGGCAACATACCATCCTGGAGTCTCTTTCACGTCCACAGAAGCGCCTATCTGTGCCCCTGACTATAGAGTCCCCTATAACTATTACTCTTCTGCGCTTTGACCCTCCCTTCTGAACATCAGAGCCAGCCGTGGTGCCACTGCTCTGGCTGCTGCTGTTTTCCCCTGATAGGCTATCCCCCCCGACAGTATCCAAAGGGGTATATCTGTTCGAGAGGGGGACAACCACAGGGGATTCCTGCACTGACTGCCTGCCCTTTCTGGTGGTCACCCATTTCTCTGCCTGCACCTTGGGTGTGACCACACTTACATAACTGCGATCTATGACGCTTTCCGCCACCTGCATGCTCCTAAGTGCATCCAATTGCTGCTCCAACCGAACCATGCGGTCTGTGAGGAGCTGCAGTTGGGTGCACTTTCTGCAGATGAAGCCATCCGGGACACTGGAAGCCTCCCGGACCTGCCACATCTCACAGTCAGAGCACAGCACCCCTCTAACTGACATTGCGTCAATTAATTAAAATTAAAATTTGTCTTTTTTTTTAATACTTTTTTTAAATTTCAAAGTTACTGTCAACTATCTGTTTCCTAGCACTAGATTTCTAATAGAAATGCGATAGCTAACTATAATATTCTCCGATCTCTGGCTTAGATATCCTCTAAATTATAATTAAGTTATTATGTTTAATTAGATCCCAAATACTCAAAAAAATTTAGGTTAGAATCCCAACCAGCCACTCAGGTCACAGCTTTTCTGTGATGTCACTTCAGTTTCCCCCCGACACACACAATTTGAAAAACAGGTATAAAAGTAAAAATCACTTGCTTACCTTCTGAGATGTTCTCAGGTTCCCTCGCTGACAGAGACTGCTCCTCCACCTCCAATCCTTGACCTGCACAATGCTAATAATATAATAATATAATATGGCACTTACCTTACACCAATGGGTCTTATTATTAGGTTAGAGGAGGAGGGCGGGTGGGAGACACTACACGTGTAGTGTCTCGGGTTTCCTCTCCACCAGAATTTATTGGGGGGGGGGGGGGGGCACTTGCCAGAGGTCGAACTTCCGGTTCCCGCCGAAATCCAAAGGGCTGCTCCTGTAAAGGTAAGTGCTTTTAAACTAACTACTCACCTCCCAGAAGGCCCCTGCGCACCGCTGCCGCCGAAATCCAAAGGGCTGCTCCTGCAAAGGTAAGTGCTTTTAAACTAACTACTCACCTCCCAGAAGGCCCCTGCGCACCGCTGCCGCCGAAATCCAAAGGGCTGCTCCTGCAAAGGTAAGTGCTTTTAAATTCACTACTCACCTCCAAGAAGGCCCCTGCGCACCGCTGCCGCCGAAATCCAAAGGGCTGCTCCTGTAAAGGTAAGTGCTTTTAAACTAACTACTCACCTCCCAGAAGGCCCCTGCGCACCGCTGCCGCCGAAATCCAAAGGGCTGCTCCTGCAAAGGTAAGTGCTTTTAAACTAACTACTCACCTCCCAGAAGGCCCCTGCGCACCGCTGCCGCCGAAATCCAAAGGGCTGCTCCTGCAAAGGTAAGTGCTTTTAAATTCACTACTCACCTCCAAGAAGGCCCCTGCGCACCGCTGCCGCCGAAATCCAAAGGGCTGCTCCTGTAAAGGTAAGTGCTTTTAAACTAACTACTCACCTCCCAGAAGGCCCCTGCGCACCGCTGCCGCCGAAATCCAAAGGGCTGCTCCTGCAAAGGTAAGTGCTTTTAAATTCACTACTCACCTCCAAGAAGGCCCCTGCGCACCGCTGCCGCCGAAATCCAAAGGGCTGCTCCTGTAAAGGTAAGTGCTTTTAAACTAACTACTCACCTCCCAGAAGGCCCCTGCGCACCGCTGCCGCCGAAATCCAAAGGGCTGCTCCTGCAAAGGTAAGTGCTTTTAAACTAACTACTCACCTCCCAGAAGGCCCCTGCGCACCGCTGCCGCCGAAATCCAAAGGGCTGCTCCTGCAAAGGTAAGTGCTTTTAAACTAACTACTCACCTCCCAGAAGGCCCCTGCGCACCGCTGCCGCCGAAATCCAAAGGGCTGCTCCTGCAAAGGTAAGTGCTTTTAAATTCACTACTCACCTCCAAGAAGGCCCCTGCGCACCGCTGCCGCCGAAATCCAAAGGGCTGCTCCTGTAAAGGTAAGTGCTTTTAAACTAACTACTCACCTCCCAGAAGGCCCCTGCGCACCGCTGCCGCCGAAATCCAAAGGGCTGCTCCTGCAAAGGTAAGTGCTTTTAAATTCACTACTCACCTCCAAGAAGGCCCCTGCGCACCGCTGCCGCCGAAATCCAAAGGGCTGCTCCTGTAAAGGTAAGTGCTTTTAAACTAACTACTCACCTCCCAGAAGGCCCCTGCGCACCGCTGCCGCCGAAATCCAAAGGGCTGCTCCTGCAAAGGTAAGTGCTTTTAAACTAACTACTCACCTCCCAGAAGGCCCCTGCGCACCGCTGCCGCCGAAATCCAAAGGGCTGCTCCTGCAAAGGTAAGTGCTTTTAAATTCACTACTCACCTCCAAGAAGGCCCCTGCGCACCGCTGCCGCCGAAATCCAAAGGGCTGCTCCTGTAAAGGTAAGTGCTTTTAAACTAACTACTCACCTCCCAGAAGGCCCCTGCGCACCGCTGCCGCCGAAATCCAAAGGGCTGCTCCTGCAAAGGTAAGTGCTTTTAAATTCACTACTCACCTCCAAGAAGGCCCCTGCGCACCGCTGCCGCCGAAATCCAAAGGGCTGCTCCTGTAAAGGTAAGTGCTTTTAAACTAACTACTCACCTCCCAGAAGGCCCCTGCGCACCGCTGCCGCCGAAATCCAAAGGGCTGCTCCTGCAAAGGTAAGTGCTTTTAAACTAACTACTCACCTCCCAGAAGGCCCCTGCGCACCGCTGCCGCCGAAATCCAAAGGGCTGCTCCTGCAAAGGTAAGTGCTTTTAAATTCACTACTCACCTCCAAGAAGGCCCCTGCGCACCGCTGCCGCCGAAATCCAAAGGGCTGCTCCTGTAAAGGTAAGTGCTTTTAAACTAACTACTCACCTCCCAGAAGGCCCCTGCGCACCGCTGCCGCCGAATAGCTATCCAATAGCTGCTTGAAGGTCCCTAATGTTTCCGACTCAACTACTTCCACAGGCAGTGCATTCCATGCCCCCACTACTCTCTGGGTAAAGAACCTACCTCTGACATCCCCCCCTATATCTTCCACCTTTCACCTTAAATTTATGTCCCCTTGTAATGGTTTGTTCCACCATTGGTGGTGATTAGTGATCTTGTTAACCTTATCACTAGTATCAAAGTTAAAGTAAATAACTCATGTAAATATTGGTGTAGTTACTCAATAAACCTTTTGTTACGACTGGAAGAGTTCAAATCTACTTCATCGGGATTCAGAACACCTCATCACTAACCAAGGATTGAGTAGCACATGTTACCTACCACACAGGTAACAAAACAGGGGATGGCTCCGCTCGCACCCCCGTTCCGTGGAGTAGCCCGGGGGCCAATGGGCATCCCAAGGGAGGAGGAGGTGTCAGGGCCCGTGTCGGTGACTCTCGCAGGGGAAGTGCCGGAACACTGCAGCAGCTCGGACTGACCCCCCCACTCCCTTCCCTGGTGCATCCGGTGGGCAGTGGGCAGAACATGGCAGCACCATGCCACCCAGGACACCGGAGCAGCAGCCGGGCCCATCCAGGCCAGGTCGCCTCAGGAGAAGCGCACCAACAGGGACCCTTGTTGCAGGGCAGGAGCCACAGCAAGCCGCCTCAAGCTGCAGTACCGTCTGGGGAACCATCCAGGCATAGTGTAAGGGCACAGTTGAGTTATAGGGTCCAGGGCACAGACTGTATATATTTCTCCACAACAAACACCTGTTAACACCGTTGAAACCTGCCTCGGTGCTCTGTCTGATGGGTGTGGGGGTGGGACGGTCAGTGCTGGCCGGGGGTAGTGGGGGGTGGGGGAATGAGTGCAGGTCCCGTGAGTGGATCGTGATCCCCATCCACCCCCACCCCCTGCCCCGACCGTCCCCAGCCCAGGGACCGTGTGATGGTCTGGCCAGCTCGTGTGCAGGGTTCACCCAGGTGGAAGGTGCTACTGTGGGCATGAGTCAGACATTGTCATACGATGTGGAGCACGGAGCTCATCGCAGAGTGGGTTGTCATCAACCTCCCTCCCATGGACCAGACCCGCTGTTACTGCCAACCCAGTGCCCCCAGCTCATATGTGTCATGGAGGGGGTGTGCATGCGGGCGGTTTGGTGGTGTGGGAGATGAGTGGGTGTGGGTCTATGATGGTGATGTTCTTGCCCCTGGCCAGCAACACACCTTCTCCGCTAGCCGCTAGTCAGTGACATGTGTTGCGATGAGGGCGTCCTGTTCGCGCTGGTCCTGGCGATGGCGTCATCCGGCCTCCCGTTCCTGACCGGGCCCCATGCCTTGCTCATTGTCCCCCTCCCCCGCATCCCCCGCATCCTCCTCGTCGGACGAGGCCTGCCCTTGCTCCTCAATCTCCTCCTCCTCCAGCACATCACCCATCTGCTGGGCTATATTGTGGAGGACGCAGCAGGCCATCACGATGCGGGCGACCTTCCCTGCCCCATGCTGGAGGGCCCCTCCAGGAGCACCGCTCGACCACACCCCTGGTCGCTGTTAGGGCTACATTTTATCAGGTCTCCTTGTCGGTCAGTGGCCTCAGGATAGGGGTCATTAGCCACGACCGTAACGAGTAACCCCTGCCGCTCAGCAGCCAACCCCGCAGCCCGGGGGAGGGTGCCCCTCAAACATGTCGGGGATCACCGAGTGTGCCAAGGTGAATGCATTGTGCATGCTGCCTGGGTATCGGGTGCAGATGTGCATGATGTGCATGTGTTGATTGCAGACTGTGGTTAACCACGGTATTGCATTGTATGGCATTGTGTTGTGTTGTACATGCCTGGGCTTGTCCAGGCTGACTCCGCCTGTGGCTCCTCCCCTCGGGCTTACGTATAAAGGTTCCAAGTCGAGAGCGATGCAAAAGACGTCGCTCTGGCCGCCACCCTCAACCAGGCAGGCAGGCCCGTGGCATTCTTTTCCCGCACCCTCCATGCCTCCGAAATATGGCACTCCTCCGTCGAAAAGGAGGCCCAAGCGATCCTTGAAGCTGTGCGACATTGGAGGCATTACCTGGCTGGCAGGAGATTCACTCTCCTCACTGACCAACGGTCGGTTGCCTTCATGTTTAACATGTTCTCCCTCTCCACCTGTCCGTTTCCCCGGGGGTTGTAACTGGTAGTCCTGCTCGAGGCGATGCCTTTACTGAGCAGGTACTGACGCAGTTCGTCGCTTATGAACGACGAGCCCCTATCGCTGTGGACGCAGTTGGGGAAACCAAACAGGGTGAAGACACTGTGCAGGGCTCTGATAACAGTGGGGGTGGACATGTCGGGGCACGGGATGGGAAACCAGAGAATTCATCAATAATATTGAGAAAGTAGGTATTGCGATTACTCGAGGGAACGGGGCCCTTTGAAATCGATACTGAGGCATTCAAAGGACCGGGACGCCTTCACCAGGTGGGCCTTATCTGGTCGATAGAAGTGCGGTTTACACTCCGCACAGATTTGGCAGTCCCTGGTTACAGCTTTGACCTCCTCGGTGGAGTAGGGCAGGTTGCGGGCCTTGATATAATGGGCGAGCCGGGTGACCCCCGGGTGGCAGAGGCTGTTGTGGATAGCCTGTAGTCGGTCCTCTTGCGCACTGGTGCATGTGCTGCGGGACAGGGCATCTGGGGACTCGTTGAGCTTCCCAGGATGATATACTATATCGGAATTATAGGTGGAGAGTTTGATTCTCCACCTCAAGATCTTATCGTTCTTGATTTTGCCCCGCTGCGTATTATCGAACATGAAGGATACCGATCGTTGGTCGGTGACGAGGGTAAACCTCCTACCAGCGAAGTAGTGCCTCCAGTGCCGCACGGCATCCACGATGGCTTGAGCCTCTTTTTCGACCGAGGAGTGTCGAAGTTCAGAGGCGGTGAGGGTGCGTGAAAAAAACGCAATAGGTCTGCCTGCTTGGCTGAGAGTGGTGGCGAGAGCGACCTCTGATGCGTCGCTCTCCACCTGAAAGGGGACGGACTCGTCAAAATTGCCCTTAGTGTCCAAAGCGCATCGCGGCTTTGGCGATGTCCGCCTTGATGCAGTTGAAGGCCTGGCGGGCCTTGGTTGCCAGTGGGAAAACGGTGGCCTTAAACAGTGGGCGGGCTTTGTCTGCATACTGGGGGACCCACTGGGTGTAGTAGGAAAAAAATCCAAGGCACCTCTTGAGGGCCTTGGGACAGTGAGGGAGAGGGAGTTGTAGGAGGGGGCGCATACGGTCAGGGTCGGGCCCTAGGACCCCGTTTTCCACGACGTAGCCGAGGATGGCTAGCCTGGTGGTGCGGAAAACGCATTTCTCCTTATTATAGGTGAGATGAAGCTTTTGGGCGGTTTGGAGAAATCGGTGGAGGTTGGCACGTGGTCCTACTGATCATGGCCGCAGATGGTGACATTGTCCAAGTATGGAAACATGGCCCGCAGCCCGTACTTGTCCACCATTCGGTCCATTGCTTGTTGGAACACCAAAACCCCGTTCGTGACGGCAAAAGGGACCCGGAGTAAATGCCCCGGAGGGGCAGCATGGTAGCATAGTGGTTAGCACAATTGCTTCACAGCTCCAGGGTCCCAGGTTCGATTCCCGGCTTGGGTCACTATCTGTGTGGAGTCTGCACGTTCTCCCCGTGTGTGCGTGGGTTCCTCCGGGTGCTCCGGTTTCCTCCCACAGTCCAAAGATGTGCAAGTTAGGTGAATTGGCCATGCTAAATTGCCCTTAGTGTCCAAAATTGCCCTTAGTGCCGGGTGGGGTTACTGGGATAGGGTGGAGGTGTGGGCTTGGGTAGGGTGCTCTTTCCAAAGAGCCGGTTCAGACTCGATGGGCCGAATGGCCTCCTTCTGCACTGTAAATTCTATAATCTCTGATCTATGAAAAAGGCGGCTGTCTGCCTCAAACGCCGTGTAGTGGCGGTCCTCCGGGCGGATTGGGAGCTGGTGGTATGCAGACTTCTGATCCACCGTGGAGAACACGCGGTAGTGAGCGATCTGATTGACCATGTCTGCAATCCGGGGAAGGGGGTACGCATCAAGATCCGTTAACCGGTTAATGGTCTGGCTGTTATCAACCACCATCCGGAGCTTTTCCCCGTTCTTGACGGCCACCACCTGAGCTCTCCAGGGCCTATTGCTGGCCTCTATGACTCCTTCCCGCAAGAGACGCAGGACTTCAGACCTAATAAATATTGTGTCCTGCATGCTATATCGCCTGCTGCGAGTGGCTACTAGCTTGCAATCAGCGGTGAGATTAGCGAAGAGGGAAGGAGGGTCGACTTTCAGAGTGGCAAGGCTGCACACAGTGAGTGGGGGCAGGGTCCGCCACAGCTAAGCGTCAGGCTCTTGAGATTACATTGAAAATTGAGCCCTAAAAGGAGGGGGGCGCAGAGGTCTGGGAGCACGTACAGCTGGAAATTAGTGTACTCAGCGCCCTGTACCGCTAAAGTTACCGTAGTGCACCCTCGTATTTGTACTGAGTGCGACCCGGAGGCGAGGGAAATTGTTTGTTGCGCTGGGAATATCGGGAGCGAGCAGCGGCTTACCAGATCCGGATGGATGAAACTCTCTGTGCTCCTGGAGTTGAACAGGCAAGGTGTCTCGTACCCGTTAACCCGGACGGCCATCATTGAGCTCTTGAGGTGCTTGGGTCGCGACTGGTCCAAGGTGACTGCGCTGAGTTGAGGGTAACCGGCGGCGTGGTCGGCTGTGCTGGGGCGGCCCCCCGGTGACTGTCCGAGCAGGTCGTACGCATCGAGCGGCGTAGTAGATGGCGTCCAAGATGGCGGCCCCCGTTGCTGTGCAGAGTCGGAGTCAGCAGGCACGCTGCCACATTGCGAGGTCTGCGGGCCTGAGAGTTGGTAGTCCGGGTCTGAGAGTTCGCGTACTTAGGCTTGGCGAGGCAGACCTTGGCGAAGTGCCCTTTTCGGCCGCAACTGTTGCAGTGCGCGTTGTGGGCCGGGCAGTGCTGTCGAGGGTGTTGAGGCTGGCCGCAAAAATAACAAGGCAACCCCCCGTGATGAGCGGGTGTGCGCGCAGCACAGGCCTGGGGTAGTCTCTGGTCTCTGTCTCTGGTAGTCTCTGGTTCGGCCGGAAATGCAGTGAGGCTCTGGAAAGCGACCTCCAGTGAAGTCGCCAGTTTCACCGTCTCGTCCAGGTCCTGGGCCCCTTTCTCGAGCAGTCGCTGCCGCACGTAATTTGATCTGACCCCCGCAACGTAGACGTCTCGGATGGTGTGCTCCATGTGCTGAGTGGCCGTAACGGCCTGATCGTTGCAGTTGCGCGCGAGGACTTTGAGGTCGCGTAGATAGTCGTCGAGTGACTCCCCGGGGCGCTGGCGTCGAGTAGTGATAATATGTCTCGCATAGACCTCGTTCACAGGCTGCATGTAGATGCGCTCGAGGATTGCGAGAGCGGCGGTATATGAGGTGGCCACTTCGAGTTGCACAGAAATGCAGTGACTCACTCAGCGTGGAGGAGACTCAATTACTGTTCGTCCGTGACGGATGGCGTCGACGACGCGGCAAGGCAGGCCTTGAAACACCGCAGCCAGTGTGAAAAAATTTCCTTCGCCTCCGCGGCCTGTGGATCGAGCTCCAGTCTGTCAGGTTTGAGGGCTGACTCCATAATCGTTTTTGTTCAGATACTTAATTAAATTGATGCGACCGTCAATTCACTCAAGGACTCGTGTCGGAGTAAAACAGTGGTTTTAATTAAGTATCAGCTTTGCCTGCCTGCGACTGGTACATACTGAGGACAGTCCCACAGGCCTGCTACTCTTATACTCCTTCAAAGGGGCGGAGCCATGGGCGGAGCACGTATATGCTCCAACATCCTCCGACATCTCTCCCTGTGGGAGAAGCCATAAAATGGCCCACAGATAAAATACACAGGGTTAATAACATAGAACATAACTGGTGAATTAACTGTATTTACAAACATAGAACATAACTGGCGAATTAACTGTATTTACATTAACCACAGTAATAAAGCCTCGATTACATCTCGTCTTGTCGTAATTGATAGTGCATCAGGCATAGAGTATGCTGCCCTTTTGCTGGGGCTCAACTTCCAGTGCCACCTCCAGAGCCTTACTTTAAAGTTCGGCGGACCCCTGCCCCCCCTCACCGTTTGTAGCCTCATGACCCTTAAGGTCGCCCCACCCTCCCTCTTCGCAAATCTCACCCCGGACTGTAAGCCCATCGCTACCAGAAGCAGATGCTACAGGACTTTTATCAGGTCAGAGGTCCAGCGACTCCTGCGAGAGGGGATCATTGAGGCTAGTGGCAGCCCCTGGAGAGCCCAAGTAGTGGTCGTCAAGACTGGGGAGAAGCTCCAGATGGTCATCGATTACAGCCAAACCATCAACCGGTACATGCAGCTCGATGCGTACCCCCTTCCCCGCATATCTGACATGGTCAATCAGATTGCGCAGTATCGAGTCTTCTCCACAGTTGACTTGTGGTCCGCATACCACCAGCTCCGTATCCACCCAGAGGACCGCCAATACACTGCCTTCGAGGCAGATGGCCGCCTCTACCACTTCCTCAGGGCCCCCTTTGGCGTCACCAACGGGGTCTCGGTTTTCCAAAGAGAAATGGACTGAATGGTGGACCAGTGCGGGCTGCGGGCCACATTCCCGCACTTGGACAATGTCACCATCTGCGGCCATGACCAGCAGGACCATGACGCGAACCTCCGGCACTTCCTCCACACCGCTAAACTCCTGAACCTTACCTATAATAGAGAAAATGTGTCTTCCGCACAACCCGCCTAGCCATCCTCGGCTATGTCGTGGACACGGAGTCCTAGGGCCCGACCCCGACCGCATGCGGTCATAACTCTGTCACAATATACACCAGTATATCATGGTGCAGACACACACTGATGGACACACAGTGGGACCAATCAACATACACAACACCGCAGCCAATCACCAGTGAGAGCACACGCACTATAAAGCCAGGGGGCATCAGAGTTCCCGCTCATTCGAGTAGCAGCTAGCTAGGAGCACAGAGCTCACAGCCTGCAACACAGACATTCACCATGTGCTGCGTGCATCAACTGGTTAGGACAAGGCAAAGGTCTTTAGTTAAAGCTAGTATCGTATTTACCCACAGTTCAAGTATGTCTAAATAGTTAACCTTTAAATAAAATAGTGTTGCACTACTTCAAGTGTTGGTGACCTGTATGAGATCCAGAACACCCAACACATCATGATACCAGGAGTGGTTGCATACTAGCACTTCTTAGACCTACCTGCAAGTTATCTTCCTTCCGCCAGCATTCCGTCATCCTGCAACATGGATAACATCCGCCGCTCCGAATCGCCGGCAACCTCGGGGCCAACTGGAAGATTTTCAAACAGCGCTTCCAGCTCTTTCTCGAAGCCACGGACAGGGAGGGCGTCTCGGACACCAGAAAGATTGCTTTTCTCCTCTCCACGGCCGGGGACAATGCCATCCACATTTTCAACTCTCTCACCTTTGCAGATGACGAAGACAAGACGAAGTTCAAGACGGTTCTCCTCAAATTTGACACTCACTGCAGCATAGAGGTGAATGAAAGTTTTGAACGCTATGTGTTCCAGCAGCGTTTGCAGGGTAAGGACGAACCTTTCCAATCCTTTTTAACGCACCTGTGCATCCTTGCGCAATCTTGCAGCTATGGGCCCACCTCCGACTCCATGATACGTGACCAGATTGTTTTCGGTGTTCAGTCGGACCCCCTACGTCAGCAGCTCCTCAAAGTAAAGCAACTCACCCTAGCGACCGCCATCGAGACCTGTGTCTTACATGAAAATGCCACCAGTCGGTACTCCCATATACAAGCGGCTGAAACGGCACGGCAAGGTCCCCACGAGGCGGAAAAGATCCAAGTGATTGAGAACCTCTAGGGCCTCAGCCTGGATGAGGGTGGCCATTTCGCGCGCTTTTCGCAGACTCCCGCGCTTGTACGCACCAAACGAGGGGACGGCGACGTGGAGGAACGTAATGCGCAGGCGCGCACCATGCAGGACCGCACTGTGCATGCACGGTGGCGCAGCTAACGTTCTGACGTCACGACGTGCGGCAACTGTGGCTCCGCCCATTTAAAGCGGCAATGCCCCGCAAAATCTCGACAATGTCTACGATATGGAAGACTTGGCCACTATGCTGCCTGCTGTCGAGCTGCTCAGCCTTCCAATTCATATCGCTTCAGCCAGCCTCGCAGGAATGTTCGGGCAATTCAACCCACAGTCACCGAGTCCGATTCTGACCTCCTACACAGCAGTGACACCGAGGACCCGAAGGCGCCTTTTCAAGTCGGTGTCGTAACGAAAAACATGTGGTCCCCGAAGCAAAGACACCAGCCGCTGTCGGTATACAGCATCGATCCAGACGATGAGTGGCGTGCCACCCTGACGGTCAACCAGAATTCGTCGCCCACCTCAGAGACTAAATTTGTGAACTTTGTGCACTAATGCACTCTCTGGTCTGTTCTGTTCTTCCGTTTAATCGTTCAAGTGGTTTGTATATAGTGTTCATCTCGTTACTTGGGTGACACACTGTTTTTTCTGCACCAAGCACCTTCCCATGTAAATAGCTTAGTTTTATGTACATAGTCCTGTAAATATTTCGCACACACGTAGTCAGGAACATTCACCACACACTATTTATTGTCACGCAGGCACATTTTTTTATATAAAAGGGGGGATGTCATAATGTACACCAGTATATTATGGTGCAGACACACACTGATGGACACACAGTGGGACCAATCAACATACACTACACCGCAGCCAATCACCAGTGAGAGCACACGCATTATAAAGACAGGGGGCATCAGAGTTCCCGCTCATTCGAGTAGCAGCTAGCTAGGAGCACAGAGCTCACAGCCTGCAACACAGACATTCACCATGTGCTGATTGCATCAACTGGTTAGGACAAGGCAAAGGTCTTTAGTTAAAGCTAGTATTGTATTTACCCACAGCTCAAGTATGTTTAAATAGTTAACCTTTCAATAAAATAGTATTGCACCGCTTCAAGTGTTGGTGACCTGTATGTGATCCAGAACACCCAACACATCACCCTCCTGGAACTCCCCCTCCCCCACTGCCCCAAGGCCCTGAAGAGATGCCTGGGGTTCTTCTCGTACTACGCCCAGTGGGTCCCCAATTATACGGACAAGGCCCGTCTACTGATCAAATCCACTATTTTCCCCCTGACGGCTGAGGCCCGACTGGCCTTCAAACGCATCAAGGCAGATAGTAAGATGCACGCTGTGGATGAGTCCACCCCATTCCAGGTGGAGAGCGATGCGTCTGACTTTGCTCTGGCCGCTACACTCAACCAGGCGGGCAGGCCCGTGGCTTTCTTCTCCCGTATCCTCCATGCTTCCGAAATTCGACACTCCTCTGTCGAAAAGGAAGCCCAAGCCATCGTAGAAGCTGTGCGACATTTGAGGCGTTACCTGGTCGGCAAGCGATTCACTGTCCTCACTGACCAACGGTCGGTTGCCTTCATGTTCAATAACACACAGAGGGGCAAGATCAAGAATGACAAGATTCTGAGGTGGAGGATCGAGCTCTCCACCTACAGCTACGATATCTTGTATCGATCCGGGAAGCTCAATGAGCCCCCAGATACCCTATCCTGCAGTACATGTGCCAGCGCCCAGGCAGACCGACTCCGGGCCCTCCACAATGATCTCTGTCACCCGTGAGTTGCCCGTTTTTTTCACTTCATCAAGGCTCGCAACCTGCCTTACTCCATCGAGGAGGTCAGGACCATGACCAGGGACTGTCAGGTCTGCGCGGAGTGCAAACCACACTTCTATCGGCCAGAGAGAGCACACCTGGTAAAGGCCTCCTGCCTCTTTGAGCGCCTTAGCATCGACTTCAAAGGGCCCTTCCCCTCCACTGACCGTAACGTATACTTCCTCAACATCATTGACGAGTAGTCAAGATTCCCCTTCGCCATCCCATGCCCTGACATGACCTCTGCCTCCGTCATCAAGGCCCTGCACAGTCTTTTCATCCTGTTTGTGTTCCCCGCCTACATCCACAGTGATCGGGGTTCCTCCTTTATGAGCGACGAGTTGCGTCAGTTCCTGCTCAGCAAGGGCATCGCCTCCAGCAGGACGGCCAGCTACAATGGACAGGTGGAGAGGGAGAACGCGACGGTCTGGAAGGCCGTCCTCCTGGCCCTATGGTCTAGAAGTCTCCCAGTGTCCCGCTGGCAGGAGGTCCTTTCCGACGTGCTCCAGTCCATCCGGTCACTCCTGTGTACAGCCATCAACGAGACTCCTCATGAACGTATGTTTGCCTTCCCTAGGAAATCCACCTACGGGGTCTCTCTCCCATGCTGGCTGACAGTCCCGGGGCCTGTCCTTCTCCGGAAGCATGCGAGGAGCCATAAAACCAACCCCCTCGTGGAGAAAGTCCTGCTCCTCCATGCCAACCCACAATATGCCTATGTGGCACACCAGGACGGGCGGCAGGACACAGTCTACTTTCGGGATTTGGCACCTGCAGGTTCCCCGGCGACCATCACCACCACCCCCGACCCTACACCGTCTTCCCCCACCCCTGCCCACCTACCTCACGAACTAGCACCCGCAGGCCCACCTGTGACAATCACCATCACCTCCGCCCATACACCGCGCCCCCCTTCACCGACTCAACATCTGGGTGAAGAAGAAGACAACAGGCTCCCGGACGCGCAGATCTCGATACCGGTGTCCACACCACAGCCGGGACTGAGGCGATCACGGCGAAAGGTCAAGGCCCCTGACAGACTTGACGTTTAAGACCCCCGCTGAACTTTTTTTTAAACAGGAGGTGAATGTGGTAAACCACGGTATTGAATTGTATGGCATTGTGTTGTGTTGTACATGCATGGGCTTGTCCAGGCTGGCTCCACCTGTGGAGTAAGGTTGATTGCGGGCCTTGATGAAATGGAGGAGCCGGGTGAACCCCGGGTGACAGAGGTCATTGTGGAGGGCCCGAAGTCGGTCTACTTGTGCACTGGCACATGATAGGACATCAGGGGGCTCATTGAGTTTCCCAGGCCGATACAAGATGTTGTAGTTATAGGTAGAGAGTTCGATCCTCCACCTCAAGATCTTGTCGTTCTTGATCTTGCCCCGCTGTGTGTTATTGAACATGAAGGCAACCGACCGTTGGTCAGTGAAGTGAGTGAATCGCCTGCTGGCCAGGTAATGCCTCCAATGACGCATCTCTTCAGGGCCTTGGGACAGTGGGGGAGGGGAAGTTGCAGAAGGGGGCGCATGTGGTCAGGGTCGGGCCCTAGGACTCCGTTTTCCACGACGTAGCCAAGGATGGCTAGGCGAGTTGTGCGGAAAACACATTTCTCCTTATTATAGGTTAAATTGAGGAGCTGGGCGGTGTGGAGGAATTTCTGGAGGTTAGCGTCGTGGTCCTGCTGGTCATGGCCGCAGATGGTGACATTATCCAGATACGGGAATGTGGCCTGCAGACCGTACTGGTCAACCATTCGGTCCAACACTCGCTGGAAGAGCGAGACCATTGGTGACGCCGAAGGGGACCCGGAGAAAGTGGTAGAGGCGGCCATTTGCCTCGAAGGCAGTGTATTAGGGTCCTCCGGACGGATAGGAAGCCAGTGGTACGCGGACTTCAAGTCTACTGTGGAGAAGACCCGGTACTGTGTAATCTGGTTGACCATGTCAGATATGCGGGGAAGGGGGTACACATCGAGCTGTGGGTACCGGTTGATCGTCTGACTGTAGTCGACGACCATCCGGTGTTTCTCCCCAGTCCTGACGACCACCACTTGGGCTCTCCAGGGGCTGGTACTGGCCTCAATGATCCCTTCCCGCAGGAGTCGCTAGACCTCCGACCTGATAAAGGCCTTGTCCCGGGCACTGCATCGTCTGCTCCTGGTGGCGACAGGCTTACAGTCGGGGGTGAGGTTAGCGAAGAGTGAGGGAGGGGCGACCTTAAGGGTCGTGAGGCTACAGACGGCGAGAGGGGGCAGGGGTCCACCGAACTTCAAAGTCAGGCTTCGGAGGTTACACTGGAAGTCCAGTCCTCGTAACAGGGCAGCGCAGAGATGGAGGAGGACGTAGAATTTGAAGTTAGCGTATTCTACGCCCTGTACCGCAAGGCTTGCGACCTGAACGGAGTGTGATCCGGAAGCTAGGGAGATAGTCTGGGATGCGGGAAAAATCCTAAGGGAGCAGCGCCTTACCGTATCCGGATGGTTGAAGCTATCCGTACTCCCGGAGTCGAACAGACAGGTCGCCTCGTGCCCATTGACCCGGACGGCCATCATAGAGTTCTTGAGGTGATGGGGCCGGGGCTGGTCGAGCGTGACGGAGCTGAGCTGCGGAAGATGGCTGGTCTGGTCGGTGGTAGCGGGGTGGTCCCAAGATGGCGGCCTCCATGAGTCATACGTGACGGGCATCGTCGAAGATGGCGTCCAAAATGGCGGCCCCCACTGGCCGCATGAGGTGGATAACGCATCAGAAGGGGGCGGTCCCGACAGGCAAGATGCCATGCTGCAGGACCTGTGAGCTTCAGGCCGGGCCTGGCAGACTTTGGGTCTGGGAGCTTCAGGTCGGGCCTGACAGACCTTGGCAAAGTGCTCCTTCTTACCGAACTCGTTGCAGGTCGCGTTCCGAGCAGGACAACGCTGTCTGGGGTGCTGGCCCTGGCTGCAGAAGTAGCAGCACGGCCCCCCGGAGTTGGCGGGCTGCCACGCGGCACAGGCTTGGTTGGACGTGAAGGCATCCATGTTCTGAAACGCTACTTCCAAAGAGCTAGAGAACTGCACAGTGTCCTTGAGGTCGAGGGTACCCCCTTCGAGCAAGCGTTGTCGGGTATAATTAGACCGGATTCCGGCCACACAGGTGTCCCTGATTAGGAGCTCAGAGTGCTGAACCGCCGTAACTGCCTGGCAGTTACAATTCCGGGCGAGTACTCGCAGGTCATGCAGGAATTTGGCCAGTGATTCACCAGGGCGCTGATGCCTCGTGACAAGGAAATGTCGAGCGAACGCCTCATTCACTGCCCTCACGAACTGTCCTTTTAGCAGTGCGATTGCCTCTGCGTATGAGGCCGCGTCTCTGATCAGCAGAAAAATTTTGGGGCTCACCCGGGCGTTGAGGAGACGCAGCTTGTGCACCTCGGTGGCGGCGTCGGTCGATGAGTCGAGGTAAGCCTCGAAACAGCTGAGCCAGAGCTCGAAGATCGCAGCGGCGGGTCTGCCTGCGGGTCAAATTCAAGTCGGTCAGGCTTAAGAGCGGCATCCATTGGAATATCTCAGTGTATTAAATTGATGGACCATCAATAATAGACAAAGCGAGTTATAGAACTAAATTGTGGCTTTAATACACTGAGATGTGTGCCTGCCTGCTGCTGGTCCCTCACTGGGGGCAGGGTCACAGATCAACCAACTATATACAAAGCCCGAGGGGCGGAGCCACAGGCGGAGCCAACAGAAGCAACAACAACAACAACAGTAAGTAACAATAGAACAAACAATAACAGTGAATATATATATACAGCAGTGAGTAACAGTGGAACGTGGTTCACCACACCTGTGCACCGATGTCTGCGAGATCCTGGAAAGGTCCCCACTTGGCGACTCGAAGGATACCGCCGCATAGACGTTCAGGGTGACCGCGATCTTGACAGTCACCGGGAGCAGGTGTCCTCCCCCATGCACCCGCAGTGCCAGGTGTGCCATCATCTGGCAGATGTGTCGCACAGTCCCTCTGCTCATCCGCAGTCTCCGACTGCATGCCCGGTCCGACAGACCCTCGAACGACATGCGAATGCAGTACACGTGGGGTCTCATCTGGTGCCTCGTTAGCACCTCCTCCCCCTCCTTGGCCTGTTGGGCAGCTGGCCCTCCAGCCATGTGGCTGCCACCTGCCCCACTGCAGCCTTCGCCCCCTCTCTGAGTGGCCTCCGCTCACACTGCCGCAGGGCATCTTGCAGGGCTGCGGCCAACTCCACAGTGTCCAGCATCGCGGGTTGGTGTCCGAATGCCATTCTCTGCAGGGGGTGAAAAGCCAGCATGTTAGCTTGGCTCCTGTGCCCATCCAGGTCCATGGGCTACATGGTGGCCCCGATTGGCACTGCGGGCCCCACCCACAATTCCCCCCTCCCACCCGCGCACTCCGGCCCTTTCGGTGCCCCCTGGTCCTGGTGCAAATGCTGCCAGGGGTACCGTTGGCTGACACTGTCCTCACTGGGGGCTCCCGTGGGTGTTGCCATGGGTGATCCCCCGGTGGTTGGCGGGCAGTTGTGTGGAGTGTTTGGGAGCTGGAGGGTGGGTCCATCCATACAGCCAGTGCCACTGTGTAGAACCAGGTGCCAGGGTGGGTGGTCAGCAAGATGGCCACTGTAATAGCAGTCCGCACCCCTCTAGTCCTGGGGGGAGGTCATCCCGGCTGCTCGGCCTGGCATGGCCCCCCCCCCCGCCACTGCCATTTCCTACCTCCTCTCTCTCGCTCAGCTGCCACGACGCCAGATTCACGATTTTGAAAACCACAGTATGCGCCGTTATGAGAACTCGGCCCGTTGGATGCGGGGAATCGCGGAGGCCTTGGCGCATCGGGTGTCAGACCCGCTAATGATATGCCTACTGTACTTTTAGCCCGCGTAGCGAGCGACGCATTTCAGCCATTTTCAGGGTGCCGGAGCACCCTGATTTCGCGTCAAACCGGCGCCTACTGTGAGTTCGGCGTCGGAGACTATTCTCCGCACAATCACGTTTCGCGATTTCGGAATCGGCAAACGCAGAATCCTGCCCAATATCTGTTGACTCACCACTTCATTGTCTTTAGCCATGAATTGCGATAGGGTCTTACTGAGGAGTCGCTTAATACAAGTCTGAACTAGGCCTCATTGTGGCTTATCAATTGGGTTTAACCCAGATTTAGCTCCATTTTCCATTTGGGATCAGTCTTTGGTCAGCCCCTGGTGGCCACTGGAGGGTAATGAAGATTCAGTCATTTGCAGCACACCTTTGTAACTGAAAATGAATGCAAAAGGTCAGTGTTCCAAGCATGCGCTCACAAACCTGTAACTTCCAGCCCAACAGTCCAATCCTTTTCTTGAGAGGAAATTACCGGTTAGAGATGATGTGTTGGGTGTTCTGGATCACAAACAGGTCACCAACACTGGAAGTGGTGCAACTCGGCCCATTGGATGCGATACACAGCGAAAACAGCGCCGGAGGAGAGAGCCGGGAGATTTAAAAAGCGCGGGAGGAGAGAGTCGGGACAGCGTAAACAGCGCCGGAGGAGAGAGCCGGGAGAGGGCTGTGTTTTTGTTGGTGTTCGGGTTTATCCTTGAGGTTCTATAAAGAAAATTTAAAACAAAAATAATATTTAAATTAATTAACTAGTTGAATATGGCTGGACAGGTGATGTGCTGTTGCTGTATGATGATGGAACTGGTGGATCCCATTGAGACCGTCAGTGACCACATCTGCAGCAAGTGTTGGCTGCTCGAGGAACTTCGGCTCAGAATTGATGATCTGGAGACCGAGCTGCACACACTGCGGCACATCAGGGAGGGGGAATATTACCTGGACGCTTTGTTTCAGGAGGCAGTCACACCCGGTAGAATAAGTACTGTTAATTCGGACAGTGGTCAGGGACAGAGTGGTGTGACTGCAAGGGAGGCAGGTAGGGGGATCCTGAGTTTAGGAGTTGAGGAGCCTCAGCCCTTGACCTTGTCCAACAGGTATGAGGTACTTGCTCTCTGTGTGGATGAGGAAGAGGGCTGTAGGGAGGATGCGTTGACTGACCATTGCACCGTGGTACAGGAAGCCATTCAAGAGGGGGGAGCAAAAAGACAAGTGGTAGTTGTAGGGGATTCTATAATTAGGGGGATTGATGGCATCCTTTGTAAGCCAGATCGAGAGTCCCGCATGGTATGTTGCCTGCCCGGTGCCAGGGTGAGGGACATCTCTGATCGGCTTGAAAGGATTTTGGAGAGGGAGGGGGAGGATCCAGTTGTTGTGGTCCACGTTGGGACTAACAACATAGGTAAGACTAGGAAAGAGTGGGGCTCACCCGGGCGTTGAGGAGACGCAGCTTGTGCACCTCGGTGGCGGCGTCGGTCGATGAGTCGAGGTAAGCCTCGAAACAGCTGAGCCAGAGCTCGAAGATCGCAGCGGCGGGTCTGCCTGCGGGTCAAGTTCAAGTCGGTCAGGCTTAAGAGCGGCATCCATTGGAATATCTCAGTGTATTAAATTGATGGACCATCAATAATAGACGAAGCGAGTTATAGAACTAAATTGTGGCTTTAATACACTGAGATGTGTGCCTGCCTGCTGCTGGTCCCTCACTGGGGGCAGGGTCACAGATCAACCAACTATATACAAAGCCCGAGGGGCGGAGCCACAGGCGGAGCCAACAGAAGTAACAACAACAACAAGTAAGTAACAATGGAACAAACAATAACAGTGAATATATATATACAGCAGTGAGTAACAGTGGAACGTGGTTCACCACACCTGTGCACCGATGTCTGCGAGATCCTGGAAAGGTCCCCACTTGGCGACTCGAAGGATACCGCCACATAGACGTTCAGGGTGACCGCGATCTTGACAGTCACCGGGAGCAGGTGTCCTCCCCCATGCACCCGCAGTGCCAGGTGTGCCATCATCTGGCAGATGTGTTGCACAGTCCCTCTGCTCATCCGCAGTCTCCGACTGCATGCCCGGTCCGACAGACCCTCGAACGACATGCGATTGCAGTACACGTGGGGTCTCATCTGGTGCCTCGTTAGCACCTCCTCCCCCTCCTTGGCCTGTTGGGCAGCCGGCCCTCCAGCCATGTGGCTGCCACCTGCCCCACTGCAGCCTTCGCCCCCTCTCTGAGTGGCCTCCGCTCACACTGCCGCAGGGCATCTTGCAGGGCTGCGGCCAACACCACAGTGTCCAGCATCGCGGGTTGGTGTCCGAATGCCATTCTCTGCAGGGGGTGAAAGGCCAGCATGTTAGCTTGGCTCCTGTGCCCATCCAGGCCCATGGGCTACATGGTGGCCCCGATTGGCACTGCGGGCCCCACCCACGCATTCCCCCCTCCCACCCGCGCACTCCGGCCCTTTCGGTGCCCCCTGGTCCTGGTGCAAATGCTGCCAGGGGTACCGTTGGCTGACACTGTCCTCACTGGGGGCTCCCGTGGGTGTTGCCATGGGTGATCCCCCGGTGGTTGGCGGGCAGTTGTGTGGCGTGTTTGGGAGCTGGAGGGTGGGTCCATCCATACAGCCAGTGCCACTGTGTAGAACCAGGTGCCAGGGTGGGTGGTCAGCAAGATGGCCACTGTAATAGCAGTCCGCACCCCTCTAGTCCTGGAGGGAGGTCATCCCGGCTGCTCGGCCTGGCATGGCCCCCCCCCCCGCCACTGCCATTTCCAACCTCCTCTCTCTCGCTCAGCTGCCACGACGCCAGATTCACGATTTTGAAAACCACAGTATGCGCCGGTTTGAGAACTCGGCCCGTTGGATGCGGGGAATCGCGGAGGCCTTGGCGCATCGGGTGTCAGACCCGCTAATGATATGCCTACTGTACTTTTAGCCCGCGTAGCGAGCGACGCATTTCAGCCATTTTCAGGGTGCCGGAGCACCCTGATTTCGCGTCAAACCGGCGCCTACTGTGAGTTCGGCGTCGGAGGCTATTCTCCGCACAATCACATTTCGCGATTTCGGAATCGGCAAACGCAGAATCCTGCCCAATATCTGTTGACTCACCACTTCATTGTCTTTAGCCATGAATTGCGATAGGGTCTTACTGAGGAGTCGCTTAATACAAGCCTGAACTAGGCCTCATTGTGGCTTATCAATTGGGTTTAACCCAGATTTAGCTCCATTTTCCATTTGGGATCAGTCTTTGGTCAGCCCCTGGTGGCCACTGGAGGGTAATGAAGATTCAGTCATTTGCAGCACACCTTTGTAACTGAAAATGAATGCAAAAGGTCAGTGTTCCAAGCATGCGCTCACAAACCTGTAACTTCCAGCCCAACAGTCCAATCCTTTTCTTGAGAGGAAATTACCGGTTAGAGATGATGTGTTGTGTGTTCTGGATCACAAACAGGTCACCAACACTGGAAGTGGTGGAACTCGGCCCATTGGATGCGATACACAGCGAAAACAGCGCCGGAGGAGAGAGCCGGGAGATTTAAAAAGCGCGGGAGGAGAGAGTCGGGACAGCGTAAACAGCGCCGGAGGAGAGAGCCGGGAGAGGGCTGTGTTTTTGTTGGTGTTCGGGTTTATCCTTGAGGTTCTATAAAGAAAATTTAAAACAAAAATAATATTTAAATTAATTAACTAGTTGAATATGGCTGGACAGGTGATGTGCTGTTGCTGTATGATGATGGAACTGGTGGATCCCATTGAGACCGTCAGTGACCACATCTGCAGCAAGTGTTGGCTGCTCGAGGAACTTCGGCTCAGAATTGATGAGCTGGAGACCGAGCTGCACACACTGCGGCACATCAGGGAGGGGGAATATTACCTGGACGCTTTGTTTCAGGAGGCAGTCACACCCGGTAGAATAAGTACTGTTAATTCGGACAGTGGTCAGGGACAGAGTGGTGTGACTGCAAGGGAGGCAGGTAGGGGGATCCTGAGTTTAGGAGTTGAGGAGCCTCAGCCCTTGACCTTGTCCAACAGGTATGAGGTACTTGCTCTCTGTGTGGATGAGGAAGAGGGCTGTAGGGAGGATGCGTTGACTGACCATTGCACCGTGGTACAGGAAGCCATTCAAGAGGGGGGAGCAAAAAGACAAGTGGTAGTTGTAGGGGATTCTATAATTAGGGGGATTGATGGCATCCTTTGTAAGCCAGATCGAGAGTCCCGCATGGTATGTTGCCTGCCCGGTGCCAGGGTGAGGGACATCTCTGATCGGCTTGAAAGGATTTTGGAGAGGGAGGGGGAGGATCCAGTTGTTGTGGTCCACGTTGGGACTAACAACATAGGTAAGACTAGGAAAGAGGACCTGTTTGGGGATTATCAAACACTAGAGACTAAATTAAAGAACAGGTCCTCCAGGGTTATAATCTCTGGATTACTACCCGAGCCACGTGCCAATTGGCATAGGGTTGAGAAAATTAGAGAAGTTAACACGTGGCTAAAGGAGTGGTGCGGGAAAGAGGGATTCCATTTCATGGGGCATTGGCATCAGTACTGGGGCCGGAGGGACCTGTACCGTTGGGACGGTCTTCACCTGAACCATTCTGGGACCAGTGTTCTAGCGAATAGGATAAATAGGTTGGTCACAAGGACTTTAAACTAGCAAGTTGGGGGAAGGGAAATGTCAAGCTATGGACAGTATAATGGTTAATGGAGATTAAGGCAGCAGGTTACGTGACAGGTTATTATGTAGAGATATGGGTTCAAAGGCAAGGAAAATTAGGAGAAAGGGGTAAGAGGAAAAATAAATTGCGAAAAGTTACTGATCAAGGTGTTAGGATTCATAACAAAGATATAAAAAACAGCATAAGTGTACTTTACCTGAATGCTCGTAGTATACGAAATAAGGTAAATGGGTTGATGGCGCAAATCATCGTGAATGACTATGATTTAGTGGCCATTACTGAAACATGGTTAAAAGATGGTCACAACTGGGAGTTAAATATCCAAGGGTATCAGACTATACGAAAGGATAGAATGGACGGTAAGGGCGGTGGTGTAGCTTTGTTGTTTAAGGATGGCATCCAGGCAATAGTAAGGGATGATATTGGTGCTATGGAGGACAAGGTTGAATCAATTTGGGTGGAAATCAGGAATAGTAAGGCGAAAAGGACACTGATAGGAGTAGTCTGTAGGCCACCAAATAGTAATAGGATGGTAGGGCAGGCAATAAGCAAAGAAATAACGGATGCATGTAGAAATGGTACAGCGGTTATCATGGGAGATTTTAATCTGCATATCGATTGGTTTAACCAGATTGGTAAAGGCAGCCTTGAGGAGGAGTTTATAGAATGTGCCCAGGATAATTTCCTGGAACAGTATGTAATGGAACCTACAAGGGAACAAGCGGTCCTAGATCTGGTCCTGTGTAATGAGGCAGGATTGATTAATGATCTCATAGTTCGGGATCCTCTTGGAAGGAGCGACCACAATATGGTGGAATTTAAAATACAGTTGGAGGATGACAAGGCAAAATCAAACACTAGTGTTTTGTGCTTAAACAAAGGCGATTCCAATGGGATGAGAGAAGAACTAGCTAAGGTAGACTGGGAGCAAAGACTTCATGGTGAAGCAGTTGAGGAACAGTGGAGAACCTTCCGAGCGATCTTTCACAGTGTTCAGGAAAGGTTCATACCGACAAAAAAGAAAGACGGTAGAAAGGGGAAAAATCGACCGTGGATATCTAAGGAGGTGAGGGAGAGTATCAAATTGAAGGAAAAAACATGCAAAGTGGCAAAAATTAGTGGGAGACTAGAGGACTGGGAAGTCTTTAGGGGACAACAGAAAGCTACTAAAAAAGCCATAAAGAAGAGTAAGGTAGACTATGAAAGTAAACTGTCTCAGAACATAAAAGCAGATAGTAAAAGCTTCTACAAATATATAAGACAAAAAAGAGTGGCTAAGGTAAATATTGGTCCTTTGGAAGATGAGAAGGGAGATTTAATAATAGGAGACGGGGAAATGGCTGAGGAGCTGAACAGGTTTTTTGCATCAGTCTTCACAGTGGAGGACACAAATAACATGCCAGTGACTGATGGAAATAAAGATATGGTAGGTGAGGACCTTGAGATGATTGTAATCACTAAGGAGGCAGTATTGGGTAAGCTAATGGGGCTAAAGGTAGACAAGTCTCCTGGCCCTGATGGGATGCATCCCAGAGTGTTAAAAGAGATGGCTAGGGAAATTGTAAATGCACTAGACTCTGGGGTGGTCCCAGAGGATTGGAAAGTAGCAAACGTGACACCACTGTTTAAAAAAGGAGGTCGGCAGAAAGCAGGTAATTATAGGCCGGTAAGCTTAACTTCGGTTGTAGGGAAAATGCTGGAATCTATCATTAAGGAGGAAATAGCGGGGCACCTGGAGGGCAATTGTCCCATTGGGCAGACGCAGCATGGGTTCACAAAGGGTAGGTCGTGTCTGACTAATTTGGTAGAATTTTTTGAGGACGTTACCAGTGCAGTAGATAACGGGGAGTCAATGGATGTGATATATCTGGATTTCCAGAAAGCTTTTGACAAGGTGCCACACAAAAGGTTGCTGCATAAACTAAAGATGCATGGCATTGAGGGTAAAGTGGTAGCATGGGTAGAGGATTGGTTAACTAACAGAAAGCAGAGAGTGGGGATAAATGGCTGTTTCTCTGGTTGGCAACCTGTAACTAGTGGGGTCCCTCAAAGATCAGTGTTGGGCCCGCAGTTGTTCACAATTTACATAGACGATTTGGAGTTGGGGACCAAGCGCAATGTGTCAAAGTTTGCAGACGACACTAAGATGAGTGGTAAAGCAAAAAGTGCAGAGGATACCGGAAGTCTGCAGAAGGATTTGGATAGGTTAGGTGAATGGGCTAGGGTCTGGCAGATGGAATTCAATGTTGCCAAGTGTGAGGCTATCCATTTTGGGAGGAATAACAGCAGAATGGATTATTATTTAAACGGTAAGATGTTAAAACATGCTGCTGTGCAGAGGGACCTGGGTGTGCTGGTGCACGAGTCGCAAAAAGTTGGTGTGCAGGTGCAACAGGTGATTAAGAAGGCTAATCGAGTTTTGTCTTTCATTGCTAGAGGGATGGAGTTCAAGACTAGTGAGGTTATGCTGCAATTGTATAGGGTGTTGGTGAGGCCACATCTGGAGTATTGTGTTCAGTTTTGGTCTCCTTACCTGAGAAAGGACATATTGGCACTGGAGGGAGTGCAGAGGAGATTCACTAGGTTGATCCCAGAGTTGAGGGGATTAGATTATGACGAGAGGTTGAGTAGACTGGGACTGTACTCATTGGAGTTTAGAAGGATGCGGGGGGATCTTATTGAGACATATAAAATTATGAAGGGAATAGATAGGATAGATGCGGGCAGGTTGTTTCCACAGGTCGGGGAAAGCAGAACTAGGGGGCATAGCCTCAAATTAAGGGGAGGTAGATTTAGGACGGAGTGTAGGAGGAACTTCTTCACCTCAAGGGTTGTGAATCTCTGGAATTCCTTGCCCAGTGAGGCAGTTGAGGCTCCTTCTTTAAACGTTTTAAAGAAAAAAATAGATGCCTTTCTAAAGAATAAAGGGATTCGGGGATATGGTGTACGGGCCGGAGAGTGGAGCTGAGTCCACAAAGATCAGCCATGATCTCATTAAATGGCGGAGCAGGCTCGAGGGGCCAGATGGCCTACTCCTGTTCCTAGTTCTTATGTTCTAACTCTATTTTATTATAAGGTTAACTATATTAACATACTTGAACTGTGGGTAAATGCAATACCAGCTTTAACTGTTGACCCTTGCCTAGTCCTAACCAGGTGATGCACTCAGCACATGGTGAATGTCTGTGTTGCAGGCTGTGAGCTCTGTGCTCCGAGCTGGCTGCTCCTAGAATCAGCGGGAACTCTCCTGTCCCCTGTCTTTATAGTGCGTGTGCTCTCACTGGTGATTGGCTGCGGTGTTGTGTATGCTGATTGGTCCCACTGCATGTCCATCAGTGTGTGTGTGTGTGTCTGCAACATGATATACTGGTGTATATTATGACAAGAGATTGAGGTGAATTCTCCGCCTTCCTAACCGTGCGTTTCTTGGTGGCGCGCTTTCGCTGCCAGCAGGATTCAAGGAAAATATTTTTCCAAGTGCCATTACATGGCATGTCGGGGTCGCTTTCAACACCAACGGGAATCACCCTGGTTTTCCCACTGGTGGGAGCACTTACTCGTGGATTGGGAGAATCACGGCCTAGCTTTAGAGGATGCCAGAAATCATCTCTGGAATAAGGATTCACCCGATGTGTGTCTGCAGGCACTTTGACTTGGGGGCATCGAAGGTCAGCATAACGCTTCTCAATCACTATCTGCACTCAAGCAGTGATTTTTTTTTACAACTTTCACAGGGCAGAGTCATCACTGGCCAGGCCAGCATTTATTACCCATCCCTAATTGTCCTTGAGAAGGTTGTGGTGAGCTGCCTTCTTGAGCCACTGCACCCAGTGTGGTGTAGGTACATCCACAGTGCTGTCAGGGAGGCAGTTCCTCATCTTTGACCCAGCAACATTGAAGGAACAACAATATATTTGCAAGTCAGGATGGGGAGTGTCTTGGAGGGGAACTTCTAGGTGCTTGTGTTCCATGTATCCCTCTAGAAATTCTATGGATTCTATGAAAGGTGGTAGAGGTCAAGGGTTTGGAAGGTGCTCCCCAAAGAGTCAAGGTGAGTTGCTGCAGAGCATCTTGTAGATGGTACATACTGCTGCTGCTGTTCATTGGTCGTAGGGAGAGTGGACGTTGAAGGTGATGGATGAGGTGCCAATCTAACAGGTTGCTTTGTCCTGGATGGTGTCAAGATTCTTGAGTCTAGTTGGAGCTGCACTCATCCAGGCATGTGGCTCTATTCCTGAAGGTTCAACTGCTGTTGACCTGAGTGCAACCCTTTGATATGAGCCCATCTTGGGCTGTGTGGCTCAGTTATACACCGAGCATCTAACCGACAGACTGACTTATTTGTGTTAAATGTGCACAGTGGACCATGAAGCCTTTAAATAAACAAATGCACAGGCTCCACCTAGTGACCAGTTATGTAAAAAAGCATTAGCTCTGTATCACAATGTGATATTTCATGGTGGATAAAATAAATCACACATTTCTCCTTCTCAGCCATTGACAGTGGGATTAAAAATTCATTGATTTAATCGCTTTATTTTTTGCCTCCCAGATAGAGGCACCAGTGAAGGACAGACAGCAATTGCCGCTGCTGCTGTGAATTAGCAGCTGAGATGTACTATTGGAAGTGGCCTGTTTAAGGGACAACTCCCATAGTTTTAGTGGAATCACTCTAAGAACTCCAGTACCACCATCCCTTTCCCATTCCCCCCCAGGATGCATGGGATCACTCCAGGCTGTGTGGAACTCGATCGGGATTTGCTTCAGAATGTACAGAAATGATCCGGGTTCACCCCAGAAATAGCGGATGAAACTCTAATAACAAGGACTAATTTCCCTATCGCCAATGGCAAAGGCCCCTTTTACTCCATTATATTCTCCAGTGTCATAATATACACCAATATATCATGGTGCAGATACACACACACTGATGGACACACAGCAAGACCAATCAACACACACAACACAGCAGCCACTCACCAGTTAGAGCACATTCACTGTAAAGACAGGGGGCATCAGAGTTCCCGCTCATTTGGGATGCAGCCTCCTAGAAGGACAGAGCTTACAACTTACAGCACAGATCTTCACCATGTGCTGAGTGCATAGACTGGTTAGGACAGGCATAGGTCTTTAGTTTAGTCTAACATCGTGTTTCCCCACAGTGAAAGTATGTTCAACAGTTTCTAACTTAATAAAATAGTGTTGCACTATTTTAAGTGTGGGTGGCCTGTATGTGTTCCACGGATCCAGAGCACCCAACACATCAAAGAGGTCAGAATATTCATAGAATCATAGAATTTACAGTGCAGAAGGAGGCCATTCGGCCCATCGAACCTGCACCGGCCCTTGGAAAGCACACCCTACTAAAGCCCATGCCTCCATCCTATCCCCGTAACCCAGTAACCATACCTAACCTTTTTGGACACTAAGGGGAAATTTAGCGTGGTCAATCCACCTAACCTGCACATCTTTGGACTGTGGGAGGAAACGGGAGCACCCGGTGAAAACTCACGCAGACAGGGGGAGAAAGTGCAGACTCTGCACAGACAGTAGGCTGGATTCACCCAAAACAGGGCTAAGTGGCGATGCCGCCGTGAAAACTGTGGAGCCTACAGAAGCAGGGAG
Source organism: Scyliorhinus torazame (assembly GCF_047496885.1). Taxonomy (NCBI): domain Eukaryota; kingdom Metazoa; phylum Chordata; class Chondrichthyes; order Carcharhiniformes; family Scyliorhinidae; genus Scyliorhinus; species Scyliorhinus torazame. Next base: position 157,595,605 of record NC_092718.1, on the reverse strand, counting down.
TGGTACCCGTCATGTGGGCGCTGTGATTCCGTCAAGTTGGGGGTTTGGGAGAATTGGGAATCGACGCGAAACCGGCGTCAAAGCCGATTTCTGCGTCGTAGCCAATTCTCCGGCTGATCGCGTTTCGTGATTTTGACGCGATGTCTCGGAGAATCCAGCCCAGTCACCCAAGCCGGGAATCGAACCGGGGACCCTGGAGCTGTAGCAACTGTGCTAACCACTGTGCTACATTGCTGCCCACTGTGCTACTGTGCTGCCTACTATACATCAGACTGATTTACACAATGTATTTTTGTTGTATTGAATGGCTTAATAATGATAACATTGACAATTCCTGCAGCATGGTGTCAGTATTGCAGTGGCCACTATTCAGTTACAAAGACCGCGGTGCTCTTTGTTGATGTTATATTCTGGGTACTGCTCACTGTGAAATTGAGCTAAATCAGTTTTAATAAGCTTAATAATTTCTTAGTTGGGTCAGGATATTGTCATGGCCCCCTGGGCTAGATTGCGGTCAACCCCAGCCCCATTTGACCCCAGCCGTGTGTTTCCCAGCGGCGTTCCGTTTGTGGTGGCGGGATTCTCTTTTCACGCCGCTGTCGATGGGATTTCCCATTGAAGACACCCCACGCTGCCAGGAGACCCGTGGGCGGGGGTGCACTGCCGGCGGGAACAGAGAATCCCCAGGGGTGGAGAATTCCGGCCGAGATGTTATTTTCAGATACCTGAGGACCTTGGCTGAGCCCAATAAACTGCAGTCACCAGGTTTGTAAAGTTTAAACACAAATAGCCTTTTATTATTTAACAGTAATATGCTTAACCTGACAAAAACATAACTGACTAACTGATATCCCATTCCCAAACCCCCTTCCCACTCGCCTCACTCTAGAGATACGTATACCGCCGCACCCCCTCTCCCCCCTCCCCCCCCCCCCCCCCCCCCGCCCCCCCCCCCCCCCCCCCCACCACCACCACACACACACACAGACAAGCAACACAGAGGGAAAAGGGTGTGAGAGGCAAAGAAAGTATCGATAAAAAAACAGAGCCCAAAGTGCCAACTGGAGCCATCATGTAGCCCGCTGGATATAGCATGCACCTTGCTAACATGTCAGTCTTTCATCCCCTGCAGACAGTGGGTATTGGAATTCAACCAGCAATGGTGGCCTTCCTCCTAGTTGCTGCAGCACTGGGGATGCATTGCGGCTGTTCGAGCTGGAGCTGCTCGAGGAGGAGGAAGCTGCAGCAGCGGTGCATGCAGCAGCAGAGTGGACAGCAGCGGACCGTGTAGCAGAGGGACAGGAGGCAGCCACCCAGGATGGGGAGCCGGCCGCCTAACAGGCCGAGGAGGAGGAGGTGCTAAGGAGGCGCCATATGAGGCCTCGTGTGTACCGGTAGCGCCTGTCATTTGAGGACCTGCAGGACGGGGCATGCCGTCGAAGACGCTGCTGAGCAGGGAGACAGTGCGACATACCTGCAAGATGACGGCCTACCTGGCTCTGCGGGGGTATGGTGGAGAACACCCACTCTCAGTGGCCATCAAGGTGACGGTCACCCTGAATGTTTACGCAATGGAGTCCTTGCAGGCGCCGGTTGGGGACCTGTCTGTTATCTCACAGACCTCGGTGCACAGGTGCATCCATGCCTTCATGGAGGCCCTATATGCCCAGTCAGCTCAATACATCCATTTCCATGTAGACCAAGCCCACCAGGATGCCCGGGCAGCTGGGTTTGCCGCCATGGCCTACATGCCCTGGGTCCAGGGGGTGATTGAACAGATGCATATCCCCCTACGTGCATGATGGGCCGCTCCACACAAACCAAAAGGGGTTCCACTCAATGAATGTGCAGCTGAAATGTGACCATCAGCTGCGCATCATGCACGTCTGCAGCCGATACTCGGGCAGTGTGCACGACGTCTTCATCCTGCCACACTTGACGGTTCCTGACCTCTTCGAGGCTCCCTCCAGCTGGGGGGGGGGTTGGCTCCTGGATGACAGGGGTTATCCACTACGGTTGTGGTTGATGATGCCTATCCTGAGGCCACAGACCGATGCTGAGTACTGCTACAAAGACGCCCATACCGCAACCAGGAGCATGATCGAGTGGGGCTCCGGCCTCCTGAACATGCGGTTCAAGTCCCTGGACAGCTCTGGAGAGGCCATCCAGTATGATGCTGAGAGGGCCGCCTGCATAGTGGTGGCCTGCTGCATCCTCCACAGCATCGCATAGCAGAGGGGTGATGTGCTGGAGGAGGAGGTTGAATGACAGGCCTTGTCCAACGGCAGGGATGCGGGGGAGGGGCAGGATGGGCAGAACATGGGGCACGGGAGGCCGCACGATGTGTACGCCTGGGCCAACACGCACGAGACGCTCTGATTACCTCCAGGTTCACCGACTGGGGGTTGGGGAACCTGCCCCCCTTCCCCCCCGTCGCCTGAACCGCCCTCCGCGATATGTACCTGTCGCACTACGGGGTGCGGGCCCTGGGTTGGCAGTAACAGCGGGTCTGGTCTATGAGATGGCGGATGACAATCTGCTCTGCGATGAGCTCTGGTGCTCCTCATCGTATTGTAATGTCTGACTCCTGCCCAAGGTGGCACTTTCCATTGTCCATCGGCGATCCCTGCATGCGAGCTAGCCATTCCATCACACCAACAAATTCCTCGGGTGACGGCGGTTGGACGGTTTGGGGGGGGGGGGGGCGGGGGGAAAGATGGGGAGGGTGCGGAGCACGGGAGGGTGGGGAGGCCCAGGCCACCCACAATGTCTGCCCATTCCCTCCCCCCCCCTCAAACTCTCGCATTCCCTCTCTGGCCACACCAGCCCAGCCCACCCCTCACGCCCATCTGACAGAGCACCTAGACAGGTTGTAACAGTGGTAACAGGTGCTTAATGTGAACAAATATATACATGTTTGTGCCCTGGCCCCTATAACTAAACTGTGCCCTGAACCCGTGTCACCTTAACTGGTGTCTAATTTTATGGCCTTTACAGGTCCTAACGCTACGTCATGGTGGATCCCCAGGCAGTACAGCAGGAGTGGAGTTACCTACTGTGATTCCTGCCCTGCGGCCTTGGTCCCCACTGGCGGCCGACTTCTGGGCCGACCGGGCCTGGATGCTGCTCGGGTGACCCAGGTGGCGTGGTGCCGCCTTATTCTGCCCGCTGCCCACTAGATGTACCAGGGACATGAGAGGGGCAGTCCAAGATGCTGTGGTGTTCCGACACCTCCCCTCTGGGAGCCACTGGCACGGGCCCCATCACCTACTCCTCCCTCGGGGTGCCCGATGGCCTCTGGGCTATTCCATGGGATGGGGGTGCGAGCAGAGCTATCCTCTGAGGCTACCCCACCACCTGGCGCTGCCAGTTGTGGAGACCTGCTGTGGTCTTGACCAGGGTCTGCATGCTGGCGGCCATGGAGGGCAGGGAGGGGACCATCTCTGTCTGGGGCTGCGCCACATCACCTATTGACTATGCCACCACCTTCTGGGTCTGTGTCACATCAGCCAGTGACTGCGCCACCTCCCTCTGCCACTGGGCCGCCTCCCTTTATGTCTGCGCCACATCGGCGAGCGCCTGGGCAAGGCCGCTGACGTTCCCAGCCATGGCCAGCTGTGACTGGGCCACACTTAGGAGCACTGCTGCGATGACCAGGTGGCTCTGGAACATGGCCACCTGTGGGGCAGCAATCCTGCCCTGGGCCTCGACCAACACCTGCTCAGAATGCCCCAGGCCTTGGACGTGCTGATCCATAGCCAAAACCATCGCTCCCAATTCCTCCACCCTGGACGCCATCCGTGCGGTGTTGACCTTGGTGGCATAATTGTCGGCATCACCTCCTGCTCCTACGCACAGTTGATTCCTCCAACTGCGCCTGCAGGTACTGGATGCTCGCCGACAACCCCTCATGTAGTCCCTGGCTCTGCGACTGCATTTCCACAATCGATGGGACTGTCCATTCTAGAAGATTGAAACCGATCTGGATGGCAGCTAGTCCCTGTGGGTCGGCTCGCACTCTGACTGTCTGTCCCCTCGGCTGTGTGGTGCGCAATAGGTAGTATCCCAGGAGCCTCTTCACTAATGTGCCCAACTGAGGCGAGTGTCTCTGGGATGGTGGAGGGTGTTGGAGACAGCTGTGACGGGAAATCCGTGTCATCGTCAGGCACGAGCTGTGGGGTGGCCTGAGTCTCGGGTCAAGGGCTGCCGTCCGAGCTGCTCTCCTCATTACTTCTTTGCTCGGGTGGGGGTGGGCCTCTGGCTGTGGCACTGGCTGGGGCGGGGGACACCGGATGGGCCTACCCCATCACCACAGATCCTGCAAGACACAAGACATGATGCATGAGTAGACTGCGGGACAGGGGGGAGAGTGGGGGTGGTGGGGGTGAGGATTGTGTGGGGGTGAGGGTGGGGGTGAGGGTGAGGATGAGGGTGGTGTGTGTGTGTGGGGGGGGGGGGGGGTCTGACACACGTGCCACGGGGAACCGCAACTCAGCAGGTTCTCACTTCCTTGCCCATGGCTGACCTGCACCCCGGCGACCTCCCTTTCCTCCGAGCCGCAGAACAAGTCCCGGGTCCTCTGCTCTGCCACGGTCAGAGGCCGCATGTCTAGCGGAACCCCTCCAGTTTTCTCCCGCTCCTAGCGGTTATGAACAGCCTTCTCCTGGCGGGGTGGGGGTGATGCACGATCAATGACCACGAAAGCGAGGTTGTAGTCCAACTGAAGGCTTTAATAAGCTCAATGTTTCTCCCAGCAGCTCAGGTACAGAATGAAGGCTGCTGGGGCGGCACGGGCTCTTATATGCCGCCTAGCAGGAAGGAGCTACCATACATCCTAACCAATAGAAAGCATACAGTTTCCACCAATGGTGCTCCAGCCTATCAGGTACCGTAATACCTCGAATACCACATTCACCCCCTGTTAGAAAAGAGTCCGTCGAGGGTGGTGGCCGGATACTACAAACATGGCAACATGGTAGAATTAGTTATGAAGGTACCGTAATACCTCCGTACAGCGTTTTGTAACTATTTACAATTCTGATAGCTATTTACAATTGATGATTTAAATTTACAGTTTACAGTTTACAATTTAAAATGAAGCAATCAGTCGATCGGGGGCCCTGGTCGTCCTCTGTGATCGTCGGAGCTTCGGTGGTGACTCCTGTGGCGGCTCGGGCGTCTGTGACTCCAGGAGCGTGGCTTCGATCTCCATGGCAGCTTCGGCACCCCAAGACGGTGCTGGTGGGGAAAACGGTTGACCTGGGAAGGGAGTGCCTGCGGGGTGTGTCGGTGGGTGGGGGGGCCTAGATGGGGCCGGCGGAAGGGCCAATCCTCCTGTAAGGTGACCCGGTGGAGGGGAGGGTGGGGCTGGTGGCTGGGGTGTGCGTGGGGCTCCGGCGGGCGCCAGGTCTCGTAGGGAGACCGTATCTTGTCAGCCATCGGGGTACGCCACGTAGGTGTACTGGGGGTTAGCGTGGAGAAGATGGACCCTCTCGACCAATGGGTCCGACTTGTGCGCCCGCACGTGTTTTCGGAGCAGGTTGGGTTCGGGTGCTGCCAGTCAGGTTGGGAGCGAGGTCCCAGAGGAGGACTTCCTGGGGAAGACAAGGAGACGTTCGTGAGGTGTATGGTTGGTGGTGGTACAAAGCAGTGACCGGGTGGAGTGGAGGGCATCCGGGAGGACTTCCTGCCAGCGGGTGACTGGGAGGTTCCTGGACCGTGGGGCCAGTAGGACGGTCTTCCAGATCGTTCCGTTCTCCCTCTCCACCTGTCCGTTACCCCGGGGGTTGTAACTGGGCGTCCTGCTCGAGACGATGCCCTTGCTGAGCAGGAATTGACGCAGTTCGTCACTCATAAAGGAGGACCCCCTATCGCTGTGTATGTAAGCGGGGAACCCGAACAGTGCAAAGGTGCTATGGAGGGCCTTGATGACGGTGGTTGCGGTCATGTCGGGGCAGGGGATGGTGAATGGGAACCGGGAGTACTCATCAATCACGTTCAGGAAGTACGTGTTGCGGTCGGTGGAGGGGAGGGGGCCTTTGAAGTCCATGCTGAGGCATTCAAAGGGACGGGAAGCCTTTATCAGGTGCACTTTCTCTGGCCGGTAGATGTGCGGTTTGCACTCCGCACAGATTTTGCAGTCCCTGGTGGTGGTCCTGACCTCCTCGATGGAGTAAGGCAGGTTGCGGGACTTGACAAAATGGAAAAAGCGAGTGACCCCCGGGTGGCAGAGATCCTCGTGGAGGGCTCGGAGGCGGTCCACTTGTGCGGTGGCACATGTGCCGCGGGACAGCGCGTCAGGAGGCTCGTTTAGCTTCCCGGGACGATACAAGATCTCGTAGTTATAGGTGGAGAGTTTGATCCTCCACCGCAAGATCTTGTCGTTCTTGATCTTGCCCCGCTGTGCATTATCGAACATGAAAGCAACCGACCATTGGTCAGTGAGGGGAGTTGATCTCCTGCCGGCCAGGTAATGCCTCCAATGTCGCACAGCTTCTACTATGGCCTGGGCCTCCTTTTCGACTGAGGAGTGGCGGATTTCGGAAGCATGGAGGGTACGTGAGAAGAAGGCCACTGGTCTGCCCGCTTGGTTGAGGGTGGCCACCAGAGCTACGTCAGACGCATCGCTCTCGACCTGGAAGGGGATGGACTCGTCGATGGCACGCATCGTGGTCTTTACAATGTCTGCTTTAATGCGGCTTAATGCCTGGCGGGCCTCTATCGACAGGAAAAGCTGTAGATTGGGTCAGGGGACGTGCCTTGTCCGCATAGTTGGGGACCTACTGGGCATAGTAAGAGAAAAACCCGAGGCAGCGCTTCAGGGCCTTGGAGCAGTGAGGGAGGGGGATCTCCATAAGGGGGCGCATGCGCTCAGGGTCGGGGCCTATAACTCCATTTCGCACTACGTAGCCGAGGATGGTTCGGCGGTCGGTGCTAAACACGCATTTATCCTTGTTGTATGTAAAGTTAAGATTTTTGCGGTCTGGAGGAATTTTCGGAGGTTGGTGTCGTGGTCCTGCTGGTCGTGGCCGCAGATGGTGACATTATCGAGATACGGGAATGTTGCCCGTAAACCGTACCGGTCAACCATTTGGTCCATCTCGCGCTGGAGGACCGAGACCCCATTGGTGACACCGAAGGGAACCCTTAAGAAGTGATAGAGCCTCGAAGGCAGTGTATTTGCGGTCACTAGTGCGGATGGGGAGCTGGTGGTAGGCGGACTTGAGATCCACCGTGGAGAGACCTTATAATGCGCGATCCTGTTTACGAGGTCGGATATGTGGGGGAGAGGGTACGCGTCCAGCTGCGTAAACCTGTTAATGGTCGGACTGTAGTCGATGACCATCCTATGCTTCTCCCCGGTCTTTACCACCACTACTTGAGCTCTCCAGGGGCTGTTACTGGCTTCAATGACCCCTTCCCTCAGTAGCCTTTGGACCTCTGACCTAATGAAGATCCGGTCCTGGGCACTGTACCGTCTGCTCCTGGTGGCAATGGGTTTGCAATCCGGGGTGAGGTTCGCAAACAGGGAAGGCGGGTCGGCCTTAAGGGTCGCGAGGCCGCAGACAGCAAGGGGGGGTATAGGGCCGCCGAATTTGAAGGTTAGACTTTGGAGGTTACACTGGAAGTCTAAACCCAGGAGTGTAGATGCGCAGAGGTGGGGAAGGACGTAGAGACGGAAATTTTTGAACTCCCTTCCCTGGACTGTGAGGTTTGCTACACAAAACCCCTTTATCTCCACTGAGTGTGAACCGGAGGCCAGGGAGATTTTTGGATTAACGGGGTGGATGAGGAGAGAACAGCGCCTTCCCGTGTCGGGGTGTATGAAGCTCTCCGTGCTCCCAGAGTCAATTAGGCAGGACGTCTCGTGCCCGTTGATGAATACGGTCATTGTAGCAGTTGAGAGTGTTCGAGGCCGGGACTGATCCAGGGTCACCGAGGCTAATCGCAGCAGTTGAGAGTTCTCTTCGGGCGGTGTGCGGTCAGCCGAGCTGGGGTCCTGGGGGTTCATCCAAGATGGCGGCTCCCATTGGTCGCACATGGCTGGGGGTGCACAAAATGGCGGCGCCCATCCCTCTAACGTGGCGTCCGCGGGAGAAGATGGCGGCGCCCGGGGTCCACATGTGGCCCTGGAATAGGAAGATGGCGGCGACCGCTGGCCGCACGTGGACCATGGAGAAGTTTGTGGTGGCCGTCCGCATTCGCCGCCCGAGACTGCAGCAACTGCACGGGCCTGACATACCCCCACGAAATGGCTCTTTTTGCCGCATCCCTTGCAGGTGGATGCGCGGGCCGGGCAGCCCTGGCGGGGGTGCTTGGCCTGCCCGCAAATGTAGCAGCGGGGCCCCCCGGGGTTGCCAGGCCGCCTTGTGGGCCAGGCAGGCTTGTGGGGGGATGTCTCGGGGTCGGCTGCGGAGGGGTTCCACGCTGCCGCGTGCTCGGGAACGTAAGCGCGGTCGTTCTTGGAGGCCACGTGCAGGGAGCCTGCAAGGGCCCTTGCCTCCTGGAGACCCAAAGTGTATTTTTCTAGCAGACGCTGGCGGATTTGTGAGGATAGCATACCTGCCACGAAAGCGTCCCGGACCAAGAGTTCAGTGTGTTCGCTCGCCGAAACTTGTGGGCGGCTGCAGTTTCTCCCCAACATCAGGAGTGCACGGTAGAATTCTTCCAGAGATTCCCCAGGGGTTTGTCGCCTTGTTGCAAGCAGGTGCTGTACGTAGACCTGGTTTACCGGGCGAATATAATGTCCTTTTAGCAGCTCTATTGCTGCATCGAAGTCCTCAATGAGGGTGTAAATCTCCGGGCTCACCCTTGAGTGCAGGACTTGCATTTTCTGCTCTCCCGTGGGTGTGTTTTCGGCCGTCCCGAGATACCCTTTAAAGCACGCCAGCCAGTGCTTGAAGATTACCGCTGAGTTCGCCGCTTGGGGGCTGAGTTGCAGACACTCCTGCTTGATTCAGAGCTCCATCCTTTCTTTTTAAAAAAAACGATGTTATTAAATTGATGCACGATCAATGACCACTAAAGCGAGGTTGTAGTCCAACTGAAGGCTTTAATAAACTAGATGTTTCCCCCAGCAGCTCAGGTACAGAATGAAGGCTGCTGGGGTGGCACAGGCTCTTATACCCCACCTAGCAGGGCGGAGCTACCATACATCCTAACCAATAGAAAGCATACAGTTTCCACCAATGGTTCTCCAGCCTATCAGGTACCGTAATACCTCTAATACCACAGGGGGAAATATAAAATGACAGTCTGACGCATGCAGGCCAGGGAGTGGGCAACTGGCGGCCTCAGTGGCTAGGGCACCCCGCCATGGTGGGCGGTATGGGTGCCGGCATGTGGTGCAGGGTGGGGGTTCGGCTGCCCTTCGGATTGCGGGGGAGGGGGAGTTCGTGGGGGGGGGGGTCAGGTTATGGATGTGTGAGGCGCATGTTAGTGCCAGGAGCACAGTGCTACCTACTCACCCTGGCCACCCTGAGGAGGTCGTGCAGTTTTATCCGGCACTGCTGGCTGGTCTGGATGGTGTTGCTGCCGTCGCTGACAGTCTCTGCCACTTGCGCCCAGGCTATGGCAAAAGGCGGCAGCTGACAGCCTCCTTCCCGGGCCGGGGTACAGGGCCAACCCCCTCTCCTCCACCGTGTCAGTGTCTGTGTATCTCTGGGCCACTCTCCTCACTGCCATCTTGTTGGCTGGGATGGTGTGTGTGGGGAGTGAGGTGTGTATATGCGGCTGCAACTTGTCAGCCTCCTGAGTGTCAATCGTGAAACTGTGCTAGCCCCTTAACAGTAGCTGGATCGGTCCAGATGTGCCGCCAGTTTTGCTGTCATGGAACTCCACGAATCCTGCACAGGCATCATCACTTAGTCTCAGAAATGGAGAATTCTGCCGAATATCTTTTTGGGGTTCAAGCTCTTGTTTTGGTACTTCTTCCTTCTAGGCTTGAGATGATTTTGTCTGACAAGGTTGTCTACTTTCTCTGTAGATTCAAGATCATTTCAAGTTTATAATAAAGATGTGTCAGATACTCAGTGGTTTTAGAACAATAAAGCAGTTCTTTACTTCAGCAGAGAGAGGGAAACTGTTCCTTCGCCTTTCAAGGTCTAATCACTTCTGCCCAGTTCTCTCAGAAAGCATCACACAGGAACCAGTCACTGATGTTTGTCAGGCTGAACACTGTCCCTAGCCAACCCACAGGTTGCCAGTCAGCCAATCGGACCAGCTTACTCCTCAACCAGTTCCTAAGATTCACTCAGCGCCGAGTAGTCTGCTTTCTCCTCTCCAAAATTCAACGCCTGGAACACACTGTCCCGACTATCAGCCTGGTTCAGCTTAAGTCCTCTGCTTAAAGGCACATTCGATTATGGGTCCACAGGCCAATAATAATAAATGATGTGGAGATGTCGGCGTTGGACTGGGGTGAGCACAGTACGAAGTCTTACAACACCAGGTTAAAGTCCAACAGGTTTGTTTTGATGTCACTAGCTTTTGGAGCGCTGCTCCTTCCTCAGGTGAATGAAGAGGTCTGTTCTAGAAACACATATATAGACAGATTCAAAGATGCCAAACAATGCTTGGAATGCGACCATTAGCAGGTGATTAAATCTTCCAGAGATGATCCAGAGATGGGGTAACCCCAGGTTAAAGAGGTGTGAATTGTGTCAAGCCAGGACAGTTGGTAGGATTTCGCAGGCCAGATGGTGGGGGATGAATGTAATGCAACATGAATCCCAGGTCCCGGTTGAGGCCGCACTCATGTGTGCAGAACTTGGCTATAAGCTTCTGCTCGGCGATTCTGCGTTGTCGCGCGTCCTGAAGGCCGCCTTGGAGAATGCTTACCCGGAGATCAGAGGCTGAATGCCCTTGACTGCTGAAGTGTTCCCCGACTGGAAGGGAACATTCCTGCCTGGTGATTGTTGCGCGATGTCCGTTCATTCGTTGTCGCAGCGTCTGCATGGTCTCGAAGCGTGGTACATTGGCGCGACAATTCAGGGTTACCCCATCTCTGGATCTGTATAGATTTAATCACCTGCTAATGGTCACATTCCAAGCATTGTTTGGCATCTTTGAATCTGCCTATATATGTGTTTCTGGAACATACCTCTTCATTCACCTGAGGAAGGAGCAGCGCTCCGAAAGCTAGTGACATCGAAACAAACCTGTTGGACTTTAACCTGGTGTTGTAAGACTTCGTACAATAATAATAAAAGAAAAGAAATGGGAACAAAGGAAATAAGCAGGAGGGACTCTTACAATATTGATGGATATGGAGCACAGGCAGCAAAACAGAGTTAAGATACAGATCAGTCCTTATTTAATTGACTGGTGGTGTAGGCTTAAGGGGCTGAATGGCCACTTCCTCTCCCTAATATTCCTATGTTATTTGGAAATGTGCATCACTTCCCAGTGCTGACACACCTCACTCTTCTGTTATCATCATTGTGGGTTTTACATAGCGTTGTTCACGATCCAGACTTATAGATAGTGCTGGGAGCTTTACTAACTATGCAACACAGCACAAGGCTCTACATAGAACTACCTCCCCCCATGCTCTGTTGGGTTGTGACCTTACATCACTGACGATGTAGACTCTCTATTTACATATTTAACATTACTCCCTGATACTACGCCTCCCCCAAGTTTCTGATTCCAATAAATAGATTATTGACTTTATCCAACATCTCCCCCCAAAGTCCCTGTTTTCATCTCAGGTTCACTGAGATAGGCATTGTGATGGTTTCACCAATCTCACCAACCTTGTTCTCAGTTCCCTCGGACATTGCACGGGATTTGAGTTCTCCAAGTTCTCTGTTGAACACTGTATGGTAGCTTGTGAATCATCGCAGACTATTGGTTCTCTGTTAGGTTGTCTTCCTGATCATATGGGTGGTTCATCCATCCCATTGATAGTCTCTGTCTTGTGGAGATAAATGTGCTTCTGTTTCTCCTCACTATTCTATTGTCAGTCTCAGCAAGGCAAGATCCCGGATTTTGTGTCTTTTCCAGTACTTGACGTCTCAATTCGGGTCTCTAATTCAGACTGATTCACCTGGTTGGAAGTTCAGTAAACCGTGCATTTAATGACAAAGAACAAAGAAAAGTACAGCACAGGGACAGGCCCTTCGACCCTCCAAGTTTGTGCCGACATATTGACTGCAGTTTCTGGTCTGACTTACAAGATAGTCATCCTTCTTCTCCCTTACTCTCTCTACATGGGCGGCATGGTAGCACAGTGGTTAGCAACATGGCTTCACAGTGCCAGGGTCCCAGGTTCGATTCCTGGCTTGGGTCACTGTCTGTGCGGAGTTTGCATGTTCTCCCAGTGTTTGCGTGGGATTCCTCCTAGTACTCCGGTTTCCTCCCGCAAGTCCCGAAAGACATGCTTGTTCGGTGAATTGGGCATTCTGAATTCTCTCTCTGTGTACCCGAACAGGCGTCGTCGGAATGTGGTGACTAGGGGATTTTCACAGTAGCTTCATTGCAGTGTTAATGTATGCCTACTTGTGATATTAATAAAGATGTCACAAGATATATTATTATATCAGTTGCTTTTAAACATGTTATGAGTGCATGTGGAAGAAAGGAAGTTGAGTCTGTAGCCCTCTTCCCATTAGAAGTTCCGATGGAGCCAAACCTTTTTGAAGTGGTGTGAAATGGTAGCCCCACGGTGCTAAGTCGATATCATCATTCTTTTTTGACAAAGCTTTTACCGTTGTTACTCCTCTCTCAGCCTCTACATTTGCTTGTGGTTACCTGGGTGAACTAGCTGTGTTGAAACCTTCATTCGTAAACTGTGAGGCATTTTTTGAAATGAAAAGATCTGGAAAGCCAAATGTGGCAAAAAATTAATTTCTGTGCATTAGTGACTAACTCTGAGATTGTTCCATGAAGCCATTTGACCCTAATCCATCTGGAGTATTGGCAACATGAGGAATATCTTCCCCATGAGCTCAAAAAGGTCAATTTGGAGACATTCTCATGGTCTGGAAGGGAGTGAGAATACCATCAGTAGTTCCCTTTGCTCCTGGCGATGGATTGCACAATTGATGCAGCTTGAACTCATCTCAGGACTGAATTTCATGCCCTGTAATGACACTTTGTAATGCCTAAGTTTGGCTGCTGTATTCTCTGAAGGATCTCAAGTATGAGGGCTCTTGGTATGACCAACCTCTTGTTATGGGTCAGAGTTCAGAGAACCCCAATGTGTATCATGGAGTTCAACTGACCCACAACCTTTAATAGATTGTGGTGTGGGTAGCACACGGCGCACTTTACAGGTGTGATACAGCATAAATGGATAAGTGTTTTTTTAAAACAAAATAATGTTTATTCTATCAACTCAAGCTAACCTTTTTAAAACAACCATTGAATATCTTAACACCCATTAATTCAAAGATAACCCCTAAAGACTAAGTAATTGTTTCAGCTGTCCTTTAAACATTCAAAAGACTTAACCAACCTTCAAACAGGAGCACATTAGGTTACATTCAATATATGTAGTGAGAAAGGGTTCGACCGTGCTGCTGCTTTTGGTTACTTCAGCTACAGCCCCTTTGTTTTCTTCATGCAGCTCACTGGAAACACACAGACACACCCAAGCTGCTCTCTCAAACTGAAACTCAAAAAGCAGAAATATAGCTCAGCTCCCCCCACACTCTGACATCACTTCAGTAACATGAGTAGTTCCATTTCTTAAAGGCACATCTCTTAAATACCCATTTCTTAAAGGTGCTCTCACATGACACCTCCCCCCAAGAAAATAAAAATAAACCATCAACTTCAAGATGGTTTCATTTTTCACCTTTGCACCGTCAATTAAGAAATGCACACAGTAAAAATACTTTATCGGTTCAAAAAAAACAATATACGCAAAAATAATATAGTCCATTTTTTTCCCGTCCTTCTTCCTCCAACCGAAATCCTTCTGTTCATCACATTCGTGACAAAGCATCGGCTATCACATTTTCTCGTCCTGCCACATGTACTATTTTTAAATGAAATGGCTGTAACAATAAACTTTTTCAGGTGAGAATTCAATTTCTTTGAAAAATAACCAACAGGCCGCTCTAGCCCTTCGTCGTCGTCTTGTAGAAGCACCGCACCTACACCCACATCACTCGCATCAACAGCCACTTTGAATGGTCTTGTATAATTTGGGATGACTAACACAGGAGCAGTGGTTAACACAGCCTTCAGGCTGTCAAATGCCTGTTGACACTCCGCTGTCCACTGGAATTTGTTACGCTTCTTGAGCAAGTCCGTCAGTGGAGCGACCACACTGCTAAAATTTGGCACAAATGTACGGTAAAATTTTTCATGCCAAATGGCATAACTTTGAATTGGTATATACCATCTGGAGTCACAAAAGCTGAAATCTCCTTCGCCCTTTCGGATAAAGGTACCTGTCAGTAATCTTCAAGTAAATCTAATTTGGCAATAAAAGCGATTGTCCCACTTTCTCAATGCAACCCTCCAAACGTGGGATAGGATAAGAGTCCGTTCTTGTAACTGCATTCACCTTTCTATAGTCCACACACAACCGTTGGGTACCATCTGGTTTAGGTACCATCACTATGGGTGAGCTTCATTGGCTGCAACCCACTTCAATTATGCCATTTTTAAGCATACTCTCAATCTCTTTGTTAACCTCTGCCAATTTTAAAGGATTAAGTCGATATGGATGTTGTTTGATAGGAACAGCATTTTCCACATCTACATCATGTAAAGCCATTAGTACTTCCCAATTTATCTCTACAAACTTGCCCACGTGATATCAATAACTCTTTCAGGTCAGTTTGTTTTTCCTCTGGAAGGTGACTTAACAATTTATCCCAATTTTTAAGAATATCCTCGTTTTCCAATTTAATTTGGGGTATATCAAATTCACAGTCATCTGGATTTGGTTCGTCACTTTGAGTTAGAATCATTAAAATCTCATTTTTCTCTCCTTCCCTTTCAAAGTACCTTTTAAGCATATTAACATGACACACTCGGTGAGTCTTCCATCTATCTGGTGTTTTTACCACATAATTCACCTCACTTAATTTCCTTTCAATCTGATACGGTCCACAAAACCTAGCTTTTAAAGGCTCACCAACACCGGTAACAACACTAAAACTGTATCTCCACTGGCAAAACTACGAACTTTGGATGTCTTGTCTGCTACCCGTTTCATCACATTTTGTGCAACTTTTACTGGTAGAGGGATTGAGATTCGGAGCCATGAGGTCATGTTGCAGCTGTACAAAACTCTGGTGCGGCCGCATTTGGAGTATTGCGTGCAATTCTGGTCGCTGCATTATAGGAAGGATGTGGAAGCATTGGAAAGGGTGCAGAGGAGATTTACCAGAATGTTGCCTGGTATGGAGGGAAGATCTTATGAGGAAAGGCTGAGGGACTTGAGGCTGTTTTCGGTAGAGAGAAGGTTAAGAGGTGACTTAATTGAGGCATACAAGATGATCAGAGGATTGGATAGGGTGGACAGTGAGAACTTTTTTCCTCGGATGGTGATGTCTAGCATGAGGGGACATAGCTTTAAATTGAGGGGAGATAGATATAGGACAGATGTCAGAGGTAGGTTCTTTACTCAGAGAGTAGTAAGGGCGTGAAATGCCCTGCCTGCAACAGTAGTGAACTCGCCAACACTAAGGGCATTCAAATGGTCATTGGATAGACATATAGACGATAAGGGAATAGTGTAGATGGGCTTTAGAGTGGTTTCACAGGTCGGTGCAACATCGAGGGCCGAAGGGCCTGTACTGCGCTGTAATGTTCTATGTTCTATGTTCAAATGTTGTCGAGCCAATTCACCTACTCTATTTAATCGTTCCCTAAAATTTGAAACATAATCCAATAATGTAATTTCCGATTTTTCACCCACCAATTTTTCCTTAATTAATTTAAGTGGTCCTCTTACCTCATGACAAAAAATTAGTTCAAAAGGACTAAATTTGGTTGACTCATTAGGTGCATCCCTAATTGCAAACAGTACGAATGGAATTCCTTTATCCCAATCCTCTGGATAATCTTGACAATAATGTCTTTAATGTCTTATGCCACCTTTCTAATGCTCCCTGCGATTCTGGATGGTACTCAGTTGATTTAAATTGTTTTATTCCTAAGCTATCCATAACTTCTTTGAATAACTTTGAGGTAAAATTTGATCCTTGAGCCGATTGTATTTTTGTGGGTAGTCCATATCTAGTAAAGAATTTAAGTAACTCCTCCACAATCTTTTTAGCTGTAATTTTACGTACTGGAATGGCCTCTGGAAACCTAGTAGACACATCCATTATAGTCAAAAGATATTGGTTCCCACTTTTTGTTTTAGGAAGCGGTCCTACACAATCAATTAGGACCCTTGTAAAAGGTTCCTCAAATGCTGGAATGGGTATTAAGGGTGCTGGTTTTATCACTGCTTGAGGTTTCCCTATCACTTGACAAGTGTGACGTGATTGACAAAATTTAACTACATCTTTATGTAGTCCAGGCCAATAAAAATGTTTCTGGATTTTAGCTTGAGTTTTCCTTATTCCCAAATGACCTCCCACTGGTACCTCATGTGCAACTCGCAACACCTCCTTTCTATACCCTACCGGCAATACTATTTGGCAAACTTCTGCCTACTTTTCATCCGCCTGCATATGTACAGGTCTCCATTTTCTCATCAAGACATCACTTTTACGGTAATAACACTCTGGTATACACTTAGATTCCTCTTCCGTATATGCTTTCTGATACATCCATTTTATTTCTACATCTTTCTGTTGTAACTCCCCCAATTTTCCTGAACTAAAAATATCTGCCTCATCCTCCACCTGTTCTTGTTCTTTTTCAACCATCTGATCAAAAATCGTTTCTGATCATTTCACTTCAACTTCATCTTCACTATTTGATTTCTCCTCTTGTCGAACCTGTGACTTTGTGACCTTGTTACTACACAATCCAGAAAAATCCCAGGATATTCGTCCTTCAACACTTCAGTTGTCTGATTTTCCACTGGCATATCAACCACAGTAGGCATCACTCCCACTTGCAATCCAGCTGTATCATTACCCAAGATAAACTGTATTCCTGGACAAGATAGTTTCCCTATTAGTCCTACTACCACTTCACCACTCTACACTGCACTTTCCAACCTTACCTTATATAATGGAATGCTAATCCTCTCACTCTGAATTCTACATATTACCACCTTTTCTGGCAACATTCTTCCCAAACTACATAATTCCTCATCTCTTACCATTAAAGATTGACTAGCTCCCGTAACTCTTAAAATTGTGACTTCTTTGCCTGCTCCGCCTGATACACATGAGTAAACTTTACCCACACAAGTAAATTCTTTAAAGAGATTTGGCACCTTCTTATCAATCACCTCTTGATCAATCTTTTGGACCTCCTTCGCTTTCCTTGGGCTTTCCTTTACTATTCTAACAAACCCCACTGTCTTATCCTGTTTTACCACATCAGCCTTCCCAGTGCTTTTCTTCAACCACCAACACTATGGCTTTACATGTCCTAGTTTATCACAGTGAAAACATTTGAAACTTTTCATTTCTCTTCAACCCTCCTGGATTTATTTTTTAATCTGAGGTACACTCTCTTTATTATCTCCCATCAGATCACCTTCACCTTTACCACTTGAGTATTTCTCATGTCTCCAGTTTCTATCCCTCACAGGCTGAAACTGATGTTGGACACCAAGCTTTGATTTATGAACTAATTCATAATCATCTGCCATTTCTGCTGCTAATCTTGCAGTTTTAACCCTCTGTTCTTCCACATGAGTTCTCACTACATCAGGAATTGAATTTTTAAACTCCTCCAAAAGTATAATTTCTCTGAGAGCTTCATACGTTTGGTCTATTTTCAAAGCCCTTATCCACCTATCGAAATTACTCTGTTTGAGCCTTTCAAACTCCATGTATGTTTGACCAAATTCTTTCCTTAAGTTTCTAAACCTTTGTCTGTAAGCTTCAGCCACTAGTTCATATGCACCTAAGATGGATTTTTTCACCTCTTCATACGTTTCAGATATCTCCTCCGGTAGTGATGCAAACACTTCACTAACTCTACCTCCCAGCTTTGTTTGAATCAGTAATACCCACATGTCCTGTGGCCATTTCATTTGTTTAGCTACCTTCTCAAATGAAACGAAAAAGGCTTCTACCTCCTTCTCGTCAAACCTTGGCAATGCTTGGACATATTTAAATAGATCCCCACCACGTCTTCGACTATGACGCTCTGTCTCACTATCCTCATCAATCTCATCCAACTGTACGTTTCCCTTTACGCCTGCCAATTTCAACTGACTGCCATGTTTCATGGCCATTTTGCGAAGTTCAAACTCTCTCTCTTTATCTTTTTCCCTGATCTGTATCCCCCTTTCTATTTCTTTTTGTTCTGCTAGGGCTATTCTTTCTTTTTCTTTTTGTTCTGCCAGGGCTATTCTTTCTTTTTCTCTCATTGCATATTCAAGCTGCTTTAATTCTTTTTCATGTTCAAGTTGCTTTAATTCTTTTTCATGTTCAAGTTGCTTTAATTCTTTTTCATGTTCAAGTTGCTTAATCTGCAACTGGAGCTTTGCAATTTCTAATGAGTCAGAATGTATCTCAGGCAAATGTAAATGCTCAGCTACCGCGGTAAGTAGCTCATCTTTTTGCATTTTGCCAGGCAAGGTTGACTGTAATGTTTTTGCCAAATCTAACAGTCTGCTTTTAGTCTATGTCCGTAAGGTACTGTGTGTTACCATGTCCACGCCCAAAAACTTCTGAGCCTCTGAAAGAGCCAGTGTCCACAACACACTCCCCACGTAAACTAAAATACCACATCTGAAAAGCAACCACACTATATGCTCACCCCTAACTGTCTTTAAGTTCTCTCAGCCAATCCAATAGATAGGCTTTTATCACCCTCGAGCCCCCAATTTTTATGGGTCAGAGTTTCGAGAACCCCAAAGTGTAGCATGGAGTTCAACTGACCCACACCTTTTAATAGGTTGTGGTGTGGGGAGCTCACGGCTCACTCTACAGGTGTGATACAGCATAAATGGACAAGTGTTTTTAAAAAAAACCAGTGTTTATTCTATCAACTCAAGTTAACCTTTTTAAAACAACCATTGAATATCTTAACACCCATTAATTCAAAGATAACCCGCAAAGACTAAGTAATCATTTCAGCTGTCCTTTTAACATCCAAAAGACTTAACCACCTTTCAAACAGGAGCACATTAGGTTACATTCTATATATATAGTGAGAAAGGGTTCGACCGTGCTGCTGCTTTTGGTTACTTCAGCTACAGCCCCTTTGTTTTCTTCATGCAGCTCACTGGAAACACACAGACACACCCAAGCTGCTCTCTCAAACTGAAACTCAAAAAGCAGAAATATAGCTCAGCTCCCCCCACACTCTGACATCACTTCAGTAACATGAGCAGTTCCATTTCTTAACGGCACATTTCTTAAACACCCATTTCTTCAAGGTACTCTCACATGACACTCTCATCATAGATTAGTAAGTCATCCATGACATTGAGCAGTCTGCATTGCTCTAGGTGTTTTATCAGGATGACCCTGTTTTGCACATATTCCAGCTATCCATTTTTGCTGTGTTCTCCAAGTTGAACGCATTCTTAATTGACTTTCTATACTTGTTGCATTTCACTCCACCTCAGTGTTGTTGCTGGTAACAAGTTTGTAGTCAATGAGGTACATGACTACATCTCCAATGAAATGTATAACCTCCTGTTCAGGCTTTTCAATGGGAATGTGTGATAATGCATCTACTGTTGTTTGTTGTTTGCCTTCGTCATGTTTGTTTGGTTCCTTCACCTGCTGCTCCTGGAAAATCCTCTGTCTGGCTCTTTCAATGTTTTCCAATTCATCAACTTTCTAGGTGGATCATGGATCTGTAGAAGCCTTTTGATTCAACAATTTAACAGTGAATGTTCTTGGTTGTGGATGACATACACAAGCCAGAATTCCCCAGTCGTTTGCTAGCGGTGGGATTATCTGGTCCCGCTGGCAATGTACCCTCCTCGCCCATGAGTTTCCCGATGGCATGGGGTGACTCCAATAGGAATTCCCATTGACAATGGTATGAGCAAAGAATCCTGCCATCAGTGAATGGCTCACCACCTCCCACTGCTGGGAAACATGGGGCAGGAGGCCGGAGAATCCCGCCTACAGTTTCTGTGATTTCTCTTCCGGTGTACTGGGGTTTAGAGTCACCTGTCCCTTATTTAAGAAAGGATCTAAATGCATTGGGAGAAATTCAGAGAAGGTCCACTCGTCCATTATCTTTAATGGGTGGGTGGTCTTATGAGGAAAAGTTGGACGGGCTAAGCTTGTATCTGCTGGAGTTTAGAAGAGTAAGAGGTGACTTATGTGAAACATTTAAGATTCTGAGGGGTATTGACAGGGTCGATATGGACAGGGTGCTTGCTCTTGTGGGTGGACCTAGAACAAGTGATTGTAATGATATGCATAAGCAATTCTGTATGTTAATATGTTGGACCTCCAACCAGCAGGTGGCAGTAGAACTATACTACGTAACATTGCAACCTCGAGGAGTCTGAGTAAGGAGTCATTGTGGTTAGTCATGTTTAGTATTAGCTCTCGTATTCTAGTTGTTAACAGTTTACAGTTTGTTCGTAGTATTAGTATTGTTTTCTACCCACGTTATTGTAATTTAATAAATCTTAACTAGTCACGAAGTAGACAGTCTTTGGTGCACTGATTCAATCATTCCAATGCATGAGAACATCACAGTGGTCAGTCTTTAAAACTGATGGGTCACCCATTTAAGACAAAGATGAGGACAAACGTTTTCTCTCAGAGGGTTGCGAGTCTTTGGAACTCACTTCCTCAAAAGGGAGTGGAACAGAGTCTTTGAATGTTTTTCAGGCAGAGCTCGATAGATTCTTGATAAACAAGGGGTGAAAGATTATTAGGGGTAGGCAGGAATGGGGAATTGAAGTTACAATTAGACCAGCCATGATCAATCGAATGGTGGAGCAGGCTCGAGTGGCCTACTCTTGCTGCTAATTTGAATGTTCTTCTGCCTTTCAGTTGAATGCCTCATAGAGCATGATGCTTTATGGTCGTTGGCCAAAGGAAGTCTGCTTTTAACCACTGAAAGGACTGAAAATCCTTAACCAGTGTCTAATTCGAAGGTTGTTTTATATCTGTCACCCATAATATCAGTGCTTCAGATATGTACAGGTTCATTAGACAAGTTACAAAATGTATCTTAAATGTACTTGATAAGTACACAGTCCATGTAAACCAATAGGCAAACTGTGGTCAGACACACCACTCTTTGAAACCAAGTGTTGTGGGAAAATGTTGAGTTTTAAAATGTATACTGGATAATTAAATATATTGCAAAATAGAAAGAAGGTTTTTAGACAAAAGATACTCATCGGCTTAGATGCCTGTATAAGAGGCAATTTTTAGGAATAGATAGTGTATACACAATGCTTATTTTTCTGTAACCTAATAATTACTAATATCAGAAGGGACATAAAATGGCTGTTAGCTGAACTAGCCACATTCCTGAACAATCATTAGCTGGGTTAAGTTACAAACTGTGTGAACAACCTCATTGAATGAGAACCAGACGTGAGTATTTCTAGGGAGTATTTTAATAGCCGTTGATAACAGCTTCACACAATAGCCCAAGGTCTCCAGATGCAGGCAGGACATAACCTTATGTTAGTTTTGAGTGACTTCTGCATGAAGTTAGGGGCTGGTGAGACAACACCCACTTTAACCACATATGTGATAAACTGGGATGCTAAGAAAATTGATTGATTGCATGTAATGAATTGTGACGCGAATAGAGTTGATTGATTGTATGTAAATGGAAATACAGCTACTTCCGCTTTTAAACTGTATGTTAACCCCGTGTGAACCCTAGCTCAAGTAAGAAAGAGTGCTGTCCAAGGCGGGGAGCCTCAGGCCTTTCTCCCAGAGCTCTGATACAATAAACTGCTCCTTTACTCATTCAAAGGTCTGCTTGTGAATATTTCCACGCAACACCAAGTGACAGATACCTCAGATACCAAAACAATGTCTGTGATTTCTCATCAAATCCCCCCTGATGTTTATCACACTGTATATGTACAAGACAATAACAGCACAAGGCTCTAAATAGAATGATGCTCAGTTGTCATGTGATCTTACATCACCGATGATGTAGACTATGGCCGGGATTGTCCGAAATCCCGGCCAAGTGTTGACGCCCCCCCCCCCCCCCCCCCCACCCCCACCCAACCCAAGGTTGCTGCTGCTGCTGACCGACCTTCCTCTAACGCTCCGCGAGATAGTCTAGGAACGGTTGCCACCGCCTATAAAAACCCTGCGCAGACCCTCTCAAGGCGAACTTAATCCTCTCCAACTTTATGAACCCCGCCATGTCGTTTATCCAGGCCTCCAGGCTGGGGGGGCTTCGCCTCCTTCCACATTAGCAAGATCCTTCGCCGGGCTACTAGGGACGCAAAGGCCAGAATGCCGGCCTCTTTCGCCTCCTGCACTCCCGGTTCGTCCACTACTCCAAATATTGCTAGCCCCCAGCTTGGCTTGACTCAGACTTTCACCACCTGAGATATTGCTCCCGCCACTCCTCTCCAGAACCCCTCCAGTGCCGGGCATGACCAAAACATATGGACATGGTTCGCCGGGCTCCCTGAGCACCTTCCACATCTGTCCTCTACCCCAAAGAACCTACTCAACCTTGCCCTCGTCAAGTGCGCTCTGTAGACCACCTTAAATTGTATCAGGCTGAGCCTGGCACACGAGGAGGAGGAATTAACCCTACCTAGGGCATCAGCCCACAGACCTTCCTCGATCTCCTCCCCCAGCTCCTCCTCCCATTTACCCTTCAACTCTTCTACCAGCACTTCCCCCTCTTCTTTCAACTCCTGGTGTATTTCCGACACCTTGCTCTCCCCGACCCATACACCCGCGATCACCCTATCTTGAACTTCTTGTGCCGGGAGCAACGGGAATTCCCTCACCTGTCGCCTCACAAAAGCCCTCACCTGCATATATCTAAAGGCATTTCCCGGGGGTAACTCGAACTTCTCCTCCAGTGCCCCTAGGCTCGCAAACGTCCCGTCGATGAACAGGTCCCCCATTCTTCCAATCCCTGCCCGATGCCAGCTCTGGAACCCCCCGTCCATCTTCCCCGGGACAAACCGGTGGTTACCCCTGATCGGGGACCACACCGATGCTCCCATTGCACCCCGGTGCCGTCTCCACTGGCCCCAGATCCTTAGCGTTGCCGCCACCACCGGGCTCGTGGTATACTTTGTCAGCGAGAGCGGCAGCGGTGCCGTCACCAACGCCCCCAGGCTCGTTCCTTTACAGGACGCCATCTCCATCCTCTTCCATGCCGCCCCCTCTCCCTCCATAACACACTTGCGGATGATCATCGCCACATTTGCTGCCCAGTAGTAGCTCCCCAGGTTTGGCAGCTGTGGTAGTATGTATTGGGGGTCATGTGGGACTGGAAGCCCTAATGTCATTGGCTGACAGATCCCGGGTCCTGGTTGGCCGTTGACCTCAAGCTCCGCCCTGAAGGCGGAGTATAAGAAGCTGGAGTCTTCCCCCGCAGGCCAGTTTACTATCGAGCTGCGGGGGAACAGACACGCTTAATAAAGCCTCATCGACTTCACTCTATTCGTCTCATGGAGTCTTTGTGCGCTACAGCAGCGCCAACCTTCCTCGGTCCCTACTGCGTTCCAGGAACCCTCTCCTTACTCTCGGGGTCTTATTCGCCCACACAAACCCCATAATGCTCCTGCCTACTCTCTTAAAAAAGGCCTTAGTGATCACGATGGGAAGGCACTGAAACACAAACAGAAACCTCGGAAGGACCACCATTTTGACCGACTGCACTCTACCCGCCAGCGAGAGCAGTAACATGTCCCATCTTTTGAAATCCTCCTTCATTTGCTCCACCAACCTCGTCAGATTCAGTTTATGTAGGGTCCCCCAACTCCTGGCTATCTGGATCCCCAGATACCGAAAGCTCCCCTCCGCCCTCCTCAGCGGTAGGTCCCCTATCCCTCTTTCTTGGTCCCCTGCCTGTAATACAAAGAGCTCACTCTTCCCTACATTGAGCTTATAGCCTGAAAACTCCTCAAACTCCCTTAGAGTCTGCATGACCTCCACCATCCCCTCCATTGGATCCGCCACGTACAGCAACAGGTCATCCGCATATAGCGACACCCGATGCTCTTCTCCCCCTCGGACCACCCCCTTCCATTTATTAGACTCCCTCAATGACATGGCCAATGGTTCGATTGCCAATGCGAACAACAGGGGGGACAGGGGGCACCCCTGCCTCGTCCCTCGGTACAGTCGAAAGTACTCCGACCTCCGCCGGTTCGTCACTACACTTGCCATCGGGGCTCTGTAAAGGAGCTTAACCCAATTGATAAACCCTACCCCGAACCCAAACCTGCGCAGCACCTCCCAGAGGTACCCCCACTCTACTCGGTCAAAGGCCTTCTCCGCGTCCATAGCTGCCACTATCTCCGCCTCTCCCTCCTCCGATGGCATCATTATCACGTTTAAGAGCCGCCGCACATTGGTGTTTAGTTGCCTGCCCTTTACAAATCCCGTCTGGTCCTCGTGGATTACCCCCGGGACACAGTCCTCGATCCTCGTGGCCAGCACTTTTGCCAGCAACTTTGCATCCACATTAAGGAGCGAGATCGGCCTGTACGATCCACATTGCAGTGGGTCCTTGTCCCGCTTTAGGATCAAAGAAATTGTCGCTTCCGACATTGTCGGGGGCAGGGTCCCCTCCTCTCTTGCCTCATTAAAGGTCCTCACCAGTAGCGGGGCAACGGGTCTGCGTACTTCCTGTAGAACTCCACCGGGAATCCGTCCGGTCCCGGGGCCTTCCCCGCCTGCATGCTCCCCAAACCCTTGTTCAGCTCCTCCAACCCAATTGGTGCCCCCAAACCAGCCACCTCTTGCTCCTCCACCCTCGGGAATCTCAGCTGATCTAGGAATCGTCTCATCCCCTCTTCCCCCGCTGGGGGCTGGGATCTGTACAGCTCTTCATAAAAGGCCTTGAATACCTTGTTTATTTTCGTCGCACTCCGAACCGTGGCTCCCCTTCCATCTTTGACTCCCCCTATTTCCCTCGCTGCCATCCTCTTACGGAGCTGGTGTGCCAGCATCCGACTAGCCTTTTCCCCATACTCGTAGGTCGCCCCCTGCGCTTTCCTCCACTGTGCCTCCGCCTTCCCTGTGGTCAACAGGTCAAACTCCGCCTGGAGCCGTCGTCTTTCCCCAAGTAATCTTTCCCCCGGGGCCTCTGCGTATCTCCTGTCCACTCTCAAAATCTCCCCCACTAACCTCTCCCTTTCCATACCCTCTGACTTCTCCCTATGAGCCCTAATGGAAATTAGCTCTCCCCTGATCACCGCCTTCAACGCCTCCCATACCACCCCCACCCGCACCTCCCCGTTGTCGTTGGCCTCCAAGTACCTTTCGATACACCCCCTCACCTTCCCACACACCACCTCGTCCGCCAGCAGTCCCACATCCAGCCGCCACAATGGGCGTTGGTCCCTCTCCTCTCCCAGTTCCAGTTCCACCCAGTGCGGGGCATGGTCCGAAACGGCTATAGCCGAATACTCCGTCCCCTCCACCCTCGGGATGAGCGCCCTACCCAGAACAAAGAAATCTATCCGGGAGTAGGCTTTGTGTACATGGGAGAAGAAAGAAAATTCCCTGGCCTGCGGCCTTGCAAACCGCCATGGGTCCACTCCCCCCATCTGATCCATAAACCCCCTAAGTACCTTGGCCGCCGCCGGCCTCTTTCCAGTCCTTGATTTGGAGCGGTCTAGTGCTGGATCCAACACTGTATTGAAGTCCCCTCCCATTATCAGGCCTCCTATCTCCAGGTCCGGAATGCGCCCCAACATGCGCTTCATGAATCCTGCATCATCCCAGTTCGGGGCGTATACGTTTACCAACACCACCCACAACCCTTGCAGCCTACCGCTCACCATTACATATCGCCCTCCATTGTCCATGACAATAGTCTTGGCCTCAAATGACACCCGCTTTCCCAACAATATTGCCACCTCTCTATTCTTTGCGTCCAGTCCCGAGTGGAATACCTGTCCTACCCATCCCTTTCTTAGCCTGGCCTGGTCCGCCACCTTCAGATGTGTCTCTTGGAGCATGGCCACGTCCGCCTTCAGTCCCTTTAAGTGCGCGAACACTCGAGCCCTCTTCACCGGCCCATTCAGGCCCATCACATTCCACGTTATCAGCCGGATTGGAGGGGCTCTCACCACCCCCCCCCCCCCCCCCCCCCCCCCCCTCCCCCACGCCCCGCCGACTAGCCATCTCCTTTTCTGGGCCAGTCCCGTGTCCACGCCTCCCTCACCCTCCAGTCCCCCAGAGGGGGGATCCCCGTCCCGACCACCTCTTCTGTGTCCCATTCCCTTTTGGCCAGTGCAGCAGCAACCCTTTTCCCCCCCCCTTCCCCCCCTCCCCTCCCCCCGCTAGACCCCTGTCTAGCTTTTTTGCTCCCCCATGTCACTCCCGTAAGTCAGCTGACGCCTGCTGACCCCGGCTTCCCCCGCTGTCCCATTGACCTCCCCGCGTGGGAGTCTCCCAATCCATATGCATTCCTTCGTTCCCCTTCCCGCCTTTCTTCCCGCGCGCGGGAAAACACCCCGCGCTTTCCAAAGCCCGCTCCGCCCCCTCTGGCGCAGCTCCTGTCGCGGCCTTGTCTCTCTCCCCCAGCCCATGTAACATTTCCTGCGTGTGATTGACCCCCTATATACAACAACCATCACACATCAAACCTCAAACATCCCCCCTACCCTCACAAACCCTCAGTTAGAGTCCAACTTTTCGGCTTGTACAATGGTCCACGCCTCTTCAGGCGTTTCGAAGTAATAGTGTTGGCCCTTGTATGTGACCCACAGTCGCGCTGGCTGCAGCATTCCGAATTTCACTTCTTTCCGGTGCAGCACCGCTTTGGCCCGGTTGAAACCCGCTCTCCGCTTTGCAACCTCCGTGCTCCAGTCCGGGTACATTCGGATCTCTGCATTGTCCCACTTACTGCTCCGCTCCTTCTTGGCCCATGTCAGGACCCACTCTCTGTCCGTGAACCGGTGGAACCTCACCACCATCGCCCTTGGCGGCTCATTTGCCAGGGGCTTCCTCGCCAGCACCCGATGTGCCCCGTCCAACTCCAGCGGCCTCGAAGGGGCCTTCGTGCCCATCATCGCCTCGAGCATCGTGCTCGCGTATGCCCCGGCATCAGCCCCCTCCACAACCTCAGGGAGACCCAGGATTCGCAGATTCTTTCTCTTTGACCTGTTCTCCAGGTCTTCGAGTCTTCCCGCCCACCTTTTGTGTAGCGCCTCGTTCTGCTCCACTCTCACTGCCAGGCCCACGAGCTCGTCCTCGTTCTGACTGACTCTTTTCTGTACCTCCTGGATCTTAGCTTCGTGGACCTTCTGGGTGATCCCGAGTCCTTCAATTGCCGAAAGCATAGGCGCCAACATCTCCTTGCGCATCTCCTCATGCTGCTCCTCGAAGCAGCGCTTGATGAACTCCTGCAGCTCCCCTTTGTCCCTGGCCGCCGCCATTTTGTTATCTTTCCCTCGCTTCTCCTGTTGTTCCAGTGCCGCTCCTTTGGCCGTTACACTTCTGGTCCGTTTAAAAAGTCTATGGAAGCTCCTGAAAAAGGTCTGAGAGTCAGTTCCAGACGGGAGCTGCCGAATACGCGACCTACTCCTCCATGGCCGCCACCGGAAGCCTCATCCCTGCTTCTTCAATGGCCTTGGTAGATCTTTTCACAGTTGTTCCCTCTGCTGCTAGAATTCACCTTTGATAGAGTCAAGTCAGATTGCAGCTTTAAGCTTGCCCTTCCCCCGCCTGCATGCTGGAAGAGGCTTTTGTCTAAACCTGCAGCCAAAGCCAAATCTTTTACTGTTTCTGCCGGGTCTGGTAGCCAAAAGACACCTCATTCCTGGGGGACACCGTCAGGGGAATGCTGCAGTCTTCTTCCCACACCGGGAAATGTCAAACAAATGCCGTGGGGGCCCTGTAAAGGGCCCAAAAGTCCGTTCCAAGCGGGAGCTACTGAATATGCGACCTAGCTCTGCATCGCCGCACCCGGAAGTCCTTTTTTTTCCATTTTTAACATTAGCCCATTAGTACAGCCCGGCTCAACACAATATTGCACAAAGTGAAGTTTCAAAATTCGTCAGCTACAGGTGTGGTTCCCTGGTGGGCACCCTTGGTGCAGAATGGCCCTCGCAGGCTGCACTGGAAATCAAGAGACAAACTCTAATTCTATATCCATTCATTTAAACTAATAGAGAGACTGTGGGCTTGCAATTTCCCAAGATCTCTGCTGGAATGCCAGTCCTCACCAGGACTGCCTGTTAGGGGAAATTGAGAATTTAGCAAAACCTGACTTCAAGTAAAATCACATGCTAGTCAAATGCTTATACCCCAGTGGCCCTTACACATCATTTAGTCCCATATCAGTAACATAAGTTGTCTGACGAAGTTACACACCCTCAAAGGCCTGGGATCAGCAAGAACTCTCCAGCTCAGTCTTGGCTGTTTACTGTTAGAAGGACAGGCATAGAGTCAGAACAGATTAGATCTCTACCTTGGGTGATGTTCTGTGTACTGATTAATGGTGTATAAATACAGTGGAAATCTGGGACTTGGAGTGAGTGTTGTATGATGGATGAATGCTGTATTAGGACAGTGTTCTCATGCTTGAATCTTGAATGAACAATCGTAACTTGTGCCTGAGTCTCCTGTGGTTAGTTTGGGGAAGTCCATCACAACCCTGCCCATTTTGCAGATCAGTCCTCAAAAGATTTTTAAAAATGCCTTATGATTTACTGTGGGGAGTTGAAGACTATAAAATTAGTTCAGATGAAGACGGAAAATTGGTTCAGTTGAAGACAACAGCTAACGATCATTGTTCATCACATTCATTGAGGTTTCCTCCTGTTAGTTACGATGCCAGTTGATTGCTTTATGGGTAAAGGGAGTGGGTAGTCCTGATTCCTTCTTCAATGTTATCTATTTTTCCGGCAGTCATTGTGAGGTTCCTCTGCTTCACAATACAACTCAGGGGGAATGGTATCAAAGCTTTTGCCTGGGTCCCATGAACCTTAACTGAGATTCACCTATTACTGCCTCGCATCAATGACTCACGTTTGGCTGAAAAGAGTGTCACAGAGCTCGTGTTGGAAAACCAACCATTAATGCTTTTCAGTGAGGCTTGACATTATTCATTGCGACATGGCTCTTCCTTTGTTAGTGCGCCTTCAGTTGGCCAATTGTCCTTTCCACCACCAAACACTCTGAGAACGCACTGCATCAGGAGTGCTCACCTTCTCCCACATCAGCATGAATTGACGTTTGATAACAGTGTTTCTGAGCTTGGATTCTCTGCAAGCACAAGATAAGGCTACAAGCACGGTAATATCTTTTCTCTGGAGTCAGTTAAAATGTGTATTCAGAAACCCTATCACTCCAAATTTAGATGCATTTCACTTCTGTCAAAGTAGACAACAAAAGTCGTCTTCTAGTATCTTGAAATATTATGTGGTTATGCTGAATATTAACTATGTTAAGATATTTATGTTCAAGTACTGTTGGAATATGTTGTATTTTTGCTGAGTTTATTGAAATGTTACCTGGATTTGTTGAAATATTTGCCAGACTAAAAATATTGAAGTATTTGCTGAGTATTTTGGATATTGGTTGCGAATGTTCAATGTTAACTGAGTATTCTGAAGGCATCATTAAATTAGTTTAAGTATTGACGGTCAAAGTTCTGCAGCCTGTGTCTGAGTTCATACCAAAGCCTGCTCACTGAGCATCCTTGTGCTCACTGAGCATCCTTGCACTCCCTGATCTATATTGCAATCTTAAAATTCACCTCCTGGTTTTCAGATTACTTCATGACCTCCCTATGTCTGTAACCTGCTCCTGCCTTACCCTTCAGGAACTATCCACTTGTACAATTCTGGCCTCTTGTCCATTGTGGATAGATTCTTGCTATGCAAGGGGGCAGATAGGATGCAGATTTGAGGTTACTATCAGATCAGTCTTAATCTCAGTAAATGACAGAGCAGCTTTGAGGGGCTGAATGGCCTGCTCCTGCTATTTATTTGCCTGTCATGTTCCTTCGCCCCCCCCCCCCCCTCCACACACACACACACTGTTGGTGTGAAAGTTCTCGGCCTGGATTCTCCGATTGGCAACGCCAAAATCACATTCGCCGATCGGCCGGAGAATCCACGTTTACACCAGAATAGGGGGCGGCGGCATTTTTGCGATGCTCTGCCCCCTCACAGTACGTCGCACGCTGTATGGACGGCCTTAGGATGTCACCTGAGACTCTCCCCCGATGGGCCGAGTCCCGATGGCGTCGCTTGCGTGTGCTCATACCGTTCGGGGACCTTGCGTGGCGGCTGCGGACTGTGTCCAATGGCGCCACAGTCAGGGGGAAGCCATTCCGCTAGCAGGTGGGGCTTCGGCGGGGGTTGGGATGACTGGTGGAGGGTGATCGGGGGGGGAGGAGGCTGGTTACAGGGGACCAGTTTTTGGCAGGCTAGGTCCGAGCGGCTGGTGCCATGTTGCACAGCGTGGCCGCCGCAGGCCGCGGCTGTGCGCGTGCGTGGCCACGGACCCGGTCATTCTGCGGCCGTATCTGCAGGTAAAGCTGGGGGCTTTACACTGCGCGGCTGCTAGCCCCTCACCGGGCGGAGGATCGGTGCGGGTCGGCACCGGCTTTCTGGTCGTAAGACCAGATGAATCCTGCGCACAGCCGCAGGATCAGAGAATCCAGCCCCTCAGCTTTCAAATTTCTTCTCCAAACCTCTTCACCACCCTTTTCCTGCTTTGACGCTTTTAAAAATCTACCTCTGTGACCATTCTAGTGTTGTCTTTTCGGTTCAGTGTCAATCTTGTCTGATTACAATCCTACAATGTGCCTTGGGGCGCTTTACTGTGCTAAAAGTTCAATATAAATGCAAGTTGTTGTTGAGTTAATTGAGTTATTGGTTGATTTAATTGTAATATTATCTAGGTAATGGAGCATTTGTTAAGTATTGTATCCTATTAACTAAGCATATTGAGCATGTATTGAGTATTGGTTGAGTTAATTGAAGTGTTAAATAAGAATATTCTTTTGTTAGCTGTGTGCATTGAAGTAATAGTTTAGTAGATTAAAGCATTAACAGGCAATTACTCTCTGAATGAAAAACAGAAGTCCTTTATTGATAAATGGCTCTAATTTAATGATATGTAATGGATCTGTTCATGCAAGATTCATCAGATCTGTACTACGACAGCACCTGGCCAAATGTATACCTCATTAACTTAAATACAAAGGTCTGATCAAAATAGCCAAGTTGAAATTTCGATATTCATTACTTCAGGATGAATTGAAATTGAAGTTTACATTTGTACAATTAACAGGCTGAAACTGGAGATGAGATTTTAAGTTATTCACCTGCAGTGACTTAAACTAGGACCCTGAGTGTTTGAAACTTTATCGCAACAGAAGCCGTTTCTCGCTGTATGGAGATTCGACAGTACAATTCACGGTCTTTGTGAATTGAATGCAATAGTCCTTCAGCCTGAAGAACTGGTTGGAATTTAGGACGAGTCAGTCATTATTGTATCATTAAATGATTACAGCGTAGAAAGAGACCAATCGGCCCATCAAGTCTGTGGTGGCTCTCAACTGGGACAATCAACTAGTCCCACTCCCCGCCCTTTCCCTGGAACCCTGCATGTTTGTGCCCTATGGGTGCTTCTCCAATTCCTTTCGGAAAGTCAAGATTGAATCTGCCTCTATCACACTCTCAGGTGTAATCTGTCATTGTGCAAAAATGTTTTCTCTCAAGACTTTGATGGGTTCTTTTGCTAATTACCTTGAGTCTGTATTCGCTGCGTCTTGACCCTTCCTTCAATGCGAACAGTTTCTCGCTACCTGACCAGACCCTTCATGATTTTGAAGACTTCTATCAAATCTTTTCACAGCCTTCTCTTTTCTGATGTGGACAACCCTGGTTTGTAAACCCAATGGTTTTTGAAAGTGTCATGCCCACCCAGAAGTGGCCACAATACTCCAGTTGAGGCTGAACCAGGGGAACCAGGGATTTTGTATGATCTATTAACCACTTTTTCAACCTATCCTGTCACCTTGTACAATTTGTTCATGTGTACCCTCAAGTCCCTCTGCTCCCACCCCCTTTCGAATTGTATCTTTCAAATGATATCCCCTCTCCTCTTTCTTCCGGCCAAAATGTATCACTTCACACTACTCTGTGGCAAATTTCACCTGCCAACATCCACCCATCCCAGCAGCCTGTCTATATGCCCTTGAAGCTTATCACTACATTTCCTAACTATGTGTCTGCAAAAATTTGAGCTTGTGGCCTGCAAATCCAAGGTCACATCATTAATATGCATTAAGAAAATCAAGGGTCCTGATTCTAGCCCCTGAGGAATCCCACTGTAGATCTTCCTCCAGTCCAAAAAAAACATTCACAGTACACTCCATTTCCTGTCCTTTGTTACTTTCACACCCCTGTCCCATCCACTGCCTCTATTATTCTATGGACTTCAATTTTCCTGACATGTCTATCGTGTGGCACTTTATCAAATGTCTTCTGGAAGTCCATACACATAAATTCACAAACTCTTTGTGCTATCTCATCAAAAACTCAATGAGGTCACTGAAATATGATTTGCCTTGAAACGTTGTGTGTTGGCTTTTCTTACTTAATCCACACATGTCCAAGAAACAATTAATTTTGTCCCAGATAATCGTTTCTAGAACAGTTTCTTACCACCAAAGTTGAACTAACTGGCCTGTAGTTGCTAGGTTTATTCGTATAACCTTTTTGAACAAGGGAGTAATATTTACGATTATCCAGTCCTCTGGAACACCGTATTTAAGGAGGATTGGGAGATTATGGCCAGTCCCTCTGTAATTTTCAATCTTACTTCCCTTTGCAATCAAGGATCTGTCCCATCCAGACATAAGACCTGATCAACGTCAAGCATAAGCAGCCTTTACAATTCCTCCTCTTTACCCATTTTAGTCCATTTAGGATCTCAAAGTCATCTCTCTTCACTGTGACTCTGGCAGCAATTTCGTCCTTGGGGAATCACATGTAAAGGATTTATTTAGTACCTCAGGCTTGCCGTCTTTCCACTCCTAAGTCTCCCTATCTGGTCTCTATTCATCTCCATTCCTCTTCTTGCAGTTTATTTGCCTATAGAAGACTGTTAGATTCTCTTTTCTGTTAGCTGTCTGTCTCTTTACATGTATCTCTATTTCCCCTCATATTAACTCTTTTGTTCACTCTTTGGACCTTCTACACATTGAGCCTGACCCTCAACTGATACCTGCCCCTTCTTCTCTTCACCTTACTCTGTCACTCTTTCTTTCACCACCTCTTTCTTTTACCTTCCAAGAAGTTCTGGTTTTGTTTATCCTACCTTTCCTGTCCATGGGAATGTACCTTGACTGTATCCAAAGAATCCTTTCTTCAAATGCACCCCATTGCTTGATCACAGTTTTGCCTGTCAATCCTTCATTCCAATTTATCGGAGTCAGATCTGTTCTCAACCGTTAGCTGTCCAGCAGTTACATGTTTTCACCCTAGGTTACTCCTTGCCCTTCTCCACAGCTAATCTAAAGTGTCTGGTGTTGCGAGCACTGTTCCCTAAATGCTCCCCTCCTGACGTTTGATTCGCCTTATTTCCCCAGAAGCAGATCCAGCAATGTCTCCTTCCCCATTGGGCCAGTGCAGTAACGTTCATGAGGTCCATGGGGATACTTAAAAACATAGAAAATAAGAGCGGGAGGAGGCCATTCGCCCCTTTGAGCCTGCTCCGCCATTCATTACAATCATGGCCAATCATTCAACTCAATAGCCTAATCCCGCTTTCCCCGCATATTCTTTGATCGCCTTCACCCTAACTGACAAATCTAACTGCTTCTTGAAAACATACACTGTTTTGGCCTCAACTACTTCCTGTGGTAACGGCTTCCACAGGCTTGATCAATGTCCCCCTGGTCTCATGGAACTTGAGTTTCCCCGCTAGTTGGTTTAAAATCCAGAACAATTCATCTGATTAAATGAGACTCCGCACTTTAGACCATAAACATAGGAGCAGAATTAGGCCATTTGACCCATCGAGTCTGCTCCGCCATTCAATCATGGCTGATATGTTTCTCATTCCCAGTCTCCTGCCTTCTCCCCATAATCCCTGATCCGCTTGTTAATCAAGAACATATCTATCTTTTTCTTAAAAACACTCTGATTTGGCCTCCACAGCCTTCTGCGGCAAGAGTTCCACAGATTCACCACCCTCTAGCTGAAGAAATTCCTTCTCATCTCAGTTTTAAAGTATCGTCCCTTCAGTCTGAGGCCGTTGCCTCCGGTTCTACTTTTTCTTACTCGGGGAAACATCTTCTCCACGTCCACTCTATCTAGGCCTCTCAGTATTCTGTAAGTTTCAATCAGATTCCCCCCCTCATCCTTCAAAACTCCAGTGAGTGCAGACCCAGAGTTCTCAACCTCTCCTTATACAACAGGCTCTTCATTCCAGGGATCATACTTGTGATCCTCCTCCGGACCCTTTCCAAGGCCAGCTCATCTTTCCTTAGATATGGGCCCAAAACTGTTCACAATATTCCAAATGGGGCCTGACCAGAGCCTCTTACAGCCTCAGACGTACATCCCTGCTCTTATATTCTAGCCCTCTTGACATGCATGCTAACACTGCATTTGTCCTCCTAACTGCCAAGTGAACCTGAATGTTAATCTCAAGAGAATCTTGAAATAGGACTCGTACGTCCCTCTGTGCTTCTGTTTTCCTAAGCCTTTTCCCATTTAGAAAATACTACCTTCCATGGGAGTTCACTTCTGCCATCATCATGGTGATCTACATCTCACCCCAGGCGGAGGTGAAGAAGGCGCTTGATGAATTGTGCACCATTATAAATAACAATGAAACAGAATACCCAAAGCCCTTATTCATCATGGCAGGAGACTTCATCCAGGCCAACCTGAAGAGCGTACTTCCAAACTTCCACCAACACATCTCCTGTCCCACGAGGGGCGTCAACATCCTTGACCACTGCTACATAAACATCAATGGCACCTACCGATCCATCCCCCAACTGCACTTTGGAAAATTGGACCATAAGATGGTGCTCCTTCTCCCGGTATACAAGCAGAAACTTAAGTGGGAGAATCTGGTTAAGAAGGTCGTGCAATGCTGATCCGAAGCAACAGAAGAACTTTACGCGACTGCTTGGAGTCAGTGGATTGGTCCATATTCAAGAACTCAGCGGTCAACCTAAATGAGTATGCCACCACCGTCACAGGCTTCAAGAGCAAATGTGTAGAAGATTGCGTATCAAAGAAGGTCGTACGTATGTTCCCCAACCGGAAACCGTGGTTTACTCGGCAGATTCACTCCCTCCTTAAGGCCAGGTCTGAGGCGTTCAAGACAGTCAACCCTGACCTATACAAGAAAACCAGGTGCAACTTCCGCAAAGCCATCAGGGATGCCAAGAGACAATATCAGGCTAAGCATGACTCACAGACTCTCGTTGGTTGTGGCAAGGCTTAAACAACATAATGGGCTATAAAGCATAGCCGAGTAGAATCTCCAGCAGCGGCGCAGCCCTCCCCGAAGAACTCGATGCATTCTATGCTTGTTTCGAGCAGGAAACCAATAAACCGTTGTCAACTGCCCCAGCAGCCTCGGCACACCCATATCTACCATCGCAGCCTCCGAAGTCAGATCGGCCTTCTTGAAAGCGAACCCTCGGAAAGCAACGGATCCTGACAGAATCCCTGGTCGTGCACTCAGATACTTTGCGGACCAACTGGCAGGTGTGTTCACGAACATCTTCAACCCCTCCCTACTCCAAGGAAGAAGCATAAAGATTGGGCAAGAAAAATAATAGGACTGAGGACTGGGAGCAGTTTAGAATTCACCAAAGAAGGACGAAGGGATTGATTAAGAAGGGGAAAGTACAGTACGAAAGGAAGCTTGCAGGGAACATAAAGACTGACACTAAGAGTTTCAATAGATATGTGGGGGGCGATTCTCCGAACCCCGCGCTGGGCCGGAGAATAGGTGCAACCGCGCCATGATGCCCCGCGCTGGCGCACGATTCTCCAAGGTGCAGAGAACCGGCGCCATTTGCGCCGGCGCATTTGGCCCGCCGTCGCCCGCGACCGCTGGAATCGGCGGGGTCGCCGATTCTCCGCCCGGATGGGGCGAGCAGCCGCGCCGATATGACAGAGTCCCGCTGGCGGCGTTCGCCCCTGGTCGCTGCCGGCGGGAACTCTGCGCGAACGGTGGGGGGGTGGCCTGTGGGGGAGGAGGGGGGCCTCCGATGGGGTCTGGCCCGCGATTGGGGCCCACCGATCGGCGGGCCGGCCTCTTCCCCCCCGGGCCTACTTTCTGGCGAGGCCGGCTCCTGAACACCGACGCTATGTTGAGTCGGGGCCAGTGCACTAAAGAAGTCCCCCGCGCATGCGCAGGTTGGTGCAGTCCAACTGCACATGCGTGGGTTGGCGCGGCGCCCGTTTGGTGCCGCGAAAGGAGGCTGGAGCGGCGTGAACCGCTCCAGCGCCGTGCTGGCCCCCTGTGGGTGCCAGAATCTGTCATACCCGGGCCCGGTTCGCGCCGTCGTGAAACGCGACGTCGTTCACGAGGCGCGAACACTTGGGCTCCATATTGGAGGATCGCCCCCGTGAAGAAAAAGAGATTGGTAAAGAGAAATGTAGCCCCCTACAGACAGAAATAGTGGAATGCATAATAAGGGACAAAGAAATGGCTGAGCAATTGAATACATACCTTGGTTCTGTCTTAACAAAAGAGGACACAAATCAGATACCAGAAATGCTGGAGAATGAATGCTTTAGTGAGAGGGAAGAACTGGGGGAGATCAGCATTAGTAGAGAAATGGTGCTGGGAGAATTGATGGGATTGAAGGTGGATAAATCCCCAAGGCCTGAGAATCTGCACCCAGAGTGCTGAAGGAGGTGGCTCTGGAAATAGTGGATGCATTGGTCGTCATCTCCCAGGATTCTATAGACTCTGAAACTGTCCCTGCAGATTGGAGGGTAGCTCGCGTCACTCCGATATTCAAAAGGGGAGGTAGATAGAAAGCAGGGAATTATCGACCAGTAAGCCTAACATTGGTAGTGGGGAAAATGCTTGAATCCATTATCAAGAACTTTATAGCGGAACATTTAGAAAGCAGTGGCAGGATGTCAGAGTTAGCATGACAAAAGTTTGCACCGAGATCAAACTCTACATAATATCTTTAAGAAGAATGTAGATAAATGGATGAGGAAAAAAGGAATAGAATATGCTGATGGGGTTAAATGAAGAGGGGCGGGACTCATGTGGCACAGAAAAATAGACATAGGATCAGTCAGCCAAATGGTTTGTTTCTGTGCCATACGTTCTATATAATTCCCTGTAGCTCACTCAGCAGAAACTCAAGTTCGCACTTGTATTAGTTATCATCAAAACAAGTGGCAAGTCTAACATGCCACACTGGTTTTTAGAAGTGGAAAACATCCCATAAATTGCCAATAAAATGTCAATAGAACGGCACTTTCACATATCTTGGGGGTTTTCTTTCCAACACAGACCTCTCACAGAACCATCACCATGGCATCGGAAGAGCATTCTGCAAAACACCTTTTGGAGTATTCAGCTTTCATAGCAGCACAAACAAGTCTGATCTTTTCTGAATGCCCGCTAAGGTGCCCAGTCAAGCCATTAGGAATCTTTGAAGTTATGCTCCTCCCTTTATCCAGGAGTAAATGCCTGTGACATTATATTGTAGGTAAACAGAGTTAGATTTGTTGATACGCAAGGGTTCAAAACACAACTTCTTCTCCCTTAACTAACACAACTCAATAAATTCAGACACTCAGACACATACTTGTGTAGTGTGAAGTCTGCAATAGGTATGACTAAATATGCTTCATTCACCATAATTACAATAGATTGGCAAAATATTATTGCATTTTCATCCACAGTTATTGTATATTTTCAGAGAGAGAATTTACAGTGCAGAAGGAGGCCATTCGGCCCATCGAGTCTGCAC
Organism: Scyliorhinus torazame; assembly: GCF_047496885.1. NCBI lineage: Eukaryota > Metazoa > Chordata > Chondrichthyes > Carcharhiniformes > Scyliorhinidae > Scyliorhinus > Scyliorhinus torazame. The sequence goes on along the minus strand of NC_092718.1, from coordinate 157,557,421 downwards.
CGGCTCTTGGAAAGAGCACCTTACCCAAGGTCAACATCTCCACCCTATCCCCATAACCCAGTAACCCCACCCAACACCAAGGGCAATTTTGGACACTAAGGGCAATTTATCATGGCCAATCCACCTAACCTGCACATCTTTGGACTGTGGGAGGAAACCGGAGCACCCGGAGGAAACCCACGCAGACACGGGGAGGATGTGCAGACTCCGCACAGACAGTGACCCAAGCCGGAATCGAACCTGGGACCCTGGAGCTGTGAAGCAATTGTGCTATCCACAATGCTACCGTGCTGCCCCTGAATATCATGTACTGTAAGAAGTTTTACAACAAGATGAAGTGCACAATTCTTTGACAAAAGAACCATAATGTGCACCACTAAAATGATTCCGCTAAAACGAATAGGGCATATTCTAATACAGAGAGCACGGAGTCAGGATATCCACCATTAGGACCCAGAATTGTGTAACCAAATTCATTAAGGCCAGGCTGAGAAGAATCAGGGTAGCACGGTAGCACAAGTGGCTCGCACTGTGGCTTCACAGCTCCAGGGTCCCAGGTACGATTCCCTGCTGGGTCACTGTCTGTGCGGAGTCTGCACGTTCTCCCCGTGTCTGCGTGGGTTTCCTCCAGGTGTTCCGGTTTCCTCCCACAGTCCAAAGATGTGCAGGTTAGGTGGATTGGCCATGATAAATTGCCCTTCGTGACCAAAAGGGTTTAGGAGGGGTTATTGGGTTATGGGGTGGAAGTGAGGGCTTAGGTGGGTCGGTGCAGACTCGATGGGCCGAATGGCCTCCTTCTGCACTGTATGTTCTATGTTCCAAATCACTTTTGGGAATCTATATTAATTCCGGTAAATTCCCTGCTCCAATTTGGACAGTTTTGACCCATGAGAAGCACATAATGCAAATACAAAGTGCTTTTCTCCGCCATTCCCAAAGGTATAAAAATAGCTTGAGAACCATAGCTTGAGGGCAGCATGGTAGCATAATGGTTGGCACAATTGCTTCACGGCTCCGGGGTCCCGGGTTCGATTCCCGGCTTGGGTTGCTGTCTGTGCGGAGTCTGCACATTCTCCCCGTGTGTGTGTGGGTTTCCTCTGGGTGCTCCGGTTTCCTCCCACGGTTCAAGGATGTGCAGGTTAGGTGGATTGGCCATGCTAAATTGCCCTTAGTGTCCAAAATTGCCTTTAGTGTTGAGTGAGGTTACTGGGTTATGAGGATAGGGTGGAGGTGTGGTCTTAAGTGGGTGCTCTTTCCAAGAGCTGGTGTAGCCTCGATGGGCTAAATGGCCTCCTTCTGCATTGTAATTTCTATGATTCTATGATTTATGAAGTGAAAATCATGCTTGACAAATCTGTTGTAATTCTTTGAAGATGTAACCAATACAGTTGACAAGGGGGAGCCAGTTGATGTGGTATATTTGGACTTTCAGATGGCATTTGGCAAAGTCCCGCATAAGAGATTATTGTGCAAAATTAAAGCATATGGGATTGGGAGAAATGTATTTAGGTGGATAGAAAACTGGTTGGCTGGGAGGAAATAAAGCGTAGGGATTAATGGGTCCTTTTCAAATTGGCAGGCAGTAACTAGTGGGGTAACACAGGGATCGGTGCTGGGACCCCAGCTATTCACAATATATATTAATGATTTGGATGAGGGAACAAAATGTAACATCTCAAAGTTTGCAGATGACACCAAGTTAGGTGGGAGAGTGAATTGGGACGAAGATGCAGGGATCCTACAGCATGATCTGGACAGGTTGGGCGAGTGGGCAAATCAATGGTAGATGCAGTATAATTTGGATAAGTGTGAGGTTATTCATTTTGGAAGCAAAAACAGGAAGGCAGATTACTACCTGAATGGTTGTAAATTGTGAGAGGAGAGTGTGCAGCGGGACCTGGGTGTCCTTGTGCATCAGTCGCTGAAGGTAAGCATGCAGGTGCAGCAGGGTAATGGTATGTTGGCCTTCATTGCGAGAGGTTTTGAGTATAGAAGCAGGGATGTGTTGCTGCAATTATACAGTGAGGCCACATCTGGAGTATTGTGTGCAGTTTTAATCTCCTTCTCTGAGGAAGGATGTTCTTGCTCCCAAGGGAGTGCAGCGAAGGTTTACTAGACTGATTCCAGGGATGGTGGGACTGTGATATGAGGAGAGATGGACTAGGTTGGGATTGTTCTTGCTGAAGTTAAGAAGAATGAGGGGGATCTCATAGAGACTTATAAAATTTTAACGGGACTAGATAGGGTAGATGCAGGGAAGATGTTACCAATGATGGAAGTGTCCAGAACCAGGGGTCACAGTCTGAGGATTCAGGGTAAACCATTTCGGACAGAAATAAGGAGACATTTCTTCACCCAAAGAGTGGTGAGCCTGTGAAATTCATTACCACAGGAAGTAGTTGATGCTAAAACTTTGAATATATTCAAGAGGTGGCTTGATATAGCACTTGGGGAGAATGGGATCAAAGTCTATGGGGAGAAAGTAGGATTAGGCTATTGAGTTGGATGATCAGCCATGATCATGATGAATGGCGGAGCAGGCTCGAAGGGCCAAAAGGCCTCCTCCTGCTCCTATCTTCTATTTATCTATGTAAACTAATGGTGTGGTGTAATGACAACAATCTCTCCCTCAACGTCAGCAAAACTAAGGAGCTGGTCATTGACTTTGGGAAGTGAAGTATCATACACACCCCTGTCTGCATCAATGGTGCCAAGGTGGAGATGGTTAACAGCTTCAAATTCCTAGGTGGGCATATCACCAACAATGTTTCCTGGTCCACCCACGTTGACGTTACGACCAAGAAAGCACAACAGTGCCTATACTTCCTCAGGAAAATAAAGAAATTTTGCATGTCCATATTGACTCTTACTAATTTTTGCAGATGCACCATAGAAAGCATCCTATCTAGCTTCATCACAGCCTGTAACTGCGCAGCCCATGACCAGAAGAAACTACAGAGAGTCGTGACCATAGCCCCGCCCATCACGTGAAACCGCCTCCCATCCATTGACTCTGTCTATACCTCCCGCTGCCTTGGGAAAGCGGGCAGCATAATCAAAGACCCTTTCCACCCGGGTTATTCTCTCTTCCAACCTCTTCCATCGGACAGGAGATACAAAAGTCTGAGAACTCGCACTAACAGATTCAAAAACAGCTTCTTCCCCACTGTTAACAGACTCCTGAATGACCCTCTTATGGACTGATCTCTCCACGCATTTTCTCTACTGAGTAGTCCTACACTCCGTATGCTTCGCCCGATATCTGTGTCTATGTATTTACATTGTGTATTTAGCGTATGTCTATGTTAGAATCATAGAATTTACAGTGCAGAAGGAGGCCATTTGGCCCATCGAGTCTGCACCAGCTCTTGGAAAGAGCACCCTACCAAGGTCAACACCTCCACCCTATCCCCACAACCCAGCAACCCCACCCAACACTAAGGCCAATTTTGGACACTAAGGGTAATTTATCATGGCCAATCCACCTAACCTGCACATCTTTGGACTGTGGGAGGAAACCGGAGCACCCGGATGAAACCCACGCAAACACGGGGAGGATATGCAGACTCCGCACAGACAATGACCCAAGTCGGAATCGAACCTGGGACCCTGGAGCTGTGAAGCAATTGTGCTAACCACCATGCTACTGTGCTGCCCGTTGTTTCATGTGTGGAACGATTTGTCTGTTCTGTACACAAAACAATACTTTTCACTGTATCTCAGTACATGTGACAATAAATCAAATCCAAATCCATTTTTCCTACCAAAGTGCATAACCTCACACTTTTCCACATTGTATTCCATCTGCCACTTCTTTTCCCACTCTCCTAGCCTGCCCAAGTCCTTCTGAAGCCCCCTTGCTTCCTCAATACTTCCTGCCCCTCTGCATATCTTTGTATCATCTGCAAACTTAGCAACAGTGCCTTCTGTTCCTTGTTCCAAATTATTAACGTACATTGTGAAAAGTTGTGGTCCCAACACCGACCCCTGAGGTACACCACTAGTCACCGAGTGCCAATCTGAAAAAGTAGACCTTTATCCCCACTCTCTGTTCTCTGCAAGTCAGGCAATCCTCTATCCATGCCAGTATCTTATCCTTAACACTATGTGCTCCTATACAGCACCTTGTAATTTACTTACTTACTGGTTAAGAAAGATTGATTGCCAGAAATGCACATTTATCATGTTAAAAAAGATGCTTACACTGTTAATTTCTAGATTAGTAGTTAACAGGCAATTAATATGCAAATACAGTAATTTCATGCAATTGATGAAGATGTCAAGCATCTTTCTGCAAAGCTAATGGCTGAGTAGCATGAATCAGACAGCAACTGTGGCCATTAACACTTCACGGGGCATCTTCTCCTCATTACAAGTTGATTGGCATATTAATAACAATGTGTGCCGTTCAGACATTGTTATTTTTTCAGCAATGTCTGGCTTGATATATTTAAGGAACAAATACTTTGTACTTTATTGCTCAGAAGTCGTGAATTTAGTGAGTAAGGTGTGGGAGATAATTGCACTGTCCAAAATAATGATTAAAAGTCCATGCGCAAGGGGTTTCCTGGTGACCTCAGACAAACTGTTGGGGGAGATACCAGCAGAGGTGAGGTCATTCCCTCGGGAAAGTGGGGAATTAATAGTCATTAGCTTGTATTGATAATTCCCAGTATCCAATTCAAGTGCAAGCAACATAGACCCAGAGCACTGGGAGCAGATCACTGGTTCTTCTCTTGGCCCGGAGGTGTTGACTGTGCCTATGTGTTGGGGGAAGATGGGAATGCATCTGTGGTCAGGAATCCAGGTTGCAACTTGTGAACAGAAATACGTTAATCGCTTGCCAGACAGTAGATGTTACTCAGTCTTTACACCTTATGATTTACAGCCATTCTTTCCAAAACTTTTCAGATGATAAACACAAAAGGGGCAAATGGTCGAAGAAATAACAGAAGCCGTCAGTCTGTGAAGGTAATGTAATATTTGCCAGTATTCCTGTATGCTGTGAAGGCATGATACATATTTCCTGCATATATTTCTTGAGGTTAGCATACAAGAGAACTTGAAGGTGAGGGATAAGAGTGTTGGAATTGACCATTCTCCATTTGGGGGACCCAATACCTAGCACTCACCAGATCCAGCAACTCAGTGACAGTAAGTCGCTTTTTACCTCATCATTGAATCTAAATCCGGATTCCAGGATGAAGAATATTTTTCTCTGTTGGGTTTTAAGGGTGACTTTGTGATCCTGTTCTCCCAATGGGGAGCGCCTGCACAAAGTGATCTTGACTTGGAGAAAGATCTACGAGATTGTACCCAAAGAGAAAATGCTGGAAAAACTCAGCATGTCTGGCAGCATCTGTAGGGAGAGAAAAGAGGTTGGACGAGGTTGTACACCTGGGTCGGGATTCTCCGACCCCCCGCCATGTCGGAGAATCGGCGGGGGTCGGCGTGAATCCCGCCTCCGCTGGCCTCCGAATTCTCCCACTCCCCAAAAACCGGCGTGGCGTGAGCCGCGCCGCCCGCCTCGGAGAATGGCGGGGTCCGGCATGACTCAATGGGCCCCGGCCGAATTCTCCGGCCCGTGATGGGCCGAAGTCCGGCCCACCTGTAGCCAGTCCCGCCGACGTAAATTGGAGTTGGTCTCTTACCGGCGCTGGCGGCGCGGACGGCCTCCGGGGTTATTGGGGGGTCGCGGGGGGATCTGGCCCCGGGATGTGCCCCCACGGTGGCCTGGCCCGCGGTCGGGGCCCACCGATCCACGGGCGGACCTGTGCCGTGGGGGCACTCTATTCCTTCCGCACCGGAGGCCGTGGTCATCCGCCATTCCCGGTGCGGAAGTGACTCCATGTGTGCATGCGCGGGGATGACGTCAGCAGATGCTGACGCTCCCGCACATGCGCGGACCCGCGCCGGCCAGCGGAGTCCCTTCGGCCCCAGCTGACGTGGTGCCAAGCCCCTTTCCCGCCGGCCGGCGGGGCGCAAACCACTCCGGGGCGGGCCTAGCCCCTGAAGGTGCGGAGGATTCTGCACCTTTGGGGCGGCCCGACGCCGGAGTGGTTCACGCCACTCCATCCCGCAGGGACCGACCCCCCGCCCCGCCGGGTAGAGGAGAATCCCGCCCCTGATTCCTTCATCCTTCTCCCTTGCCAGCAGGGTTTCCCACTATTTTTCATTCTTTCACGGGACGGGGGCATTGCTGGCTAGGCCAACATTAGTTGCCCATCCCTAATTGCCCTTGGTGGTGGTCAGCCTTCCTGAACCGCTGCAGTCCATGTGGTGTAGATGTACCCACAGTGTAGTTAGATGGGAGTTCCAGGATTTTGACCCAGCGACAGTGAAGGAACGCTAATATATTTCCAAGTCAGGATGGTGAGTGGCTTTGAGGGGACCATCCAGGTATTTCCATGTATCTGTTGTCCTTCTAGCGGCTGGTTTAGCACAGTGGGCTAAACAGCTGGCTTGTAATGCAGAACAAGGCCGGCAGCATGGGTTCAAGTCCTGTACCAGCCTCCCCGAACAGGCCCCGGAATGTGGCGACTAGGGACTTTTCACAGTAGCTTAATTGAAGCCTACTTCTGATAATAAATGATTATTATGATTATCTTAGTGGTCATGGGTTTGGATTGTGCTGCTTCAGGAACTTGGGGACAAGGCTATAAATAAAGAACTAAAATCACAAATGTTTAATTATTTGGGCCTTATGTTTGAATGGGTATCTTACTCCCCTCTCTCTCTCAGCTGATTTCAGTCAGTGAGGGGAAATTATTCAGTTGATATCTTATGGCTACAAATTAGGAGCAGGAGTGGCCACTCAGCCCCTTAAGGCTGTTCCGCAGTGCAGTCATAGTATGGCTGATCTGATTGCAACATCCTACTACCCTCAGGTAGCTTTTCAACCCTTTGTTGTCACAAATCTATGTAGCTCTGCCTTAATAAAGCTCAAAGCCAAAATCATTTTCTCTATCTACCTTATCTGTTCCCTTTAATCTTTGAAAGCATAAATCACATTGCTCCTTTACTTTCTAGATTATAGGCACTTCATCTTTAGAGCGGAATTTTCCAATAGATTGTCACAAGGTCAGGCTCTGACTGATACCCAGCATGCAGCTCTCCAGCTGCACAGCCGAGATTTTAGTCCAGATTTTAAACCATTTGGGAAACAAAAATCAGTGGGCGGGGTTGTACGCCCTCACAGTGGTAGGGCGGGGCCTGATATAGCTGGCGATGCTGACTCCGCAGAGATCGGGGTGCCACCTCCAAAGGACTTTAGCCACCCCCCCCTCAATGGACATGGGGCACCCCAACAAGTGTCAGAGTTCTGCCCGATCCTCCTTACCAAAAGAATTAGCATCAGAGCTCCCCCCCCCCCCCATCGCCCACACACAAACGGTACATGAACCCTGCCATCAAAGGGGCTCCCATGAGGGTCTGCCCCAGCACAGGTCGGCAGTGCCAATCGCTCCCTGAGGGCAGTGCCAGGGCACCATCCGGGCATTTTTCTCTCCCCCCCAATACTATATTTTTCTTTCCGCCCCTGGGGTGATCCCCTCGACTGAATCTCATTTTTCAAAACCTGTTGTAAACCTCACTGACATGATGTCAGGTTGGCGAGGTTTGTTTATTCAGTGAGTGGGGGGTGGTCATGTGGCGATGTGGAGGGGGGATGGCTAATCATATGTAAATGTATTAAAATAAGGTTCTCATCCTTTGTGGGTGTAAACACCATTACGTCACCGGTGAAGGGCGTAGAAAGTCGGGAAATTAGATCTCGCCAGCTAGGATCTCGTCTCCTGTTTCTCAGGAGATTGCGCACCTCCGGCATCGTTCACGCTGATGGCAGATGTGGGTGCATGTTCGTCTCTTTGTGAAATCTCTTCTCGTATTTTAACCCTTTGGCGTTCATGGTTTGTTCTGGTAAAATTACACTTCACTTTATCCAACGCCAATATATCGTTTCTTAGGTGTGGCGGTAAGAACACAGTAGCCTCCACCATCGATGCAAGGTGCCAACAGTGTGCACCATCTACAAGATGCAGTGCAGGAGTTCGCCAAGGCTCCTTAGACATCTCCTTCCAAACTCACGGCCACTACCACCACCTGAAAATTCTGCTCAGAGCCACACCATCCTGACTTGGAAATATACCCCCATTCCTTCACTGACACTGGGCCAAAATCCTGGAACTCCCTCCCTAACAGCATTGTGGCTGCACCTACACCACTTGGGCTGCAGTGGTTCACGAAGGCAGATCATTACCACCACATCAAGGGGAATTAGGGATGGGCAATAAATGCTGGCCCACCCAATGATCTCCACATCTTGTGAATGAATTAAAAAAATTAGGGGATTTGCATCTTCGCTTAGGTTCATCAACAACACAGAAACATATTCCAGATAAAAAGTTTGTTCCTCTTCCGAGCTCCATTATGATGTAGAGGAACTATATTAAAGTCACAGTCACTGACATTAGACAACAGTTTACTGGTGACCTCTTCATTTCAAATCAAATAAAAGCAATAGCCCAGACAATGAAAAATGGCAGGTGGGAGGTTTTGATGTGTCTATTCACTGCCAGACAGGCTATAGTGTGTTACAGCTATTGTGTATAGTGTATTACAGCTATAATGTGTTACAGCTATAGTGTATAGTATATTACAGCTATAGTGTATAGTGTATTACAGCTATAGTGTATAGTGTATTACGGCTATAGTGTGTAGTATATTACAGCTATAGTGTATAGTGTATTACAGCTATAGTGTATAGTGTATTACAGCTATAGTGTATAGTATATTACAGCTATAGTGTATAGTATATTACAGCTATCGTGTATAGTGAATTATAGCTATAGTATATTACTGCTATAGTGTATAGTATATTACAGCTATAGTGTGCAGTATATTACAGCTATAGTGTATAGTATATTACAGCTATAGTGTATAGTATATTACAGCTATAGTGTATAGTGAATTATAGCTATAGTATATTACTGCTATAGCGTATAGTATATTACAGCTATAGTGTGCAGTATATTACAGCTATGTGTACAGTGTATTACAGCTATAGTGTATAGTATATTACAGCGATGTGTACAGTGTATTACAGCTATAGTGTATAGTGTATTACAGCGATGTGTACAGTGTATTACAGCTATAGTGTATAGTATATTACAGCTATGTGTACAGTGTATTACTGCTATAGTGTATAGTATATTACAGCTATGTGTACAGTGTATTACAGCTATAGTGTATAGTATATTACAGCTATGTGTACAGTGTATTACAGCTATAGTGTATAGTGCAGGGTTTTCAAACTGCTGGTCGGGGCGGGTGTTGGGAAGCTTGTGGAGCAATCGGTCGCGTCATTCCCGATTGCGGGAGAAACGCCCAACGGCCGTGACCAGCTTTTAAATTGGGAATGCGGGTGTGACCGGCTTTTAAATGCAAATGATGCAGTCTTCCTGCCAGAATCGGCGACAGAGAGCAGGTCGCCCACCCGGCACATACACTGATGTCACATGCCCTATAGGTCGGTGCTTTGGGCGCAAAATCACAGAAGGCTGATTCCTCCATACTGTAGCTGTCAGCAAGCAAGCATCAGGACTGTGATGAACTGAAGATGGATCATTTAATTATAAGGTAGAGAGGGCCAGAGACGTAAACAGGCCGGGATCTCCCAACTGAATCTGCTGGAATGAGCTGTTCAGGAGAGTCCATGGCAGGAAAAATCAGTGTGAGCTGTATACAGAGCTCCAGGGCTTCTGGTGAACAGCCTACTAAGAAAATACTGAAATCAGGAACAAAGCTGTATAAAGATGATTTCTTGAGATATGGCTTTAATTGTGCCAATGCAAATCAGAATGCAAAGCCCATGTGTGTTATATGCAGGGAAATACAGGCAAATTAGATTTAAAAACCCTGAAAACTTTAAAGGCACCCTGAATTATGGCGAGTTCGAGGACAAACCTCTTGAACTTTTTCAGAGGATGCAGCGAGAAGATAAATCATCAGCTGAAGTCCTTGGCAGAAATGGAACATTGAATGACAAAGCACAATTAGCCTCTTATGTAGTAGCTTACTGTAGTTAAAGAGAAAATTCCACACATGATTGGCCAGCAGCACTCTGAGGCAGGACTTCCTGTGTCTGAGGGGGCGGATGGCACCTCAAGGCCGGGATTCTCCCTTTTGGGGACGAAGTCCACACGCCCACCGGAAAACGGGCGAGAATCACTCTGGACTTTTTCCTCGAAAGTCCCGGGTGATTCTCCATTTCCAGGGGGCTAGCAGAGCCCCGGGGTGCATCCCGCATCTCTGGCTGCCGGCGGGGCCCTGCTATCCAGACCATGCGGAGGCACATGCGCACGGCGGCTGCAAGCGGGTCCGTGCATGCGCGCGGTGGCCCACCTCGGCGTGGGTGCCGCCATTATGGCGGACCCACACAGCGGGCCTGCGCGGAGTAAGGTAGACCCCCCCAGATCGCAATGGCCCGCCGATCGGTTGCCCCCGATCGTGGGCCTGGCCACTGCTGAGGTCCCCCATCCAGAGTCAGATACTGATACCAGGACCGCCACCGAGGCTGTGGGTCCCAGCTCCCGTCGAGTGGTACCAGATGTAAACCACGACGGTGGGAGTTCAGCCGGTTGACCTCAGAGAATCGCTGCAGGGGCCTGTTCCAACGGCCCCCGACCGGCGCAACGTCGACCGCGCGCGAGCGACTGGCGGGTCCGCGGAGAATCGCGGAAGCGCCGTCACGTCGGATTTCTGGCGTGAACGGCTATTCTCCGCCCCCAGGGATTGCGCCCGGCGCGGACGGTCAGAGAATCCCGCCCCATGTCTATTAACGACCAATGGACCATTAAATTACTCCAGGGCAGCACCCTGTGTGTTGAGGTTGTTTCTGAGGTAATTCCTGGGCTCCCCATTGAGGGTCTTCAAAGGCCTCAGATGGGACCTCTGGTTTGCGATTAGAGCCGATAAGGATTACGTGAGCTGGGTGGAGTCCCAGCAATTTCTAGTCCAGGAAATCCAGCAGAGTGGGAGATTAAGTCCTTTCTCCTTGAAGTGCAGCACAATAATGCACTAACTTGCACCTGCATTTTAGCACACTGGCATTTTAGTAAACCGGGGCTGGCTTAGCACACTGGGCTAAATCGCTGACTTTTAAAGCAGACAAAGGCAGGCCAGCAGCACGGTTCAATTCCCGTACCAGCCTCCCTGAACAGGCGCCGGAATGTGGCGACTAGGGGCTTTTCACAGTAACTTCATTTGAAGCCTACTTGTGACAATAAGCGATTTTCAATTTTAATTTCATTTCATTTTACATTATGTACCAGCATGTAAAAATTATAGAAACGTGTTCCCACTAGCCCTGTTTAGGCCTCAAAACCCTGTTATATCACCCAGATCAGGTTGGAGTGATACATTGCCATGGCTGATTGTGATGAATGTAGGATATTAGATATATCGGATTATAAATATTTGGTGAAGTAAGGGTTAAAATCCTGGGTTAGAGTTTGATGCAGTCGTGTTTTTAAAATAATCTTGGTTTGAAAGAAAACAAAGCTTTTAGGCGCATGAGGTGCAATTAACCACCATAAAAGCTTGGGCTGATGTAATTTTAATTTGATTAAGGGGAAATCTCTGGGGAGTTAATTAGGTTCCAGCTTGGTGAGGTGTTTTTATTGCTGGGTGGAGCTCAGGCACCAGGCATTTTTGAAAGCATTTCCAGTTGACTTCTGATCTGGCTGAAGGTGTGCACAGTGAAATAGTTCTGCTCTCATTGTAAGTTAGTTAAAAGCGATTAATTGTATTTAAAGCGGTGCAGACTTGTCTGAGGAGAAGGGGGAGCTGAAACAAGCCAGTTGAAACCAGCTTTTGAAGACATCCAGCCAAAGTTTCTGCAGGGGCTGGGAGCGGAGTCAGATCTGTTCTGTAAAGCAGTGTCAAGAGATCTCTTACTCAAAGATTAACTCTGTAAAGTAAGTATTCTTCTGTGCCATTGGTATTTAGGGTAGATTGAGAGCTGCGATGGTCTATTTTTTGTTGTTTAAGGGGGAATAAAGATAGCAGGTAAGGGTATTGTATTCACTGTGTTGAGTTGTCTTATTTAAGGGCTAATCGTAAGGAATTTTGGATGTGATGTTAAAGATTTTAATACTGTATTAGTAATAAAGTTTGGTTTTACAATACAGGATTGCAATACAGGAATGCAGGATTCCCCGGCGGGATTCTCTGCTTCGCCGGCAGTGCACCGTCGCCCGTGAGTTTCCCGACAGCATGGGATGGCCACAATGGGAAACCCATTGGCCGACTGGGGGAATGGAGGATCCCGCTGCCGGCGGGGGTGCGCCGCGCCAGAAACGGGGCTGGCCCACCCCAGATCTCTATTTCTTTGTGTAATCAATAATAAAAATAATCTTTATTGTCACAAGTAGGCTTATATTAACACTGCAATGGGGTTACCGTGAAAAGCTCCTAGTCGCCACATACCGGTGCCTGTTCGGGCACACAGAGGGTGAATTCAGTATGTCCAAATTACCTAACAGCACATCTTTTGGGACTTGTGGGAGGAAACCGGAGTACCCGGAGGAAACCCACACCGACATGGGGAGAAGATACAGACTCCACACAGAGAGTGACCCAAGCCGGGAATTGAACCTGGGACCATGGAGCTGTGAAGCAACAGTGCTACCGTGCCACCCATAATCACTCCTGGGGCGACATATCCTTTCCTCACAGTCTTACAAAATTAAAATAAAATATTGAGATTCGGACCAGTATCCTCGCCATTGTTGGGGACTAATCTGGGATCGTAATATGATGCAGGAAACAACAAAGACTTGCTTTAATACAGCGCCTTTCACAGTTCCAGAACGTCACTAGGCACCTCACAGCCAGTAAACACTTTTGAAGTTCTGTCACTGTTGTAATGTATGAATTGTGACAGCCAATCTGAGCACAGCAAGCTCCCACAAAGTGCAATAACATTTTGGTGCTGTTCTTTAAGGAACAAATATTGGCCAGGGTTAGCTCCCCAACTCTTCTACAAAATGTACCATAGGATCTTTCTTTTCTGTCTGCCTGGGAGACTAGACAGGGCCTCAACTTAGTAATTAATCCAAACAGTAGAACCTCCAACAGTTGTGCACTTTCCTCAGCACCTCAGTGTCGGGTCCGCCGAGATGTTGTGCTGAAGTCGCTGTTGTGGAATTGAAGACAAAACCTTGTAACCCAATTGCAAAGGTGGCGCCAACTGAGAAACAGCTGGTACCGGACAGCGACATGAGGGATGGTTTTACTCTGGCATGGAGCAACATCTGCTGGCAGCACCTCTCAGAAAATGATACTGCGCAGTCCGAGCTGACAGGAACCCTGAGCCTGCATGATTTTCCAATACGCCCTCCTGGTAGATGATGATCTGTGCCAAGGGAATGGAATTAAGTTAATTGACTCTGCCCCCTTTTTCAGGATCGCTGCACAGTATTACCCTGTGTTTTTTGCATTGTAATAATCAAATCGCTTTGTCCCAACAGGGAAGGGCACCCAGGAAACGGGTGTGTTCTTGCTGTTACAAATGCCTTCATGTTGTCATCGGATTCGTACTCTTGTTGGTGGTGACAGGATCCATCATGCTGATTCGTGGATTTCTTGGTGAGAAAGCAGTTAATGAGTCATAGAGTTTTACAGCACAAATAGAGGCCCTTCAGCCCATCATGTCTGCGCAGCCAATGGCCCTTCCAGTCACAAAAGCTCACCTTTTGATGTCCAGTAAGAGTTCCCAAATCAACCCACAGATTCTGTTCCTGCCGTGAGAGGACCTCAAATTCCAAAGATTGAATGGACAATAAACAATGCATGGGAGGCAGTGTACCTGGTGTCCCCACCCCTCTAATATCACGACTAGGACTGGGATATTTGATTAATTGACAGGCTCGGAGGATGATTGTTCCTCTAAGCCAGCGAAATCCCATCCTGAGATCAGAAACCCCTCTAATTGAATTCCCCTCTCAGTCATCAGACCCCCTGTGACTGGATCCCCCCCCATCTGCCCTGGTGGGGTTCGAACCCAGGGGCCCAGAGCATTGCCCTGAATTCCTGGTTGGATTCTGGATTACTAGTCCAGTGACAATACCTCTACTCCATCACCTCCTCTCAGATTTTCCTCCACTCAGCTCTGGTTCTTTTGCCGATCATCTTACATCTATCCCCGTGGGTGATCGACTCTTCTGTCATTGGAAACAGTTTATTTATTTATTCTTTCTTTTAAATTTAGAGTACCAAATTCATTTTTCCCATTAAGGGCAATTTAGCGTGGCCAATCCACCTAACCTGCACATCTTTGGGTCGTGGGGGAGAAACCCACGCAAACACGGGGAGAATGTGCAAACTCCACACAGACAGTGACCCAGAACCGGGATCGAACCTGGGACCTCGGCGCCGTGAGGCAGCAGGGCAAACCACAGCACCTCCGTGCTGCCCTGTTTATTTAGTAATTCTATCTAAATCGTGCATGATTTCTCAGGAGGACGTATTAACAAACAAACAAACTAGGAGCAGGAGCAGGCCACTTGGCTCCTCGAGCCCCCTCCACAATTCAATAAGATCATGGCTGACCTGATTGTGGCCTCAACTGCACATTCTTAACTCCGCCTACCCCCTCCCCCGCGATGAGCTTTTCTCCCTTGTTAGTCAAGAATCTATCTTATCTCTGCCTTAAAATTAGTCAATGACCCTGTCTCCACATCTCTCCAGGCAATAGAGTTCATGACCCTCTGAGTGAAATAATTTTTTCTCATTTCTGTCATATATGGGAACCCCTTAGTTTTAACTGTGCCTCCTACTTGGAGTCTCTCCCACAAGGAGAAAATGCCTGAGGCTGTTTATATTGAGCATATGGTATGAATGATGTATCAAGTTAATTTTCCAAGCCTGTGCTTTCACTTGGCTGGACACGGAACACTAAGGTTTGAATTCTAGGCTGTGGGGGAGAGTCCCCACCCTCCGATGTGAAGGCCGTGGGGGAGTTTGGCACACTTGCCCCAAAGCCGTCTAACGGCCATCTGGCCCCATTATCGAGAGCTACCAGCCAGGCTGCAGCTCTCTTGTGCCACTGGGTGTGGTGGTCACTGCTGGAACTACAACAATCCCTGAGGAAGGCCTGCTGAGATGGAACTGAGATGAAAACCGGAATTCTCAGTCCGATGGCACCAGTGGAATTTTCTGGGCCCCGCTGTAGCGAATGGAGTTTCGGTGGAGCGCCAATTCCTCTGTTCGCGCTGGCAAGGGGTTATGGTTAAAGGTAGCACGGTAGCACAGTGGCTAGCACTGAGGCTTCACGGCGCCAGGCTCCCAAGTTCGATTCCCAGCTTCGGTCACTGTCTGTGGGGAGTCTGCACGTTCTCCCCGTGTCTGCGTGGGTTTCCTCCGGGTGCTCCAGTTTCCTCCCACAGTCCAAAGATGTGCAGGTTAGGTGGATTGGCCATGATATATTGCCCATAATGTCCAAAAAGGTTAGGAGGGGTCATTGGGCTAGGGTGGAAGTGAGGGCTTAAGTGGGTCGGTGCAGACTCGATTGGTCGAAGGGCCTCCTTCTGCACTGTATGTTCTATGTTCAGGGGGGAGGTCACAGTTTAAGGGGCCTTTTGTGGGTAAAGAGTCTGTAAAGGAGCAGCAGCTACCAACCCCCCCTCCCCCACCCCATCTACTGACATCGACTACATTCACGGTGTCACATAGCAGTGTGGACATGTGGCACTGGTCTCCCTGGCCACAGATAAAATCCCTGTGGAGCAGGGAAGAGGCCCTTAAGCGGCTGCCTGGCACCTGCTCTGCCACTGGCACGAACGCAGCTATGGTAAAAAGTGGCGAATATTGTATGGCGGTGCCACAACCAGGGCACCCGATTTTACAGTCATCTATACCATTCCATTCCTGTGGGGCAAGGCCAAAAAACATTTTTTCAGCATCTGTCTTTTTACTATCTTCAGTATTTTTGGCATGAGTGGGCATGTGAGTGAAAAGTGAAAATCTATACTGAAAAAACAAAAGCATGAAACAGGCCACGTTCAACGTGGACAGAGGGCGTCTAAAGGGGGAATGAAAAGCAAAGTATTAAGACAAGAGTGCAACACTTATGAGAATACCCGGTGTGCGCGTAAAGGCTTATGGACTCTGGTTGTGTGTATTCCCAGAGCTATCCTCCAACCTTCGAGCATCTCCAACACCCACCCCCATGATTTATGGTTTTCCTGTCAGTTGGAAGCCTTTACATTGCTCGATTGGCTGATTCTTGATAGCCTATCAAATGTCCTCAGACTGGAATATTTTCACAACTGATATCGATAGAGTTCAAAGAAAATGAAGAGGAAAACACAGTTTTTAATGCCCTTTCGAATTTTCCTTTGGGTTTCCTCAAGGCATTGTGGAGATGGATCATTAATCCCCGGAGACTTCCGGAATTAAATCTTATTGTTTTGACAGCCCGACCATTAAACGAATGACCAAACCATGCCTTTCAATAAATTTAATGCCAGAGAATCCCTACAGTGCAGAAGATGGCCATTCGTCCCATTGAGTCCGCAAGGGCCCTCCAAAAGAGCAGCATACCTAGGCCCACTCCCCTGCCCTATCCCTGTAACCCCACCTAACCTGCACATTTTTGGACTGTGGGAGGAAACTAGGACACCCGGCAGATATGGGGTGCAAACTTCACATGGACAGTCACCCGAGGTCGGAATCGAACCCGGGTCCCTGGCATCGTGAGGCAGCGATGCTAACCACTGTGCTCTTCCTACACACAAAAACCCCACAAGACAATGCAAACCTATATAGTTATCCCTCATTTGAGGACGGTCACCCCCTTACAAGCACAATGTCAATCCATTTCATAAACTAAACAAATTCTAACCAAACTAACCGCTGTGTACATTTTTTTAAAGAGGTTCCAATTATACTCAATGGCTTTGCACCGAATCGTCCTGCACAGACATCAGTCGCAACCAGCCTGGGCAGCACCATCAAGACCACCAGCCCCACAGACAGCAGCACTCAAGTGGGGAACAGCAGCAATGCCAACACAAGTCAGGTGAGCGTGACCCCAATGAGCAGTGTGACCAACTCGACTGCGGCCGCACTAAACTACAGCACGCAAGCCAGCCACAACTTCAGCAGCGTGACCAACTCAAGTACGGACGCACAGACTCACAGCACAGAGGAAATATGTTACTTTGTGGGAGAACTGAAGGTGAACCAGAACACCCCCATTCAACTGAACAGCGACCCTAACTCAAGTGAATATATAAATGTAGCTGAAGCTGTCGAGAGAAAGGTAAGAGGAGATATTTGAAAGGGGGAGGTTTGTTTTGTTTTGCTTGCGTGAAATAGGTAGACAAATAGGTAGACAAATAGGTAGACAAATGACGTTATGCACAAGTTGTGCCGATCTTGACAAAGCCAATTAATATTTATGAGTCCAGTCTTAATAAAACATTTTTTTTTGTGAGTCCATACTTTATGAGTTTGTTCGGTCAAGTTGCTTTCTTCTTCTGTTTTTGAAGTGGTGATGTTGATGTTGTTATTTGTTTGTGAAACATCGTCAGTGTTCCTGTGTTTAAGTCACTAAGAACTCATCAATAAAGTGTTTGAATGGTCGAATCACTTTGTTTTCTGATTTATGCTTTTTTTTCTATGCTTGTGGTATTGATTCGG
This sequence comes from Scyliorhinus torazame, assembly GCF_047496885.1. NCBI lineage: Eukaryota > Metazoa > Chordata > Chondrichthyes > Carcharhiniformes > Scyliorhinidae > Scyliorhinus > Scyliorhinus torazame. The sequence goes on along the minus strand of NC_092718.1, from coordinate 157,539,718 downwards.
TGTTACATCTTTGTTGTCTGACCTGGACTTTTTCCTGTGTTTGTGGTGTTGATTCTGCATGTCATCTTTCTTGACAGCTGGTTTGCTTGTTTGTTGTGGAGCAAATGTGAATTTGTGAGATTTGTTGCCATGCCATGGCATGTTTATACACTGGCCATTGTTTTGCAGTGTGCTGTGGCATTGTCCTTCATGTGCAGAGTTGTACCATGTTGTACAGGTCGTTGTTTCATTGTTGTCGTTTCTGTCTTGGTCGTTTTCGTTGTCGTTCTTGTTGTTGTTTTCATCATGCTTCTTGTAGTTTTTGTTGTTGTGCTTGTAGTTTTTGATGTTGCTGTCGTTGTTCTTGTTTCTGCAGCGCTTCGTGTTGTTGTTGTTGCTCTTGTTGCACTGCATGGTGTTTTCGTTGTTGCTGTTGTCGTTCTTGTTTCTGCTGTGCTTCTTGCGGTTTTTGTTATTCTTGTTGCGCTCAATGAGTGTTCCGTGTGGATTATGTGAGTCATTGTCACAGTTATTGGTGCCAGTGTACTTTGTGGTATCTGTTACGTTGAGCGTTTCTTCTTGAGAATTGTGGGAATGATCTGATGTTGCATTGATGTTGGTGACATCAGTCATTTGTGGTGGATTTGATTCCTCTTCTTTGCTTCCTTAGTACTCCTCTTCTGGAGTCATTTCTGGTTCACTTGAATCATCTGTGATCACTTTGTGCTCCTCTTCTGGAGTTATTTCTGGTCCATTTGAATCACCTTTGGTTTCTTGGTGCTCCTCTTCTGGAGTCAAAATCTTCAAGATTTCTCTTGACGTGCTCTCTCTGGACTCATGAGTAGCCCTCCTCTGATTATTGAGTGCTTCTGTGCAGACGAGCTGAGATATGTCAGTCTCGCTGTGATCCTGCACATCCTGTATGGGAATTGTGATTTCTTTGTCACTTGTCTCACATACAGTGGGTAGACATTCAGTGCCTTCTTGTTGGTTAAATGAGCTGGGTAGACTTTCATAGTCTTCTTCTGGTGGCTCACATAAGCTGGGTAGACTGTCATAGTCTTTTTGTTGTTCACGTGAGCTTGGTAGACTTTCATAGTCTTGTTCATGCATGGCGTTCGCTATGGAGTGTTTGCTTGCTTCCATTTATGAGTCTGTCACCAAGCTGTCTGTGGAGGCTTGTGTCACTCTCTTTGTGGAGGCTTGTGTCGCTCTCTTTGCGGAGGCTTGCGTTGCTCTCTTTGTGGAGGCTTGTTTCGCTCTCTCTGTGGAGTTTTTCATCGCTCTCTCTGTGGAGGTTTTCATCGCTCGCTCCGTGGAGTCCTTCATCACTCGCTCTGTGGAGTTGTGCAGTGTTCTCGCTGTAGAGTCGATCGGTGCTCTATCAACGGAGCCGTTCTGTGCTCTCTGTGTGGTGTCGTCTTCTTCTTGGGTATTGCTGTCATCCAATGTATCGCGATCTGCCATGGCACCATGGTATTGGATTCATCTACCATGAGAGGAGTAGTGTTGAGCTTTTCAACCTTGTTGCTGATGCTGTGATCAGCATATCCGAATAACTCAGCCATGTCTGAGCAGTATTGTATGTATTGTTTGATAGACAAATCATCCCTTTTTGTTTCGGAGTTGTTATCATTCTCTTCATGTTCAAAGAACAAATCATCTTGTTTGGTTTCGGACTTTTCATTGTGCTCTTCACTTTGGGTGGTGCAGACTGCTTGTTCCAGGGTGTTGTGAAAGTTATTTTCAACTGCTGGTGTAAGTCCGGGCATTGTTCTGTCTTTTGAGGTAAGAAAATTGGGTTTTGCAGCTTTACATTTTTGTGCATTTCCCTTTTAAGTGGGTGTGGTCCTTGTCCTCTGTCGTCATGACGCTCGTGACATCATGCGTAGGATTCGATTGCGGATGCGCAATTCGAGTTTCCTTTACTGTGTGCTCTTGGCACAACTGCGCATGCGCGGCTCCTTTCTCAAGATAGCTGCCAATTAAAAAGAGCTGTTGCATCGAGTGAGATCCTGCTTCTGCCTCGTGGTAAGCTTTGGCACCGTTTTACCGATTTTGTTTTTGTTAAGACTCACAGTATTGATTTTGTTTTGTTCATAAGCAAGGTATTTTTGTATAGCAGTTTCTAGAGTTAGATGCTTATTTTGTGATAGTTCTTCCCTTAAATTTTTATCAGATAGTCCAGAAATTAATTGATTCATTATCACAGTGTCTCTGAAATCAGCATAATCACAGCCTTGTGGTATTAACTTGAGACTTGTAATAAAATCAGTGATGGGCCCTCCGTTTCTCTGGCATTTATGACAATTGTTAAATCTTTCCAGCATCTCACCAGAGTGACTCTTACAGTGTTCATCAAATATTTTGAGTATTACTTCTATTCTGGTGTCGTCTTCACCTTCTAAGTAATTAAAGCAATTAACGATTTCTCTAGCTTCATGCCCTCCTATTGAAGGTAGTAGCGCTATTTTCGTTGCGTTAGAGACCATGCTTAAACCGTTAGCTGCGATGAATATTTGGAATATCTGTTCAAATCTTTTCCAGTCATAACTTAAATTACCAGTTGTTTCCAGCTGCCCTAGAGGTCCAATGAGTCCCATAGTTAGTCGTCGAGGATCCATTTGCTGCGAAGTCTTCCTCAGTCGAATGTCCAGTCTTCTCTTTTTCTTCTCTTTTTGTCTAACCTTATCTAACTAATTCTGTTAAAGCCACTCGACTGGTACCATGTTTTGTTGCCTGTGTGGGAGGTGTAACATGTGCTACTCAATCCTTGGTTAGTGATGAGGTGTTCTAAATCCTGATGAAGAAGATTCGAATTCTTCCAGTAGTAACAAAAGGTTTATTGAGTAACTACAACAATATTTACATGTGATCATGTGGTGCTACTGATTACACATTAACCCCTTGTGTACATGCACACATAGAGATCACTACAAACCTGGCGGAAGGGCTTCTGTGGGGAGCTGAGGAGGTGAGTAGCCATCTTTGCTCACAGACAAAGAGCCCGGGGTGCTGGGCTTGCCACCCCAGTGCTTGGCGGGGGGGGGGGGGGGACCCTTAGCTGGGGTGGGGGATCCTCTGCAGGGATGGGCCACCATAGAATGGTGGGAGAGGCACTGAGGGGGAAACCGCCCGCGGCACCACCATGTCAACTCCAGGATCATGTTTACTCATTCTGGGGGCAACTCTTGACCCTGCCCGTCTGCCCCAAATGGCCACCCATAACCCTCACCGATGCCAAGGCCTTTGGTTATTGCTGATAGGGAATTGGCAATCTTAGTTGATTGAGCACTTCACGTATCCCGTGGATTCCCATGGGTGGGCAGGCCATGTAGCATGTGGGCCCCATTGCCTAGTGTCCCAAACACACCTTGATTCCTGTGCTTGAACACTGCAGGAGGCAACACCACACACGCAGAAGCCAACATTCGAACACCCAGGGTATGAGACACAGCTCCGGAGACATGTCCACGGCTGGACGGTGGGTGGGTGCCATGGGAAGGGGGGCGATGCCTGGAGAGAAGGGCCAAGTGTTCGGAGGTCAGCCTGCATTGTGGACGAAGGTGACAGAGGCATCATGCTGGTTGTGCACAAGGGTGCTAAGTGTGCAATACAAGTCCTCAGTCGCGCAATAATGCTGCCCCCCACACCCCCAACCCTCCCTCCCCCTCCCCGGTGCCCTCAATGATCCAGAACGTGCTTGGCCCTCCTAGATCTACCGCTACACCTAGGTGTCTCCCCAGGATGCACATCTGAGGTGGAGGCAGCCTGCTGCTTACCTCGTCCTGTGGTCTTCGATGCCCCAGGGGGGGGGTGTCCTCTGAGGGCTCTGAGGCCAGAGGGCCCCGGCTCACTGTCCTGTGTGCTGACTTCGAGATGTGGCCTCATCAGAGGGGAGGAATCCGGGGGAGCTGCTGGCCACCTTCGCCACTCCATGGGAGGGTTTGGGTTGGCACTCAGCGCCGCTTCTTCCTCACGCTTGGTGCCCATGGGGCCCTGGGGTTCACCTTGGGACAGAGGAGTAACTGGTTTGAGCTCCGGCTGCCCCTGCATCATCTGGCTTTGCCAGCCCTGGCTGTTCCCCATGGTTCGCACCTGGGTGGCATCGCTGAGAGAGGAAAATATTCTGTTGAGACCCTCAGCCATGGCAGTCACCGACTGCGCGCCGCCTTGTGCACCTTCAGTAATGATGCCGACGTCATGCACCAGGCTCTTCACTGTGGTCGCCACCCTAGCAGTGTTGGCCTCGGAGCCACGCATTGCCAGCAACATCTCCTGTGCCTGTAGCCTCTGGGACTTCTCCAATCGGCTATGGATCTGCTGGAGTGATGCTGCCATCTCCCTCTGAATGTCCCGGCTGCTCCCCATGATCTCCATTAGTTCCGGGTAGCTCTGTTCCAGAGGTTCAGCCTGGGACCCAGCTGGGTACTGGGATCCACAGCCCTCAGGCTGCTGTCCCGCCTGGGGGTTTCTGCCTCCACCAGATGTGCACCAGCAGCAGTATGATGCCCACCAGATTGTGCCCCAGAAGCCTAACCTGTCCCACCAAGGTGTGTGTGTCTGCATTGGTGGAGGGTGGGGATGGCAGCTGTGCCATGACTATAATGGTGGCATCCTCAGAGCTCTCCTCTAAGGTGGCCTCCTGGGAGGCAGGAGAGTGTGCCACCCGGGATGGGCTGGCGCCATCGGCTGGAGGACCTGTGGGAGAATGGACATGTGGTCAGTGGGAGGGATGGGCCAGTCAGTAAGGCAATAACAACTCATGTTTGACGGGTCCCCTGGGTGGAGCCCGATGGTTCCTCACCTCTGCGGCGACCGCCAAACTCCGCATGGGTGACCGATCTGTCCTCGGCCAGCCCAGTCACCTCCACCGCCAGCTCCTCGAAGGTGGTGTGGATTCTTTTTTTTTAACAAACAAATTTTTTTGAGGTATTGTTTGGCATTGTAAACAGTTACAGATTACAGAAATATGCAAACATCAACTGAAAACCAACATTTCAACCAAACCATAATGCACATACCCGCTCCTCTCCCACCTACACTCCCCGCCTTGGTGGTGAGGATTCTTAAGACTGGCACCCCACCACCAGTCTGGGCCCTCTCCCGACATTTATGGGAGAGCTATTCCTGAGGAGACACAGAGGAGGCATCGCGTGGTTCACAGTGGTGGGAAGGGAGGATGGGGGGAATTGAAGGGGGGTTTGAAGGGGGAGGGGGTGGAGGGAGGGTTGGGGTCCATGGAGATTTGGGAGGGTGGATGATCCCTTTTGTGGGGGAGGGGGGATGATGGTGTCTACTCACTCGTGCTGCTCAGTGCAGGTCGTTGATCTTTTTTCGGCACTGGAGGCCAGGCCCCCTGGTCACACTCCCGGAGCTTACACCTCGTCCCAGGCAGCATTGGCTGCTCCATGGCTCACTCCCCGGGGGAACAGAACATTCCTCATGGCCTCCACTCTCCCCAGGTCAGCGTCTCCCAATCCTGGGGCTGGTCTCCTCAGTGCCATTGTTGCGACCTGGCTGAGGTCGCCTGCGCATGTGCAGCTTAAGTGCTGCTCAACCTTGTTAGTGAGACCTGGCGAGCGCAGTCCAGGCAAATCAGCTGGCGAACCTGCATTTGTGCCAAGAAGCTGGTGTGGCCTCGTTAAGTGGACCAATTAACATTGAATAGCGTTACCAGCCTCGCTGGGCCAAGCAATGGCAAATATAAGGTACTGGTGGCTCTTTTTGCTCTTCGCTATTTACTGTACATATAAGACAATGAAAAGTAATTTCTTCTTATGTTAAGTTGTTTCCCTTTTTTGTCCCCTGTTCCTCTGGCCATGCTCTCTGCTTTTGTGGAGTTCGGCCACAGAGGGGAGGAGAGGGGCCCTATACTTAGGGCTGCTCTTCAGGCATCTGGAGCCGTATCTTTTGTGGGGCCGGGTTAGCGCCCAGGTTTTGTTTCTTGTTTCACTGGGGGGGGGGGGAAATATTCTTTGTGGGCTGTAAAGGCCGTTAAATTGGGCTTTCCATAGGAAGTGAGGGGCCCGAATAACGATGGTTAACAGGATGATCGGAGTCAGAGGCGGGAGCCTCCGGGGTCGGCATGGGTCAGCTGATTCACGGAAGCGTAACAGTGGGAGAGTTAGTGTTAAGCTGGTGCTTGACTTGGGGGATTGGGATCGTGGGCTGTTTGGGGGGTGGGGGGCGGTGGGATGCTGCTTTGCTGACAAAAGAGGAGCCAACTTTAGGGAACAGATGGAGAGTCGGGGGGAGGGGGGGCTCCAGTGGGAGGGCTCGAGTAAGCGGGGGACGCGAGCTCGTGGCTGGCCGAAAACGGGGATGGCTACTCGGCAGGGGAGAGGTGGGGGATGTGGTAGTATCAGGTATTGCGGTACCCGAGAGGCTGTAGACCATTGGGTAAGCGTAGCAGCTTGCCATTGGATGTTTGGTATGTGGCTCCGCCCTGACAGGCGGGGTATAAGAACAGGTGCCGTCCCAGCAGCCCTCATTCTGTACCGAAGCTGCTGGGGAACAGATCTAGTCTATTAAAGCCTTCAGTTATGATACAACCTCGTCTTCGAGTTTAATTGATCGTGCATCAGGGAGTTAACCCCCCGTCCAGGCTGATCACGTGGAATGTGAGGGGTCTGAATGGGCCGGTCAAGAGGGCTCGGGTGTTCTCGCACCTAAACGGGTTAAAGGCAGACGTAGCCATGCTACAGGAGACGCATCTGAAACTCACAGATCAAACAAGATTGAGAAAGGGGTGGGTGGGCCAAGTGTTCCATTCAGGGCTGGATTCAAAGACCAGAGGGGTAGCAATTCTGGTCAGTAAATGGGTGGCATTCGAGGCAGGGAGTATTGTGGCGGACAAGGGGGGCAGATACATAATGGTTAGCGGGAAGCGGCAGGGGACCCGGGTGGTGCTAGTAAACGTTTACGCCCCGAACTGGGATGACATGGAATTCATGAGACGCATGCTGGGTAAAATTCCGGACTTAGACTCACATAATTTGATCATGGGGGGGTGACTTCAACACAGTCATTGACCCTGTATTGGATCAGTCAAAATCCAGGTCAGGAAAGCGACCAGCAGCGGCTAAGGAACTGAAGGGTTTCATGGAACAGGTGGGGGGCGCAGACCCATGGAGGTTCGCTCGGCCGAGGGCGAAGGAATTCTCTTTTGTCTCCCACGTCCGCAAAGTTTATTCTCGTATAGAATTTTTTGTTGTGAGCAGGGCGTTAATCCCAAGGGTGGAGGGGACGGAATACTCGGCCATTGCAGTCTCTGACCATGCTCCGCACTGGGTGGACTTGCGACTTGGTGAAGAGAGAGGGCAGCGCCCACTCTGGAGGCTAGATGTGGAATTGCTAACGGATGATGAGGTTTGTGGGCGGATAAAGAGGATCATTCAAAACTACTTGGAAACAAACGATACGGGAGAGGTAACGGCGACTACGGTTTGGGAGGGTCTAAAGGCAGTTATTAGAGGGGAGTTAATTTCTATCAGATCCCATAGGGAGAAGAAGGAAAGAGCGGAGAGAGAGGCTAGTTGAGGAGATACTCAGAGTAGACAGGAGTTACACGGAGACCCCCAAGACGGGGCTACTGAAGGAGCGCCGGAGACTGCAGGCGGAGTTTGATCTGCTGACACAGGGCAGGCGGTAGCACAGCTGAGGAAGGTAAAAGTGGCAAATCTATGAATATGGGGAGAAAGCGAGTAGAATGCTGACGCACCAACTTCGTATGAGGGAGCCGTCCAGGGAAATTGGGGAAGTTAAGTATAAGGAAGGTACCACGGTCTTGGATCCAGAGGGGGTGAACGAAGTCTTTAGGGTGTTTTATGGTAAACTGTACGAGTCAGAGGGGAAGGGATGAAGCAATTCATGGACCAATTGAGGTTTCCAAAGGTGGAAGAGGATCTGGTGGAGGGACTGGGGGCCCGGATAGAGTTGGAGGAGATTGTTAAGGGCCTAGGGAGTATGCAGTCGGGCAAGGCCCCGGGACCGGACGGCTATCCTGTAGAATTCTACAAGAAATTTTCAGAACTGTTGAATCCACTGCTGCTAAGGACCTTTAACGAGGCTAAAGAAAAAGGGACCCTCCCCCAACAATGTCACAGGCTTCGATTTCACTCATTCTCAAATGGGAGAATTATCCGCTACAATGTGGATCCTACAGACCGATATCGCTCTTGAACGTAGGTGCCAAATTTCTGGCCAAGATTTTGGCCGCTAGAATAGAGGACTGTGTCCCAGGGGTGATAGGGGAGGATCAGACAGGCTCCGTTAAGGGCAGGCAATTGAACTCCAATGTACAGAGGCTCCTAAACATTATTATGATGCCCTCAGAAGGAGGGGAGGCAGAAGTAGTGGCTGCGATGGATGCAGAGAAAGCCTTAGACCGGGTGGAACGGGAGTACCTGTGGGAAACGCTAAGAAGGTTTGGATTCGGTGAGGGATTCATAGGGTGGGTCGAACTACTATATCAGGTGCCCGTAGCAAGTGTATGCACGAACAGGGTGAAGTCGGAGTATTTTAGGCTCCACCGAGGGACGAGGCAGGGGTGCCCACTTTCCCCGTTACTATTTGCCCTTGCAATAGAGCCGTTGACCATAGCGCTGCGGGCTTCAAAGAACTGGCAGGGGTTGGTTCGGGGGGTGGGGGGGGGGGAGAGGAGCATTGGGTCTCGCTCTATGTGGATGATCTGCTCCTATATATTTCATACTCACTAGAGGGGATGGGGGAGGTCATGCAGATTCAGAGGGACTTCGGTGTGGTAGGCTATATTAGGGGTATCGCGGTACCTAGGTGGGATGTACCTTATACTGTAGTATGAGTGGTGGAACCTGCTGCTGGTTCTGCCCAACAGGCGGAGCATAAGAGTCTGTGTTTCACCCACAGCAGTCATTCTGTACCGGAGCTGCTGGGGTAACTACTTGTTCATTAAAGCCTTCAATTGGACTACAATCTCGCTTCAGTAGTTTTTGATCGTGTATCAATTTAATGAACAAAATTGAAGAATAACTGCTCTCCACAACAAGCCAGAGTGTCTACAAATCAACCCCCACGCAGCAAATGCAGCAGCAACTTTTAAACATTGGCTGGTGTGGTAGTCTGTGTTAGAAGGATTACGGTACCTGGTAATGCCGGAATACCATTGGTGGAGAATGTACCTGTTCCCATTAGTTAAGCTTGTATGTTAGCTCCGCCCTGCAAGGCGGGGTATAAGAGCCCGTGCCGCCCCAGCAGCTTTCTTCTGTACCTGCGCTGCTGGGGGCAACAGCTAGCGTATTAAAGCCTTCAATTGTCTCCAATCTCGCTTCTGGAGTTATTGATCGTGCATCAGCTGGCATGTTTCAACGGGTACATCAGGACGGCCCCGACTACCCCCACGGAGGAACAGAAAATGCAAGTCCTCCAATCAAGGAGCCCAGACATCGACACGCTTATCGACGGTTTTGAGGACGCAATGACCTGGTTAAAAGAGCACTACGTCCGCACTGTGAATCAGGTATACGCTCGGCATCTTTTAGCTACCAGACGGCAGATCCCAGGGGAATCACTGGACAAATTTTACCACGCATTGTTAGTGTTAGGTAGAAACTGTAACTGTCCACAAGTCTCAGCCAATGACCACACCAAACTCTTAATACGGGATACTTTTGTTGCGGGCATGCCGTCCTCTAAAATCCGCCAGCGACTGCTGGAAAACAACACGCTTGGGCTTAAAGAGTGACGGAAACTTGCGCACTCCCTAGATGTAGCCTCCTGCAACGCCCAGGTCTACGTTCCCGACCGCGCGGTACCAGCATGGACATGGTGGACCCCAGCCGCGGCCGATTCCAAAGCACCCCTAAATTCCCCACAAGCTTGTGTAGTGCGGCAGCCAGGAAACCCCGGGGGGGGGGGGGGGGGCAATGCTATTTTTGCGGGCAAAACAAACACCCCCGGCAATGCTGCCTGGCCCGATCCTCAATCTGCAAGGGCTGCGGGAAGAAGGGGCACCTCGTGGCAGTATGCACAGGAGAACCGGGCCTGCTGCCATTCCTCTCCTCACAGGCCATGTGTGATTCATGGGGGCAGCCATCTTGGATGACGTCTCAGGACCCCGACTCGGCTGGCCATGTATCGCCTGATGAGATTTCCCAGCCGGCCATGTGCGATTCATGGTGGCAGCCAGCTTGGATGACATCTCAGGACCCCGACTAGGGTGGCCGTATATCGCCCGATGAGATCTCTCAGCTTCTGCCACAACTTGCCTCAGTGACACTGGACCAGTCTCTGCACCGAAAGCTTTCAATCGCTACAACGTCGGTACTCATCAACGGGCACAAGACATCGTGCTTGATCGACTCTGGGAGCACAGAGAGCTTCATCCATCCCAATACGGTAAGACACTGCTCCCTCACTGTACACCCAATTTAAACAAAAGATCTCCCTGGCCTCTGGGTCCCACTCTGTGGAGATCCAGGAGTACTGCATTGCCAACCTCACGGCCCAGGGCGTGGAGTTCACTAACTTCCGACTCTACATCCTCCCCTATCTCTGTGCTGCCACATTCCTGGGACTGGACTTCCAGTGTAACCTGCAAAGTTTAACGTTCAAATTCGGTGGCCCCATACCCCCCTTCACTGTCTGCTGCCTCGCGACCCTCCAGGTTGACCCGCCTTTTCTGTTTGCAAACCTTACCCCCGATTGCAAACCCGTCGCCACCAGGAGCAGACGGTACAGTGCCCAGGATCGGACCTTCATGGGAGCTGTGCAACAGCCCCTGGAGAGCTCAAGTAGTGGTGGTAAAGACCGGGGAGAAGCATAGGATGGCCATCGACTACAGTCAGACCATCAACAGGTTTAGGCATCTGGGCGCGTACACTCTCCCCCGCATATCCGACCTGGTAAAGAAGATCGTGCATTACAAGGTCTTCTCCACGGTGGATCTTAAGTCCACCTACCACCAGCTCCCCATCCGCACTAGTGACCGCAAATACACTGCTTTCAGAGGCAGATGGGCGGCTCTATCACTTCTTAAGGGTTCCCTTCGGTGTCACCAACGGGGTCTCGGTCTTCCAGCGCAAGATGGACCGAATGGTTGACCGGTACGGTTTATGATGTGTTGGGTGTTCTGGATCACATACAGGTCACCAACACTTGAAGTTGTGCAACACTATTTTATTAAAAGGTTAACTATTTAAACATATTTGAACTGTGGGTAAATATGATACTAGCTTTCACTAAAGACCTTTGCCTTGTCCTAACCAGTTGATGCACTTAGCACATGGTGAATGTCTGTGTTGCAGGCTGTGAGCTCTGTGCTCCCAGCTAGCTGCTACTCGAATGAGCGGGAACTCTGATTCCCCCTGTCTTTATAGTGCGTGTGTTCTCACTGGTGATTGGCTGCGGTGTTGTGTATGTTGATGGGTCCCACTGTGTGTCCATCAGTGTGTGTCTGCACCATGATATACTGGTGTATTGTTGCTCTTATTAGCCTTAGTTTTATTAGCTCTAATTCTGTCACCTTTGCTCACGAGTCGCCAGGTATCTTTCTGATACCGCCACGTGGTTCAAGCTCAAGTAATGATTAATAATGCAGCACACCGCTTAGTAAAAGTTAAATCAACGATCATTTATTATATACAGCAATAAATACTTATACAATAATCCTGCTTCTAGACTATTACCTACCACTAAAGGCCAATACTTAACTTTGGTGATGGCCCACCAGGTCAGGGAAACGAATGGTCTATCGAATTGGGTCTGGCCTGCGGGATTCAAAAAGGCTGGTACGAGTCGATAGTCTGGAACACCTGTCTGGTAGCGATCGCTGGAGTAACACTTACTTGTTTCTTCGTCGAAGGGTCTCGAAGGTTGCGAGTAGGAGAAGAAGGGTCGATCTGAACTTGGCCCCTATTTTTATAGTTTCCAGGGACTTCCCGCCTCTCGGGGCGGACCTTGACCCTGGTTCCAAGTGATTGGACTTGGTCCCAATCACTGGGTTCGATATGCTCCAATAATGGGGCGATTCCTTGATCGGGGGGTGGTCGTCCACCTTTCTTTGTCTCAGCCACTGCTGGCGCCGAAAAGTCTGAATTGGCTTTATGTTGCTAATGTGTAGCAATTGTTCCCGGGGATGGCTGCTTAATACGCAGATGGCTGGGTTGTTGTGATGTTGATGGCTGCAGGTATCGGTCTGGGCCGACTTCCCCAGAGCCGAATACACTGTTTTGCCTGCAGCTGTCCATTTGAGTCCTGTTGGCTGATTTTCCCATCAGCCTCTTTCGTTCGCCATTTTAGATCGGGGTTTGGCCATTTTACTCGGGAATTAGCCATTTTAGGTGGCTACAGTATATTATGACATCCCCCCTTTTATATAAAAAAAATGTGCCTGCGTGACAATAAATAGTGTGTGGTGAATGTTCCTGACTGCGTGTGTGCGAAATATTTACAGGACTATGTACATAAAACTAAGCTATTTACATGGGAAGGTGCCTGGTGCAGAAAAAACAGCGTGTCACACAAATAACGAGATGAACACTATATACAAACCACTTGAACGATTAAACAGAAGAACAGAACAGACCAGAGAGACCATTCGTGCACAAAGTTCACAAATTAAATCTCTGAGGTGGGCGACGAATTCTGGTTGACCGCCTCAAGGGTGGGTCAGGAGCCACCGACTGAGGAGCAGGCTGGACTGCGTCAGAGTGAGGAGGGTGCAGAGTAACCGGAATCTCCGCATAGTCCAGGTCAGGGACAACAGGAGGGCATGGCACTGGTGGAGGATCACGTAGCGAGCGCGGAACAAGATGAAGGTCACGTCGATTACGGCGCCGAATGGAACCATCCGGTGGACGAACCAGGAAAGAGCAGGGAGCCACCTGCCGAAGAACCACAGCAGTTGCAGACCAGCAACCATACGGGAGATGGATGCGGACGTTGTCATCTGGAGCCAGAGCAGCGAGATCAGCTGCACGGGAGTCATGAGCCACCTTCCGCTGTGCACGGGACAGTTGCATTCGTTGAAGGACTGGAACGTGGTCGAGGTCTGGGACGTGAATGGACGGCACCGTCGTCCTCAGGGTGCGGCCCATGAGCAGCTGGGCTGGCGACAGGCCAGTGGACAGTGGGGCCGAGCGATAGGCCAGCAGGATGAGGTAGAAGTCGGATCCTGCATCAGCAGCCTTGCAGAGGAGCCGTTTGACTATGTGGACGCCCTTCTCCGCTTTGCCATTGGATTGGGGGTACAGGGGACTGGATGTCACATGCACAAAGTTGTACCTCCTGGCAAAGTTGGACTATTCCTGGCTTGCGAAGCAGGGGCCATTGTCCGACATCACAGTGAGTGGGATGCCGTGACGAGCAAAGGTGTCCTTACAGACACGAATGACTGCAGATGATGTGATGTCGTGCAAACGTACCACCTCCGGGTAGTTTGAAAAATAGTCTACAATCAGGACATAGTCCCTGCCCAGCGCGTGGAACAGGTCGATGCCGACCTTGGACCAAGGGGACGTGACCAACTCATGGGGCTGTAGGGTCTCACGTGGTTGGGCCGGCTGGAACCGCTGACAGGTGGGGCAGTTGAGCGCTGTGTTGGCGATGTCGTCATTGAAAGGAAAATCGCTTATTGTCACAAGTAGGCTTCAATGAAGTTACTGTGAAAAGCCCCTAGTCGCCACATTCCAGTGCCTGTTCGGGGAGGCTGGTACGGGAATTGAACCGTGCTGCTGGCCTGCTTGGTCTGCTTTAAAAGCCAGCAATTCAGCCCAGTGTGCTAAACCAGCCCCTGATGCCGGGCCAGTACACTGCCTCTCGAGCCCGTCGGCGGCACTTCTCCACGCCAAGATGGCCCTCGTGTAGCTGTTCCAAGACAAGCTGGCGCATGCTGTGCGGGATAACAATGTGGTCCAGCTTCAGGAGGACACCATCGACTATCGCCAGATCATCTCTGATATTATAGAACTGAGGGCATTGGCCCTTGAGCCACCCGTCTGTTAGGTGGCGCATGACAAGCTGTAGCAGGGGGTCAGCCGCAGTCTCACGGCGAATTTGGACGAGGCATTCATCCGTGGCCGGTAGATTGGAGGCCACGAAGGCCACATGGGCGTCAACCTGGCAGACGAATCCCGCTGGGTCACACGGGGTGTTGACTGCCCTGGACAGAGTGTTGGCTATGATCAGGTCTTTGCCCGGGGTGCATACGAGCTGGAAGTCGTATCGCCGGAGTTTGAGCAGAATGCGCTGGAGGCGAGGTGTCATGTTGTTCAAGTCTTTCTGTATTATATTGACCAGCGGGTGATGGTCGGTCTCGACGGTGAATTGGGGAAGGCCGTACACATAATCATAAAACTTGACGACACCGGTCAAAAGGCCCAGGCACTCCTTTTCTATCTGCGCGTAGCGCTGTTCCGTGGGGGTCATGGCGCGTGCAACGGGGGCCCATGATGAGGCCTCATCGCGTTGCAGGAGCACTGCCCCAATGCCAGATTGGCTGGCATCGGTCAAAATTTTTGTCTCTTTCGCTGGATCAAAAAAGGCCAATATCGGGGCCGTGGTAAGTTTGGTTTTAAGTTCTCTCCATTCGCACTCGTGGGCAGGAAGCCATTGGAAGTCTGTTGTCTTCCTAACCAGGTTCCTGAGAGCGGTGGTATGAGAGGCGAGGTTAGGGATAAACTTCCCTCGGAAGTTGACCATGTCCAGAAATCGGAGGACCGCCTTCTTGTCCTCTGGCTTTTTCATGGCTGTGATGGCAGCCACCTTGTCCACATCCGGCCGCACACCCAACTGGGAGATGTGGTCCCCTAGGAACTTGAGTTCCGTCTGGCCGAAGGAGCATTTGGCTCTGTTGAGGCGTAGGCCCTGCTCCCGTATGCGTTTGAACAAGCGCTGGAGGCGACTGATATGCTCCTGCGGGGTGGTGGACCAAATGATTATGTCGTCGACATAGACGCGAACACCTTCAATGCCTTCCATCATTTGTTCCATGATCCTGTGGAACACTTCTGATGCCGATATGATCCCAAACACATCCTGTTGTAATAATATCTGCCAAAAGGTGTGTTAAAGGTGCACAGTTTCTGCTGGATCTGTCTAGTTGAATTTGCCAGAATCCTTTCGAGGCGTCAAGTTTGGTGAAGAGCTTGGCGCGAGCGATCTCGCATGTGATCTCTTCGCGCTTGGGGATTGGGTAATGCTCCCTCATTATGTTGCGATTCAGATCCTTTGGATCAATGCGGATTCTGAGCTCGCCGGAAGGCTTTTTTACGCACACCATGGAACTGACCCAGTCGGTTGGTTCCGTACCTCTGGAGATCACTCCTTGGTCTTGGAAGTCCTGCAGCTGCTGTTTGAGGCGGTCCTTGAGGGGTGCTGGGACTCTGCGAGGTGCATGCACCACAGGCGTGATGTTCTGTTTGAATAGGATCTTGTAAGTATATGGGAGCGTGCCCATGCCTTTGAAGACGTTGCGGTTTTGGTCGATGATGGCGTTGAGTTGCGCCCGGAAGTCAGCATCCTGGAAGGCAGACGCGTCATCAGGAGGTTTTGCAACTAGCATGCCTGTGCGCCAAGCAAAGAGTCCTTCGAGGAGCCCACGATCTCGAAAGGAAGGATGGCTTTTCGTGACTTGTGCGTCACTTCAAGTTGGCATGAGCTGGTAGCAGGAATGATGTTGCCATTGTAGTCCAATAGCTGGCAGGCCAATGGAAGAATGGTTGGTTTGACACGAAGGCTTTGGAAAGCAGACCACGCCATGAGATTGGCGGAGGCACCAGTGTCCAGGCGGAATCGTATTTGGGACCGGTTGACCGTCAGGGTGGCACACCACTCATCGTCTGGATCGATGCTGAATACCGACAGTGGCTGGTGTCTTTGCTTCGGGGACAGCCTTTGCCTTCGGGTCCTCGGTGTCACTGCTGTGCGGGAGGTCGGAATCGGATTCGGTGACCATGGGTTAATTGCCCAAACATTCCTGCGAGGCTGCGAGGCTGGCTGAAGCGATATGAATTGGAAGGCTGAGCTGCTCGACAGCAGGCAGCATAGTGGCCAAGTCTTCCACATCGTAGGCATTGTCGAGATTTTGCGGGGCATTGCCGCTTTAAATGGGCGGAGCCACAGTTGCCGCACGTCGTGACGTCAGCACTTTCGCTGTGCCACCGCGCCTGCGCATTACGTTCCTCCACGTCACCGTCCCCTCGTTTGGTGCGTACAAGCGCGGGAGTCTGCGAAAAGCACGCATAATGGCCGCCCTCATCCAGGCTGAGGCCCTGGAGGTGCTCAATCACTTGGACCCGTTCCGCCTTGTGGGGACCTTGCCGCACCGTTTCAGCCGCTTGTATATGGGAGTACCGACTGGTAGCATTTTCATGTAGGACACAGGTCTCGATGGCGGTCGCTAGGGTGAGTTGCTTCACTTTGAGGAGCTGCTGACGTAGGGGGTCCGACTGAACACTGAAAACGATCTGGTCGCATATCATGGAGTCGGAGGTGGGCCCGTAGCTGCAAGATTGCGCAAGGATGCGGAGGTGCATTAGAAAGGATTGGAAAGGTTCGTCCTTACCCTGCAAACGCTGCTGGAACACGTAGCGTTCGAAACTTTCATTCACCTCTACGTTGCAGTGAGTGTCAAATTTGAGGAGAACCGCCTTGAACTTCGTCTTGTCTTCGTCATCTGCAAAGGTGAGAGAGTTGAAAATGTGGATGGCATGGTCCCCGGCCGTGGAGAGGAGAAGAGCAATCTTTCTGGTGTCCAAGGTGCCCTCCCTGTCTGTGGCTTCGAGGAAGAGCTGGAAGCGCTGTTTGAAAATCTTCCAGTTGGCCCCGAGGTTACCGGCAATGCGGAGCGGCGGCGGCGGGCTGATGTTGTCCATGTTGTAGGATGACGGAATGCTGGCGGAAGAGGCAGAGCACTTGCAGGTAGGTCTAAGAAGTGCTAGTATGCAACCATACCTGGTATCATGATGTGTTGGGTGTTCTGGATCACATACAGGTCACCAACACTTGAAGCAGTGCAACACTATTTTATTAAAAGGTTAACTATTTAAACATACTTGAACTGTGGGTAAATACGATACACCTGAGTCACCACTAAAGACCTTTGCCTTGTCCTAACCAGTTGATGCACTTAGCACATGGTGAATGTCTGTGTTGCAGGCTGTGAGCTCTGTGCTCCTAGCTAGCTGCTACTCGAATGAGAGGGAACTCTGATGCCCCCTGTCTTTATAGTGCGTGTGCTCTCACTGGTGATTGGCTGCGGTGTTGTGTATGTTGATTGGTCCCACTGTGTGTCCATCAGTGTGTGTCTGCACCATGATATACTGGTGTATATTATGACAGTTTACGGGCAACATTCCCGTATCTCGATAATGTCACCATCTGCGACCACGACCAGCAGGACCACGACACCAACCTCCGAAAATTCCCCCAGACCGCAAAGATCCTTAACCTTACATACAACATGGATAAATGCGTGTTTAGCACCGACCGCCTAGCCATCCTCGGCTACGTAGTGCGAAATGGAGTTATGGGCCCCAACCCCTCCCTCACTGCTCCAAGGCCCTGAAGCGCTGCCTAGGGTTTTTCATTTACTACGCCCAGTGGGTCCCCAACTATGCGGACAAGGCCCGTCCCCTGATCTAATCCACAGCTTTTCCCCTGTCGATAGAGGCCCGCCAGGCCTTCAGCTGCATCAAAACGGACATTGCAAAGGCCACGATGCACGCCATCGACAAGTCCCTCCCCTTCCAGGTCGAGAGCGGCGCGTCTGACGTAGCTCTGGCGGCCACCCTCAACCAAGCGGGCAGGCACGTGACCTTCTTCTCACGTAACCTCCATGCCTCCGAAATCGGCCATTCCTCCGTCGAGAAGGAGGCCCAAGCCATCGTCGAAGCTGTGAGGCATTGGAGGCATTACCTGGCCGGCATGAGATTCACTCTCCTCACTGACCAACGGTCGGGTGCTTTCATGTTCGATAATGCACAGCGGGGCAAGATAAAAAACGATAAGATCTTGTGGTGGAAGATTGAACTCTCCACCTACAACTACGAGATCTTGTATCGCCCCGGGAAACTAAACGAGCCTCCTGATGCCCTGTGCCGCGGCACATGTGCCAACGCACAAGTAGACCACCTCCGAGCCCTCCACGAGGACCTCTGCCACCCGGGGGTCACTCGCTTTTTCCACTTTATCAAGACCTGCAACCTGCCCTACTCCAGCTGGGAGGAGGAGCTAGGCGGGGAGCTGGATGCGGGCCTGTGGGCGGATGCCCTAAACAGGGTTAACGCCTCTTCATCATGTGCCAGGCTTAGCTTAATCCAGTTTAAGGTGGTCCACCGGGCACACATGACGGCAGCGAGAATGAGCAAGTTCTTTGGGGTTGAGGATAGATGTGCGAGCTGTGCAGGAAGCCCAGCGAACCATGTCCAAATGTTCTGGGCATGTCCGGCTCTCCAAGGATTCTGGCAGGGATTCGCTAAGGCAATGTCCCAGATCCTAAACACGCGGGTGGTGCCGAGTCCAGAGATAGCGATCTTTGGTGTGTCAGACGAACCGGGAGTTCAGGAAGCGAAAGAGGCCGAGGTCTTCGCCTTTGCCTCCCTGGTAGCCCGGAGATGGATCCTTTTAATGTGGAGGGACTTGAAACCCCGAGTATGGAGACCTGGATTGGTGTCATGGCTGGGTTTCTCAGTCTCGAGAAAATAAAGTTTGCCTTGAGAGGGTCCATGACGGGGTTCTCTCGGAGGTGGCAGCCGTTCCTCGACTTTCTAGGAGAGCAGTAAAATTTCAGCAACAATCCGGGGGGTGGGGGGGGGGAAATGTTGCATATTCTTGTTTTCTTTCTTTATATAATGTTAACGTTCACCTTGTTTTGTTAAATGTTGTTCATGGTTATATAAAAAAATTTGTTTTTGATAAAAATCTGAATAAAAATAATTTTTAAAAAAAAGTAATTTCTTCTACAGAATGAGTAATGCCTGGCCACCAGACTGATTTCTGGGCTGTTGCTTGGTATTTTGCTAACTTGGTGAAGTCTTTGAAGAACATCAAACCAAAGTATTCTCGAATGGCACAAGGGGATCATCAGTGATCGTGAGGTGCTTCTTCTATTTGTAGTCTAGCCATCCTTCCAAACCAGCATTTTCTTAATGTGGCACATTTGTCATCTTACTACTGTGCTTGTTTTAATTTTTACAACTTCTTGACAGTAGCCGATAGGTGTTGAGTAATGAGAGATATTTGCGCTTCCGCCTTTTTGATGAAATCCTCTAGACTGGTTCCTTCAACTGGTACCCTGAATAGCATATCTGGTGTTATCTAATACTTCCCTTGAATGTACTCTGTTATGGAGTCATATCTCATTAATCTTAATCTGAACTGTTGGATTCTAGGCAGCATCTTTGCAATCTCTTTCTTGTTCAGAAGGGTGACTCGTGGCTTATGGTCTGTTTCAATTTTGAAGCACAATCCCATTATGTGTCTGAGAATTTCTCGCACGGCCATGCCGTTGTCAATGTTTCTTCCTCAATTGTAGCATATCTTTTCTTTGAGTCTGTGAATGACCTAGAGTAAATACATCTACATTTACCATCCATGTCCTCAAAAGTATACTGCACCCAGACCTGTAGATGATGCATCTGCTGCTATTATGGGCTGTAGTTCCAGGTCGTAATGAGCCAAAACCTAAGAGGAATTCAAAATATTTTTGGTTTGCTCAAAAGTATTTTGCTGGTCTACATTCCAACACCATTGTTGACCTTGTCTCAACAGCTGTCTTAAAGGCACATTGGCCTCTGTAACCTTTGAGCAGGAATATGCCTCCTTGGCCCCGAGGAATCTCTGAAGCTCAGTAATGTACCTGGGCTGTGGATACTCTCTGATCACCTTTGTTTTTAGTGGGTTGATTATTCTTCAAGATTCTTTTACAATGTGAAATTTAGAGTAGAATTTTCCCCCCAAAATGACAAACTGTCATGTTCCGTCAGAAAACTGACGGGTCCAGACAGCAGTGAGAGCACAGATTAGAAACCAACAAGCAACAATAGTGAAGCAGCAACAGTACTAGGGCTCAGTACCACTCATAGAACCAGGCCCAAGAAAGAGGCTTTCCAGATACATAACCACTTCCGGGGTGCACAAAAAAGAACAAAAGTATCAGGTCAGTACATTACTCCATTCAGTGGGAACTATTCCCAATAATGTAATAGTATGTGTCACAAAACCATGCCCTTTTAGTTTTGAAAATATGCTTTTTCAAATTTCAACCGAATGTAACCTTTGCAATTTGAATTGAAGCAAGCTGCTTAAAAACATGAAGCCACGTTCCAAGGCCAAGAAGAGAAACAAACAAATCATCTTTTGGAGAGTGTGTCAAGAGAGACATTTCCTATAATTCAGACACCCATCAAAACTCTTAATTGTCTCAGGAAGAGAGAAAATGCAAAGTACTGGATAATGAATGAATGGCTGCCATAGGCAGACACACCCTATTGTATTCACTTGTGGTCTTGCTTTTCCAGCTGCTATTATACGAGAATCTTGTGATTGTTCTTTTAAACATTTAATATTTCCTGACAGATAAATATTGCCTACAGATCATCAGCACTCAAAATGAAATATGTAGCAACAAAGCTCATTGGTATAAGGTAAGCATGAAAGGCCACAGAATTTATATTGCCATAAAATCTCCTACAGGGTAGGGCGGCCTGATGGCATTGCTGCCTCACAGCACTGAGGGCTCGGGTTTGATCCCGGCCCCGGTCACTGTCCATGTGGAGTTTGCACATTCTCCCCATGTTTGCGTGGGTCTCACCCCCATAACCCAAAGATGTGCAGGGTATGTGAATTGGCCAGGCTAACTTGTCCCTTAATTGGAAAAAAAAATTGGGTGCTCTAAATTTTATATTTTATTTTTCATTCAGTTCCCTCTTATATTCTCCTTGGTCTGGGCAGAGGGCAAGATGGTGGATGAGGGGAGTTGATAATGGAATGAGTTCTGAGCCTGGCCCACAAGACAAGATAATTGTGATTGAGGGCAGCAACCCAGCCCATCTTAATTCAACCCAGCCAGGGGCAAACCCCAGTGCATTACAGCTTCCAACTGGCCACTAAAACAGCTTTCACCGGAGTATTAACAGATAAACATCAATTTTATCCTTCTGAGCATCTCGGTAAAACAAAATCATTAACTAATTAAACAATTTGACAGTCCCTTAAAGGGGCAATGCAATGAACAAGACAGAACTTCAAAGGAAACTCATGGTAATTAAATTAAAATGAAAGCTTCAATTGCGCGTTTGGGTTCTCGAGTGAGGTTTGAGACAGTGGTGCTGTAGTATTGTCACTGTACTAGTAATCTCGAGACCCAGGGTAATACTCTGGGGTCATGATTCAAATCCCATCACAGCAGATCGTGGCTCACATGTTTGCTGTGCGGCACTGTATCAAATATCTTTTGGAAGTTCATCTACATCACATCAACAGCATCACCCTCATCGACCCTCTCTGTTATCACATCAACAAAATGCCAGAAAGTTAGTTGATTATTTGCCATTACAAACCCATCCTGGTTTTCCTTAATTAACCCATTTTTCCCCAAGTGACTCTTCATTTTGTCTTGAATTATGATTTCCTGAAGCTTTCACAGCACCAAGGTTAAACTGACTGGCTTGTGATTGCTGGGCTTATCTTTACATACTTTTTTGTACAAGGGTATTACATTTGCACTGTTCTATTCTTCTGGCACCTGAGTCTAATGAAGATTGGAAAATTATGACCAGTGCCTCCGCAATTTCAACTTTTGCTTCCCACAGTATCCCTGGCTACATCTCATCCAGTCCTTGGGACTCATCAACTTTAATTACAGGCAGCCAATCGAATACCTCCTCCTTCTCGATTTAGTATCATTCAAGGGTCTGAACTACCTTCTCTTTCACCAGGATTTGGGTAGCATCTTCTTCCTTGGCAAAGACAGATGCAGCATTTTCATTTAATACCTCAGCCATGTCTGCTGTCTCCATGCATAAATCCATTTTTAGCCGAAGTGGCCCCACTACTCCTTTTACCAACCTTTTATTATTTATATGCATGTCAAAGACTTTTGGATTCCCTTTTTATGTTATCCACCACTCCCTTCCCTTGTTCTATCCTTGCTTATTTTATTTGTTCCCCTCAGAACTTTCTATATTTACCCTGCTTCTCAATTGTCTTATCAACCTGACATTGTCTTAACAGCCTGACAAGTGCATGATCTACCGGCACTGCTGTCGTGCCTGGTGCCTGGCTGCCACCGTGAGGGCAGCTGCTGTGGGGTCCACAATACCATCCATAATGTGATATCTGTCAGAAATGTGAGAGGGTGAGAGACCGACAATCGTTTACCACTTCCACCTCAGGACCCTCGGGCCCCAAGCCTACCCCACCCTTACATCACCCACCGTCTCTCAAGGTGGCATCCGACACCAGCCTGCACACGCACCCCTGACCACAATGGGGGCCGCTGGGCATCGGACTCCAAACCCCAGCCGGGAACATTCGGTGGACATGGCTCGGGAATCCTCCTTGATCCACATACACACTCACCGACAGGCTGCAGGGATATTGCCAGAGCTGAAGCCCAGCTCTTGGGTGTTTGATTGTTGGCTGCTGCCTCTGTGGTGCTGACACCCCCAGGGTTCAGGAAGAGTGGCCAGGCCTCACAATTTGATTGGAATGCTAGGTAATAATACTCGCCTGTGACATGGCCCGTTTACCCACAGGAATCCACTTGAGAGCTGTGAAGTGCTTGTGTAACCAACATTACCAATTCCTTAGTAGTAATAGCCTTTAGCTGTAAAGGCAGAGGCTGCCACAGTCAAGAGGAGTTAACCAGCATATTACCACAGGGGTCTACCCTGGGAGTGTTCGGTGGGACAGACAGACAGCAGCTGGAGTTGCCCCTGGTATGGGTATACACAAACTGGAGGGGGGGGGGTGACCTGTTGGACCCATGGGAGCTGAGACCCTCACCACCCGAACCCAGGGGCGAACCCCACCAATGGTGTCACCGCTGCCCCCGGACACCGGAGCAGCAGCTACAGGGTCTCTGAGCTGCAGCCCACTTTCGAAGATGGCTACTCACGTCCTCCGATCCCCTCAGCAGCCACAGTGCTTGCTTCACCTTTTAAAATAGGGGTGCTAAAGGGTGCCCACGTGACCACTCGCCAGGGAGCCGCTTGGATCATGGGAGGCCGTAAGCTAGGGGGTCCGTCCCGTTAGTGATATGGAGGTTGGCCTTAATTGATGATTATTGGTTTCTTGTCATGTCTAGGCAGGATCCGGAACCCACCAATGGGAGCGTGCTGGTTAGATCAGACACTGATTAGCGCCCAGCTCCCAGTGCGCAGCCTGATTTCAACCTCTCCCGCAATCTAACCGGCTCGTGCTCATTGCGCCCTATCTCTTATTTAAAGGTTACCCATTATTCAGTTGCCACCTTGCCTGTCAACCTTTAATTCCAATTGACCTGTGCCAGATCCATTCTTATCCCATTGAAGTTGACTTTCCCCCAGTTAATTATTCTTTCTCTGGTTTGTTCCTTGTCCTTTTCCACGGCCAACCTAAACCTTAAGATACAATGATCACTGTCCCATGAATATCCCCCCACTCACACTTGATCCACCTTGCCCGCCTCATTCACAAGAACCATATCTAGCAGTGCCTTCTTTCTCATTGGACTGGGCACATACTGCTGTAGAAATTGCTCCTGAACACACTCCAGGAATGTTTGCCCCTCACTGCCTTTTACACTACGACTATCTCAGTCTACATTCAGATAATTAAAATCCCCCTTTATAATCACCCTCTAATTCTTTCAGCTCTCTGTGATTTCCTTTCAAATTTGTTTCTCTGCATCTTTCCCATTGGTTAAGCTAAGGATTACACCAAGCAATGTTAACCGCACCTTTTTTGTTCCCGAGCTGTAGTAAAATAGATCCTACCCTTGGGACATCCTTCTTGGATTGGATTGGATTTGTTTATTGTCACGTATACCGAGATACAGTGAAAAGTATTTTTCTGCGAGCAGCTCAAACAAATCATTTAGTACATGGAATGAAAATAAAAGAAAATACATAATAGGGAAATGCAAGGTATACAGTGGAAGTTCTCCAGCACTGTGATTTTCTCCTTAATTAATACCTTCCTTCCTATTTTCCTGGGCATCTTATACCCAGGAATATTTAACACCCAGTCCTGCCTTCTTTGAGTCAGGGCTTTGCTGTAGCCACAATATCACAATTCCACATGTCTAACTGTGCTTGCAACTCAGCAATCTTATTTACCACATTTTGTGCATTCACATACATGCACAGTAACCCTAATTTATTTCATTATTTTTTCTTTTATAAATTTAGAGTACCCAATTCTTTTTATTTTCCAATCAAGGGACAATTTAGCTTGGCTAATCCACCTACCCTGCACATCTTTTTGGGTTGTGTGGGTGAGACCCACACAGACACTGGGGAGAATGTGAAAACTCCATACGGACAGTGATCCAGGGCTGGGATCGAATCGGGTCCTTGGCGTCGTGAGGTAGCAGTGCTAACCACTGCGCCACCATGCCATCCAGTAACCCTAATTTAGAGGATATTATTTTCCCCTTACCGTGAGCTCACCTACTAAGCTATTTCCTATTTTATTGCCATCTATCTCTCCCAGCATTCAGTCCACTTTGATACTTTTGTAGTATTATCCCACAGCTTTGTCAAGTTAATTTAAACCCTTCACAATTGCACTAGCAAATCGCCCACAAGAAATAAAGTCCCAGTTTTATTTATGTGCAAGGCTTCTCCTGTCTCCCCTGAAGCTGGTCTCAAGGTATCAGAAACCTAAAGCCCTCCCTCCTGCACCATCTTCCCTGCCATACATTCATCTGCTTTACCCTCCTATTTCCATATATTCACTTCCACATAGTACCAGGAGTATTCTGGAGACTATTTTTGAGGTCCCACTTGCTAATTTACCAGCCAGTTCCTTAAATCCTGACAGCAGGACCATATCCCCCTCTCTGCCTATGTTGTTCATATCAATGTGGACCATGGCCACTGGCTGTTTGCCCTCAGGGGGTTCATCGCCCTCCAGTGACCATCTTGGCCCAGGCACCAGGGAGGCAAAATACCATCATGGATTCATGCCTGCGGCCTCAGAATACCTGTTTGTTCCCCTAACTATTGAATTGCCTATCATTACCGTTCTTCCAGTTTTCTTTATGTCCCCATTGGACAGTTGAGCCAGCCTTGGTGCCAAGGACTTGGCTCTGGCTGTATTCCCCCGAAGCCATCACCCTCATAGAGATTCAGAACTGAACACTGGATGGAGAGTGAGATGCACTTAGGGGACTCCTGAATACCTGTCTATTTCGTCTTGGCTGTCTGGTGGTCAGCAGTTCCCTCTTTCCCTGCACACTGTTACAATGTGGGGTGACCGCATCCATAATCTTGCTATCCATGATGATCTCAACCTCAAGGATACAAGGCTCGGTTACATTTATGATGATAATATGCTGAAGTGATTTTGGACGATATTTCGAAAAGGCAGGGACAGATCGTCCTTGAATAATGGAGCATGGGGTGTGTGACAAGAGTAAGCCAGTAATCATGCAGTGTCAGAGGAACAGAGAGTGGGGCTGGAGTTGATTTTCCTAATAGCATATCAAGGCTTGGGCTGACAAGTGACAAGTAACATTCGCGACACACAAGTGCCACGCAATGACCATCTCCAACAAGATAAAAATCTAACCATCGCCCCTCGACATTTAATGGCATTACCATCACTAAATCCCCCACTATCACATCCTGGGGGTTACCATTGATCAGAAACTGAACTGGGCCATATAAATACTGTGGCTACAAGAGCAAATCAGAGGGTAGGAATTCCGTGTCGAGTAACTCACCTGCTGGATCCCTAAAGCCTGCCCACCATCTACAAGCACAAGTCAGGAGTGTGATGGAATACTCCCCACTTGCCTGGATGAGTGCAGCTCCAACAACACTCAAGAAGCTCAACACCATTCAGGACAAAGCAGCCCACTTGATTGGCACCCATTCCACAAACATTTACTCCCCCCACCACCGACAACAGCCCTGTGTACCATCTACAAGATGCCCTGCAGGAACTCACTAAGGCTCCTTAGACAGCATCTTCCAAACCCATGACCACTACCATCTAGAAGGACAAGAGCAGCAGAGACCTGGGAATACCGCCACCTGGAAGTTCCCCTCCAAGCCTCTCATCGTCCTGACTTGGAAATATATCGCTGTTGCCTCACAGTCATTGGGTCAAAATCCTGGGACTCCCTCCCTAACAGCACTGTGGGTGTACCTACACCACAGGGACTGCAGCGGTTCAAGAAGGCAGCTCATAGAATCATAGAATTTACAGTGCAGAAGGAGGCCACCCGGCACATTGAGTCTGCACCGGCTCTCGGAAAGAGCACCCCACCCAAGCCCACGCCTCCACCCTATCCCCGCAACCCAGTAACCCCAACTAACCTTTTTGGACACGAACGGCAATTTAACACGGCCAATCCACCTAACCTGCACATCTTTGGACTGTGGGACGAAACCGGAGCACCGGAAGAAACCCACTCAGAAATGAAGAGAATGTGCAGACTCCACACAGTGACCCAAGCCGGGAATCGAACCTGGGACCCTGGAGCTGTGAAACAACTGTGCTAACCACTGTGCTACCGTGCTGCCCACCTCATCACCACCTTCTCAAGGCAATTACGGATGGGGAATAATGGCTGGCCATGGCAGCGAAGCCCACATCCTGTAAATTAATTTTAAATAAACTTGAGGTGCTGTGACAACAGGATTGCATTTGAAAAGAGAAGTGAACATCTTTCAATCTGATTCACTGGAATATATGGAGTAAGGGAGCTGAGTAAACACTCGCTGTGGAGAAAGAGGGGCATTGATGGTAATGTTGGGTTGGGTTGTAAAATTATAGATTAGCTGGAAGGTGGAGACTATAGATCACAAGATGTAGCAGCGAATGGAGAAAATGGACTTCAAAACACAGATCCTGGTTTATGTTGTAGAAATTTGAAGACATTCCACTCAAACACTAGATAGAGTCTAAAACTGGTCATGACCCTTTTTTCTACCCCTGAACTCACCAGACAAGACTTTAGATTTGAAACTTTGGCTAAAGATCCCACTGTTTCCAAAATGTCGAGATACAGATGAACAAATATTCTACTCATGGACCTATTTCTCTTTACACAGCCCTGTCTACTCTGCTATTCGATTTTGGATGTTTTTTTGGTGCAGTGTAACATTCCAGGAAGAGAAGATTTCAGAAATATTTCAGCAAAACGTTGACAACGTTACCGTGCCCAATAACGGACAATTAACAATTCGCATCAACAGTGAGAGTAAGTCTTACTTTTAACAGCTGTAGTCTCTTGACTGACACGTGCTAACCACATCAAAAGCAGCATTTCTACAGCAGAAAGCACTTAGCTGCCTTTGATGTGGTGAGTGGCTGTCAATCATAGCATGAATGTTTCTAAAACATTGTGGTTAGCATCAAAGTATGAAGGGAAAGATCAATGAACAATCCACCAAGCAGCTGTCTCTGGAGTAATAAAACTGTCATAATTGGCTGTTGCATTGCATTGCTGTGTGAAATTGAATGGAAGATCTGAATTTCAAAGGCAGCCAAGGGTTTTCAAGCCCGTTGAACAATACTGAGCTTTCAAGGAAGCCTCTGAAACTTGTAACAGCTCCTGCTTTGACCACTTCTGTCAGGAAGTAGATTTTAAGAAAGGGTAAGTGAAAATGCAGTGGTTTTCCAACCTACTGCTTGGACTGCTCTTCAGCTTTAAGTCTCTGATGGAGGGCTCTGATGGGGGTGGTCTAATGGGGTGCCTGATGGGGTGGTGTCTCTGTTGGGGGGATCTGATGGGAGGGGTGATGGGGTGTCTGATGGGGGTGTGTGATGGGGTGTCTGATGGGGGGGTGTCAGATGGGGGTCTGTTGGAGGTGACTGATGGGGGGGCTGCGGGATTCTGATGGGGAAGGTCTGATGGGGGGCCGGATTTGCAGTGTGGGAAGGAGGGGGGCCTCCGAAGGACTTTGAGGGGCACCTACGTTAAACACAATTGCCCCTTGATCTACCGCATCAAAGCCACATTTGAAAATACCTGCATCAACCCTTACCCATGTGAATCCCTGCTGAGAGGCCTGGAGCATTATTGGGGCCTGGAGAATCAGTCTTCCAGCTGCTAATCAGAGACAAATGACCCAGTTGCACTTTTCCGCCAGCGCGCAGTGTGTAGGTCGCTGCCGTTGCTGGCGGGGCACTGGAGCATTAGAATGGTGTTGATTCTGTTTTTAGCCCAAAGCTCAATTCTCTGCCATTTCGGAAACCCCACTAATGGTGGCGGGTAATGGAGAATCCACCCTAATATGTATAGAAAGGAAGGAAGATAAATTTATTGAAAGGGGACAGCATTTTGTATATATCTGAAGAACAGAAGACAAGCAGATGTTTATTTATTCATAAACAAGAACCCCCAATTTGGGCTGTTCCATGACAACTCACCCCCAGATTAGTATACAGGTTACCGTCCCCTCCGTACATAAATCACTAAGCCCCTGATTGATCCCAATGGGTGGTCAATGCGGTCAGTCACTCCTTTTCTAGCCCTTACTTCCATTGTCTGTAGATAACTAGTCCACTTTGGGTGCAGTCCTGAGTCCCCAAAGTAATGTCCCTTTAAACTGGATTTTTGGCTCCATTTCAGTCTTTTGACACCTGTCAAACAAATCTACCCCAAAACAAATCTCAGCTCTTATCAATTATTCTCCAAGGGACCACGAGGTTAAGCCGACTTTGCAGCAGTCAGCTTGTTTATGTAACTCTTGATGGCGTCTTCTCATCTGCCTTCAATCAGGTATCACGTCCCTCAAGTCAACTTCATCTTCTGATGCTACAGGTGACCACTCCAGAAAAGATTACTCAGCGAACAGTCTGTCATCCAAGGGCCACAGAATGCCATAGAACAGTACTTCTGAATACATATTAAAAATTTATTTCAGCATTCTACCTTGAGAAAGTGAAAAACAAAAACATAGCCTAAATAGGGATGCGGGCGGGGGGGGGGGGGGGGGGGGTGGTGATGGTGGTTTGGGGGCAATATTGCATGCCCCCCTCCGTGGCCCGCCATTGGCCAATTGTGGGTTCTTCTGGTGTCGCCGCTATCAACGGGGTTTCCCGTTTTATGCACCCCCCACCCTCGGGGATCCACCACCGGCGGGACCGGAAGACCATGACAGCAGGAACGGCTGGAAAAGGATGGCCAACAGCTGTGTTGGACAGTACGGAGTGAAACAAGATCTAGAGAAACGGGTCACGACTGATTATTAATGATTAATTAATTAAGTTAAAATCAGTATCTATCAAGTGAGAAAACACAAAATGACTTCAAATATTAAAATCAAAGCAGAGCAAATATAAAGAGCAAAATATAATTTTTTTTTAAAATGTGTGTCTGTAGTCCTCAGGCCTGAATTTTCTGTATGCAGTGTGGTATTTATCCACCATTTGAGATCATATGGAAACATCTATGAACCTAAACGTTCGCTCCCGCCAGCACTGGTGCACCTTGGCTGCTTTGTGTTTTTATTATTCATGTGCGGGATGTGGGTGTTGCTGGTTAGGCCATTGCCCATCCCTAGTTGCCCTTCAGAAGGTGGTGGTGCCTTATTGAACCACTGCAGTCCCTGAGGTGTAGGCACACCCACTGTGCTGTTAGGGAGAGAATTGCAGGATATTGCCCCAGTGTCAGTGAAGGAACTTCGATATATTTCCAAGTCGGGGTGGTGAGTGACTTGGAGGTGTTCCGTCTACAAGATGCACTGAAGCAAGTTGCCAAGGATTCTTTGGAAGTACTGCCTCAACCATCTAGATGGTCAAGTGCAGCAGGAGCATACTGACAGCATCATCTCCGAGTTCCCTTCCAAGTCGCACACCATCCTGACCTGGACATATATCATGTTCCTTACTCATCACTGGGTCACAGTGTGGGGACATTTTCACCACATGTGCTGCAGTAATGCAAGAAGAAGCCCTATCGACCCTTTCTCAGGGACAGTTAGGTTTGGGCAGTGATCTGAATCTCGAAATTAAAAAAATTGCAAACATCAATATTGTCCTCATTAAACAATCTACAGTTATTGAACGCTATCGCTAAGCCAGCTTAACATAAAGAGTGGAGACATTTTGCTTTATGAATCGGGAAAGTATAATTTAGACTTGAATATGAGAAGACTGTTTTGAAAGCTGAAGGTTGAAAAAATAACCATAATCATTAAACCATCAATTAAATCTCTCTCCTTATTTTGCTTGTAGTCAAACAGTGCCAAGACAGCATGCCAACTTGTGCCAGTGGATACTGCATCAATAAAACCGTAATGTACTGTGATGATGTCGATGACTGCTGGAATGGAAGTGATGAAGCCCTCTGCGGTATGTTCGTTTGTGGATGGAATAATATCGTACTGTGTGGACTGAATTTCGCGTGGGATTGTGGGGGAGGGGCCTAACCAAGGTAACCTCAAAGAACGGGCCACGGGATAAGTGATGTACATGCTGTTAGTGCTGGGATTTCCACAGTCCCTCCACACAATGACTGCATTTAAAATAGGAAGAGGTGAAATATTAAATAAGCTAATCGAATGTAAAGGGGATAAAACCCCTGGTCTGGACAGACTACCTCATTACATGTTAAAAGAATTTAGGGAAGGGATAGCAGAGGCACTAGTAAATATTTTAAATAATATTTTAGAGGAAGCTGCAGTGCTGGAAGACTGGTGGATAATGTTATCCTCCTCCTCCTTAAGGCACCATACCCATGGTGACTATGTACTTCCATTGGATTGGCCTATGATTACCCTTGCCAGAGGACTACAGTAGTTTGCCATTACCATCTGCAGTATGGCTGATCAAGAAACTCTCTCATTATTACCATCTGCCATCAGGCATATCGGAAGGATTTACAGCCGGATAACCAACCTGTTTGGCCACATTATGAACCTTCGATGGCCATCAAGTTCAGTCCTTCTCTGTTACCTCCTCACAAAATTCAATGGAGTTGGTCAAGGAAGACTTTCCTTTTTGAATCTGTTAATGAATGAAATTATTACTTGACCCAGTGGTGGGCACACTACCCGCTGCACAACAAGACTAAGTTAATATTACACCTAAATTTGAGAAGGGAGATAGAGGCTGGGATTCTCCGAAATCCCAGGCAAGTGTTGACGCCAGTGTAAACACTGGAGTGGTGTACACCAGCGTCAACGGGCCTCCTGGCCCTGCGATTCACCGATCTTCAGTGGGCTAGCATGGCGCCGGAGGCTGCGCGCTGCTCCGGCGCCAAAAGGCGGCCCTGCACAGCCGGGGCGGGTCCACGCATGCGCGCTACGGCCGTCTCTGCGCCGGCGCATGAGCGTGGTTGCCATCTCCGAGCCGGTGTGGAGCTACATGTCGGAGACCTAACAACGGGCCCGCACGGAAGGAGGTAGGCCCCCTCCAGATCGCGGGCGCCCGCCGATCAGAAGCCCCTGACCGCTGGCCTTGACCCAGTGGAGGCCCCACCCGGTGTCAGATCCCCCCACCAGGACGTCCACCGCGGCGGCGGGTCCGACCTCCCACCAGGTGGTACCAGGTTGGAACCACGGCGGCGGGACTCGGCGTGAGTTCGGCCGGTCACCCGTGGAGAATAGCCGCGGGGGCCTCTTTCAGCGTCGCCGCGGCGACCACGCGGGCGCAATTGGTGCCGATTCTCCGGTCGCCGGAGAAATCGCGGCCCGGCGTCGGAGCGGCATGTTGGGAATTTCCCGAGTCCCCGCCGATTCTCCGACCCGGCGCGGGCTCGGAGAATCCCGCCCAGAATGTTTTCGTTATTCATTTACAGGACTTTGAGGAAAACTCTGGTGCTGCTCAGTTAATGCCAGGCCAGACTCCTGTCTTTCTGCTGACAGCGCGTTCATACCCATCCTCTGACCAGGGTCTGCGGAGGGGGCTTTAGACTTTGGACCACTTTGCCTGAGGGTAGGGGGAACGGAGGGCAACAGGGGATGGAGGTGCAGGCAGGCCTGCTGTGAAGATTAACATGACAGGCTTCACATGTATGAGGTGTGACATGTTTTAATGGTGAACATTTTACTGTGACAAATCTCCATTCCCTCTAGCTACAGAATGTGACCCACACCAGTGATAGAAACTGGGCGGCATGGACAGGCTGGGCCAAAGGGCCTGTTTCCATGCTATAAACATATATGACTCTATGACCAATGCCCATTCAGTACTCCTCACTCTTTTTAATCTTACGTGGTCTAGTGCTAGTCCAGGAGCGATCCCAAGATGCATATCAGAGGTAGAGGTAGCGTGTTGCTTTCTGTGCCCTGTGGCCTTTTATGCCCTTGGCGGATGTTCTCTGGAGAGTCTGGTGTCTAGAAACCCCGGCCGACTTACAAGTACCACTGCCGTTGCCGTGCCACCCTTTTCTGCCTGCTGCCCTTGAGATGCGCCGGTATTAGGAGAGGGGGTTTCAGAAGAACTGGAGACCGCCATAGTCTGCATAGTGGCAGACCCTGAGCTGGCCTCCAGCACCTCCTGTTGCCTGATGGTGTCCGTAGGGCCCTGGGTCTCCACAGGACGGAGGGCCAGCTGCAGTGAGCTCCAGAGGCCTCATCATCATCTGGCGATGCCAGTCTTGGTGGCTCTCCATTGTCTGCACCATGGTGCCGATGCTGTCGGTGACTGGGCCATGCTTTGGGGTGCCCCAGCAATGTTCACCTGTGTCTGGGACACGTCCCTCAGCGACTGGGAGCTGAAGACGAGGCCCTCGGTCGTCACATACTGAACCATGCCTTGGACTCCACCACTCAAGACGAGGACATCAAGGTCCAGATTTTCCACTGCGGTCACCACCCTATAAGTGTTGGCCTCGGTGCCACACACTCTCCTGTGCCTGAAGCCTTTAGGACATCTCGAATTGGCCTTGCAGTCACTGGAATGTCGCTGAACCCCCCCCCCCCCTCACCTGTACCTCATGGTTGTGTTCTATCATCTGTCCAGAGGTTCGGCATCTGGTTGGGACCCAACTGGGCCCTGGGATCAAACAGACCTCCGACTACTGTCTCTCTTCGATGTTCCTGCTTCCACCTGATGTGCATCAGCAGCTGTGTAGTGCTCACCAAATTGTGTCTCCGAAACTTATCCACTAACACTGCCAATTCTGAGTGCACGCATAGCTAAACCATCGACCAATTTAAGATGATCAGTTAAGCTCATAATGTTGGCATTACATTTGCTAAAAGTGACATACACTCAGATGCAGGGATCTGTCCTCTGCAAACAAAATCTGTTCAAGCCTATGCCTCTTTCGAATTAACCAGGCGCCAGGGCAGCCTATGGATCCTCACTGTTTTCTCCATGGCAACGCCTCTGCCAATCACAGTCAATTTACCAACCAATCATCACACCTTTTCTTCAGTGGTATAAATTGTGATTGTTTGAAATTTGGCATTCTTGTGTTTGTCCTGATACATGTGAGATGAAAAGTTTCCGAAACCTGTCTCTCAGCAATATTCCAGTTCTGTTCCAGGTGTTGAATGTGAAACACCCTAAGGATGAAGGAAAAAGGTGACAATAAAATTATATTTATTTCTCTCGTTAACAGGTTGCAGGGTATTTCTCCTACCTCACTGAAGGGAGGCTGTTCAGCCCATCAACCTTGTGACTGTTCTCTGAAGTAGCTATTCATGAATCTCACTCCCTAGCCCTTTCCCCATAACCCAGGAAATCTTTTCCTTTTCAATTATTTATCTAATTCCCTTTTGAAAGTTACGAGCTGGGATCTCCATTCCTTTACGCTGGTGGGATTCTCCGTCCGTTCACACCGGTGGGATTCTCATCTGGGGCGAGATTCTCCGACCCCCCGCCGGGTCGGAGAATCGCCGGGGGCTGGCGTGAATCCCGCCCCCGCCGATTGCCGAATTCTCCGGCACCGGAGATTCGGTGGGGGCGGGAATCGCGCTGCGCCGGTTGGCGGGCCCCCCCTCACCCCCCCGCGATTCTCCGGCCCGGATGGGCCGAAGTCCCGCCGCTAAAATGCCTGTCCCGCCAGCGTAGATTAAACCACTTCTCTTACTGGCAGGACAAGGGGGCGCGGGCGAGCTCCGGGATCCTGGGGGGGTCGCGGGGCGATCTGGCCCCGGGGGGGTGCCCCCACGGTGGCCTGGCCCGCGATCGGGCCCCACCGATCCGCGGGCGGGCCTGTGCCGTGGGGGCACTCTTTTCCTTCCGCCTTCGCCACGGTCTCCACCATGGCGGAGGCGGAAGAGACTCCCACCACAGCGCATGCGCGGGGATTCCGTGAGTGCCGCTAACGCTCCCGCGCATGCGCCGCCCGGCAATGTCATTTCCGCGCCAGCAGGCAGGGCACCAAAGGCCTTTTCTGTCAGCTGGCGGGGCGGAAATTAGTCCGGCGTGGGCCTAGCCCCTCAGGGTTGGGGCTCGGCCGGTCAAGATGCGGAGGATTCCGCACCTTTGGGGCGGCGCAATGCCCGACTGATTTGCGCCGTTTTTGGTGTCGGTCGGCGGACATCGCGCCGATACCGGAAAATTTCACCCCTGTTCACGGCGGTGGGATTCTCCGTCCTTTCATATCGGTGGGGTTCTCTGTCCATTCACATCGCTGGGATTCTCTGTCTGTTCACATCGGTGGGATTCTCCGTCCGTTCACATCGGTGGGATTCTCTGTCTGTTCACATCGGTGGGATTCTCCGTCTGTTCACATCGGTGGGATTCTCCGTCCGTTCACATCAGTGGGATTCTCCGTCCGTTCACATCGGTGGGATTCTCCGTCCGTTCACATCGGTGGGATTCTCCGTCCGTTCACATCAGTGGGATTCTCCGTCCGTTCACATCGGTGGGATTCTCCGTCCGTTCACATCGGTGGGATTCTCCGTCCGTTCACATCGGTGGGATTCTCCGTCCGTTCACATCGGTGGGATTCTCCGTCCGTTCGCATCGGTGGGATTCTCCGTCCGTTCACATCGGTGGGATTCTCCGTCCGTTCACATCGGTGGGATTCTCCGTCCGTTCACATCGGTGGGATTCTCCGTCCGTTCACATCGGTGGGATTCTCCGTCCGTTCACATCGGTGGGATTCTCCGTCCGTTCACATCGGTGGGATTCTCTGTCTGTTCACATCGGTGGGATTCTCCGTCTGTTCACATCGGTGGGATTCTCTGTCTGTTCACATCGGTGGGATTCTCCGTCTGTTCACATCGGTGGGATTCTCTGTCTGTTCACATCGGTGGGATTCTCCGTCCGTTCACATCGGTGGGATTCTCCGTCCGTCCACATCGGTGGGATTCTCCGTCCGTTCACATCGGTGGGATTCTCCGTCCGTCCACATCGGTGGGATTCTCCGTCCGTCCACATCGGTGGGATTCTCCGTCTGTTCACATCGGTGGGATTCTCCGTCCGTTCACATCGGTGGGATTCTCCGTCTGTTCACATCGGTGGGATTCTCCGTCCGTCCACATCGGTGGGATTCTCCGTCTGTTCACATCAGTGGGATTCTCCGTCCGTTCACATCGGTGGGATTCTCCGTCTGTTCACATCGGTGGGATTCTCCGTCCGTTCACATCGGTGGGATTCTCCGTCCGTTCACATCGGTGGGATTCTCCGTCTGTTCACATCGGTGGGATTCTCTGTCTGTTCACATCGGTGGGATTCTCCGTCCGTTCACATCGGTGGGATTCTCCGTCCGTTCACATCGGTGGGATTCTCCGTCTGTTCACATCGGTGGGATTCTCCGTCCGTTCACATCGGTGGGATTCTCCGTCCGTTCACATCGGTGGGATTCTCCGTCTGTTCACATCGGTGGGATTCTCCGTCCGTTCACATCGGTGGGATTCTCCGTCTGTTCACATCGGTGGGATTCTCCGTCCGTTCACATCGGTGGGATTCTCCGTCCGTTCACATCGGTGGGATTCTCCGTCCGTTCACATCGGTGGGATTCTCTGTCTGTTCACATCGGTGGGATTCTCTGTCTGTTCACATCGGTGGGATTCTCCGTCCGTCCACATCGGTGGGATTCTCCGTCCGTTCACATCGGTGGGATTCTCCATCCGTTCACATCGGTGGGATTCTCCGTCCGTTCACATCGGTGGGATTCTCTGTCTGTTCACATCGGTGGGATTCTCCGTCCGTTCACATCGGTGGGATTCTCCGTCTGTTCACATCGGTGGGATTCTCCGTCTGTTCACATCGGTGGGATTCTCTGTCTGTTCACATCGGTGGGATTCTCCGTCCGTTCACATCGGTGGGATTCTCCGTCTGTTCACATCGGTGGGATTCTCCGTCTGTTCACATCGGTGGGATTCTCTGTCTGTTCACATCGGTGGGATTCTCCGTCTGTTCACATCGGTGGGATTCTCTGTCTGTTCACATCGGTGGGATTCTCCGTCCGTTCACATCGGTGGGATTCTCCGTCCGTCCACGTCGGTGGGATTCTCCGTCCGTTCACGTCGGTGGGATTCTCCGTCTGTTCACATCGGTGGGATTCTCCGTCCGTTCACACCGGTGGGATTCTCCGTCCGTTCACATCGGTGGGATTGTCCGTCCGTTCACATCAGTGGGATTCTCCGTCCGTTCACACCGGTGGGATTCTCCGTCCGTTCACATCGGTGGGATTCTCCGTCCGTTCACACCGGTGGGATTCTCCGTCCGTTCACATCGGTGGGATTCACCGTCCGTTCACATCAGTGGGATTATCTGTTTTTTCACATCGGTGGGATTCTCCGTCCGTTCACATCGGTGGGATTCTCTGTCTCTTCACATCGGTGGGATTCTCTGTCCGTTGACACTGGAGGGATTCTCCGTCTGTTCACATCGGTGGGATTCTCCGTCTGTTCACATCGGTGGGATTCTCCGTCCGTTCACATCGGAGGGATTCTCCGACCGTTCACATCGGTGGGATTCTCCGTCCGTTCACGTCAGTGGGATTCTCCGTCTGTTCACATCGGTGGGATTCTCCGTCCGTTCACATCAGTGGGATTCTCTGTCCGTTCACATCGGTGGGATTCTCCGTCTGTTCACATCGGTGGGATTCTCCGTCCGTTCGCATCGGTGGGATTCTCCGTCCGTTCGCATCGGTGGGATTCTCCGTCCGTTCACATCGGTGGGATTCTCAGTCCGTTCACATCGGTGGGATTCTCCGTCCGTTCACATCGGTGGGATTCTCCGTCCGTTCATATCGGTGGGATTCTCCGTCCGTTCGCATCGGTGGGATTCTCCGTCCGTTCTCATCGGTGGGATTCTCAGTCCGTTCACATCGGTGGGATTCTCCGTCCGTTCACATCGGTGGGATTCTCCGTCCGTTCACATCGGTGGGATTCTCCGTCCGTTCACATCGGTGGGATTCTCCGTCCGTTCACATCGGTGGGATTCTCCGTCCGTTCACATCGGTGGGATTCTCCGTCCGTTCACATCGGTGGGATTCTCCGTCCGTTCACATCGGTGGGATTCTCAGTCCGTTCACATCGGTGGGATTCTCCGTCCGTTCACATCGGTGGGATTCTCCGTCCGTTCACACTGGTGGGATTCTCCGTCCGTTCACATCGGTGGGATTCTCCGTCTGTTCACATTGGTGGGATTCTCCGTCCGTTCACATCGGTGGGATTCTCCGTCCGTTCACATCGGTGGGATTCTCCGTCCGTTCACATCGGTGGGATTCTCTGTCTGTTCACATCGGTGGGATTCTCCGTCTGTTCACATCGGTGGGATTCTCTGTCTGTTCACATCGGTGGGATTCTCTGTCTGTTCACATCGGTGGGATTCTCCGTCTGTTCACATCGGTGGGATTCTCTGTCTGTTCACATCGGTGGGATTCTCCGTCCGTTCACATCGGTGGGATTCTCCGTCCGTCCACATCGGTGGGATTCTCCGTCCGTTCACATCGGTGGGATTCTCCGTCCGTCCACATCGGTGGGATTCTCCGTCCATCCACATCGGTGGGATTCTCCGTCTGTTCACATCGGTGGGATTCTCCGTCCGTTCACATCGGTGGGATTCTCCGTCTGTTCACATCGGTGGGATTCTCCGTCCGTCCACATCGGTGGGATTCTCCGTCTGTTCACATCGGTGGGATTCTCCGTCCGTTCACATCGGTGGGATTCTCCGTCTGTTCACATCGGTGGGATTCTCCGTCCGTTCACATCGGTGGGATTCTCCGTCCGTTCACATCGGTGGGATTCTCCGTCTGTTCACATCGGTGGGATTCTCTGTCTGTTCACATCGGTGGGATTCTCCGTCCGTTCACATCGGTGGGATTCTCCGTCCGTTCACATCGGTGGGATTCTCCGTCTGTTCACATCGGTGGGATTCTCCGTCCGTTCACATCGGTGGGTTTCTCCGTCCGTTCACATCGGTGGGATTCTCCGTCTGTTCACATCGGTGGGATTCTCCGTCCGTTCACATCGGTGGGATTCTCCGTCTGTTCACATCGGTGGGATTCTCCGTCCGTTCACATCGGTGGGATTCTCCGTCCGTTCACATCGGTGGGATTCTCCGTCCGTTCACATCGGTGGGATTCTCTGTCTGTTCACATCGGTGGGATTCTCTGTCTGTTCACATCGGTGGGATTCTCCGTCCGTCCACATCGGTGGGATTCTCCGTCCGTTTACATCGGTGGGATTCTCCGTCCGTTCACATCGGTGGGATTCTCCGTCCGTTCACATCGGTGGGATTCTCTGTCTGTTCACATCGGTGGGATTCTCCGTCCGTTCACATCGGTGGGATTCTCCGTCTGTTCACATCGGTGGGATTCTCCGTCTGTTCACATCGGTGGGATTCTCTGTCTGTTCACATCGGTGGGATTCTCCGTCCGTTCACATCGGTGGGATTCTCCGTCTGTTCACATCGGTGGGATTCTCCGTCTGTTCACATCGGTGGGATTCTCTGTCTGTTCACATCGGTGGGATTCTCCGTCTGCTCACATCGGTGGGATTCTCTGTCTGTTCACATCGGTGGGATTCTCCGTCCGTTCACATCGGTGGGATTCTCCGTCCGTCCACGTCGGTGGGATTCTCCGTCCGTTCACGTCGGTGGGATTCTCCGTCTGTTCACATCGGTGGGATTCTCCGTCCGTTCACACCGGTGGGATTCTCCGTCCGTTCACATCGGTGGGATTCTCCGTCCGTTCACATCAGTGGGATTCTCCGTCCGTTCACACCGGTGGGATTCTCCGTCCGTTCACATCGGTGGGATTCTCCGTCCGTTCACACCGGTGGGATTCTCCGTCCGTTCACATCGGTGGGATTCACCGTCCGTTCACATCAGTGGGATTATCTGTTTTTTCACATCGGTGGGATTCTCCGTCCGTTCACATCGGTGGGATTCTCTGTCTCTTCACATCGGTGGGATTCTCTGTCCGTTGACACTGGAGGGATTCTCCGTCTGTTCACATCGGTGGGATTCTCCGTCTGTTCACATCGGTGGGATTCTCCGTCCGTTCACATCGGAGGGATTCTCCGACCGTTCACATCGGTGGGATTCTCCGTCCGTTCACGTCAGTGGGATTCTCCGTCTGTTCACATCGGTGGGATTCTCCGTCCGTTCACATCAGTGGGATTCTCTGTCCGTTCACATCGGTGGGATTCTCCGTCCACTCACATCGGTGGGATTCTCCGTCCGTTCACATCGGTGGGATTCTCCGTCCGTTCACATCGGTGGGATTCTCCGTCCGTTCACATCGGTGGGATTCTCCGTCCGTTCACATCGGTGGGATTCTCTGTCCGTTCACATCGGTGGGATTCTCCGTCTGTTCACATCAGTGGGATTCTCCGTCCGTTCACATCGGTGGGATTCTCTGTCCGTTCACATCGGTGGGATTCTCCGTCCGTTCACATCGGTGGGATTCTCTGTCCGTTCACACCGGTGGGATTCTCTGTCCGTTCACATCGGTGAGATTCTTCGTACGTTCACATCGGTGGGATTCTCTGTCCGTTCACATCGGTGGGATTCTCCGTCTGTTCACATCGGTGGGATACTCTGTCCGTTCACATCGGTGGGATTCTCCGTCCACTCACATCGGTGGGATTCTCCGTCCGTTCACATAGGTGGGATTCTCCGTCCGTTCACATCGGTGGGATTCTCCGTCTGTTCACATCGGTGGGATTCTCCATCTGTTCACATCGGTGGGATTCTCTGTCCGTTCACATCGGTGGGATTCTCTGTCCGTTCACATCGGTGGGATTCTCCGTCTGTTCACATCGGTGGGATTCTCCGTCTGTTCACATCGGTGGGATTCTCCGTCCGTTCACATCAGTGGGATTCTCTGTCTGTTGACACTGGAGGGATTCTCCGTCTGTTCACATCGGTGGGATTCTCCGTCCGTTCACATCGGTGGGATTCTCTGTCCGTTCACACCGGTGGGATTCTCTGTCCGTTCACATCGGTGAGATTCTCCGTACGTTCACATCGGTGGGATTCTCTGTCCGTTCACATCGGTGGGATTCTCCGTCTGTTAACATTGGTGGGATTCTCCGTCCACTCACATCAGTGGGATTCTGCGTCTGTTCACATCGGTGGGATTCTCCGTCTGTTCACATCGGTGGGATTCTCCGTCCATTCACATTGGTGGGATTCTCTGTCTGTTCACATCGGTGGGATTCTCCGTCTGTTCACATCGGTGGGATTCTCCGTCTGTTCACATTGGTGGGATTCTCTGTCCGTTCACATCGGTGGGATTCTCCGTCTGTTCACATCGGTGGGATTCTCCGTCTGTTCACATCGGTGGGATTCTCCGTCCATTCACATCGGTGGGATTCTCTGTCTGTTCACATCAGTGGGATTCTCTGTCCGCTCACATCGTTTGGATTCTCCGTCCGTTCACATCGGTGGGATTCTCCGTCCGTTCGCATCGGTGGGATTCTCCGTCCGTTCACATCGGTGGGATTCTCCGTCCGTTCGCATCGGTGGGATTCTCCGTCCGTTCGCATCGGTGGGATTCTCCGTCCGTTCACATCGGTGGGATTCTCCGTCCGTTCACATCAGTGGGATTCTCCGTCCGTTCACACCGGTGGGATTCTCCGTCCGTTCACATCGGTGGGATTCTCCGTCCGTTCACATCGGTGGGATTCTCAGTCCGTTCACATTGGAGGG
Organism: Scyliorhinus torazame; assembly: GCF_047496885.1. Lineage (NCBI taxonomy): Eukaryota > Metazoa > Chordata > Chondrichthyes > Carcharhiniformes > Scyliorhinidae > Scyliorhinus > Scyliorhinus torazame. Next base: position 157,498,534 of record NC_092718.1, on the reverse strand, counting down.
ATTCTCCGTCCATTCACATCGGTGGGATTCTCTGTCCGTTCACATCGGTGGGATTCTCCGTCCACTCACATCGGTGGGATTCTCTGTCTGTTCACATCAGTGGGATTCTCCGTCCGTTCACATCGGTGGGATTCTCTGTCTGTTCACATCGGTGGGATTCCCTGTCTGTTCACATCGGTGGGATTCTCCGACCGTTCACATCAGTGGGATTCTCCGTCTGTTCACATCGGTGGGATTCCCTGTCTGTTCACATCAGTGGGATTCTCCGTCCGTTCACATCGGTGGGATTCTCAGTCTGTTCACATCGGTGGGATTCTCCGTCCATTCACATCGGTGGGATTCTCTGTCCGTTCACATCGGTGGGATTCTCTGTCTGTTCACATCGGTGGGATTCTCTGTCCGTTCACATCGGTGGGATTCTCAGTCTGTTCACATCGGTGGGATTCTCAGTCTGTTCACATCGGTGGGATTCTCCGTCTGTTCACATCGGTGGGATTCTCCGTCCATTCACATCGGTGGGATTCTCTGTCCGTTCACATCGGTGGGATTCTCTGTCTGTTCACATCGGTGGGATTCTCTGTCTGTTCACATCGGTGGGATTCTCCGTCTGTTCACATCGGTGGGATTCTCCGTCCATTCACATCGGTGGGATTCTCCGTCCATTCACATCGGTGGGATTCTCTGTCTGTTCACATCAGTGGGATTCTCCGTCCGTTCACACCAGTGGGATTCTCCGTCCATTCACATCGGTGATTTTCTCTGTCTGTTCACATCGGTGGGATTCTCCGTCCATTCACATTGGTGGGATTCTCCGTCCGTTCACATCGGTGGGATTCTCTGTCCGTTCACATCGGTGGGATTCTCCGCCTGTTCACATCGGTGGGATTCTACGTCTGTTCACATCGGTGGGATTCTCCGTCCGTTCACATCGGTGGGATTCTCTGTCCGTTCACATTGGTGATTTTCTCTGTCTGTTCACATCGGTGGGATTCTCTGTCTGTTCACATCAGTGGGATTCTCCGTCTGTTCACATCGGTGGGATTCTCCGTCCGTTCACATCGGTGGGATTCTCCGTCCATTCACATCGGTGATTTTCTCTATCTGTTCACATCGGTGGGATTCTCTGTCCGTTCACATCGGTGGGATTCTCCGTCTGTTCACATCGGTGGGATTCTCCGTCCGTTCACATCGGTGGGATTCTCCGTCCATTCACATCGGTGATTTTCTCTATCTGTTCACATCGGTGGGATTCTCCGTCCATTCACATCGGCGGGATTCTCCGTCCATTCACATCGGTGGGATTCTCCGTCCATTCACATCGATGGGATTCTCTGTCTGTTCACATCGGTGGGATTCTCCGTCCGTTCACATCGGTGGGATTCTCCGTCCATTCACATCGGTGATTTTCTCTGTCTGTTCACATCGGTGGGATTCTCCGTCCATTCACATCGGTGGGATTCTCCGTCCATTCACATCGGTGGGATTCTCCGTCCGTTCACATCGGTGGGATTCTCCGTCTGTTCACATCGGTGGGATTCTCTGTCCGTTCACATCGGTGGGATTCTCCGTCCATTCACATCGGTGGGATTCTCTGTCCGTTCACATCGGTGGGATTCTCTGTCCGTTCACATCGGTGGGATTCTCCGTCTGTTCACATCGGTGGGATTCTCCGTCTGTTCACATCGGTGGGATTCTCTGTCCGTTCACATCAGTGGGATTCTCTGTCCGTTCACATCAGTGGGATTCTCCGTCCGTTCACATCAGTGGGATTCTCTGTCCGTTCACATCGGTGGGATTCTCCGTCTGTTCACATCAGTGGGATTCTCTGTCCGTTCACATCGGTGGGATTCTCAGTCTGTTCACATCGGTGGGATTCTCCGTCCGTTCACATCGGTGGGATTCTCAGTCTGTTCACATCGGTGGGATTCTCCGTCCGTTCACACCGGTGGGATTCTCCGTCCGTTCACATCGGTGGGATTCTCCGTCCGTTCACATCGGTGGGATTCTCTGTCCGTTCACATCGGTGGGATTCTCCGTCCACTCACATCGGTGGGATTCTCTGTCTGTTCACATCAGTGGGATTCTCCGTCCGTTCACATCGGTGGGATTCTCTGTCTGTTCACATCGGTGGGATTCCCTGCCTGTTCACATCGGTGGGATTCTCCGACCGTTCACATCAGTGGGATTCTCCGTCTGTACACATCGGTGGGATTCCCTGTCTGTTCACATCAGTGGGATTCTCCGTCCGTTCACATCGGTGGGATTCTCAGTCTGTTCACATCGGTGGGATTCTCCGTCTGTTCACATCGGTGGGATTCTCCGTCTGTTCACATCGGTGGGATTCTCCGTCCATTCACATCGGTGGGATTCTCCGTCTGTTCACATCGGTGGGATTCTCCGTCCATTCACATTGGTGGGATTCTCTGTCCGTTCACATCGGTGGGATTCTCTGTCTGTTCACATCGGTGGGATTCTCTGTCCGTTCACATCGGTGGGATTCTCAGTCTGTTCACATCGGTGGGATTCTCCGTCCATTCACATCGGTGGGATTCTCCGTCTGTTCACATCGGTGGGATTCTCCGTCCATTCACATTGGTGGGATTCTCTGTCCGTTCACATCGGTGGGATTCTCTGTCTGTTCACATCGGTGGGATTCTCTGTCCGTTCACATCGGTGGGATTCTCCGTCCGTTCACATCGGTGGGATTCTCTGTCTGTTCACATCGGTGGGATTCTCTGTCCGTTCACATCGGTGGGATTCTCAGTCTGTTCACATCGGTGGGATTCTCCGTCTGTTCACATCGGTGGGATTCTCCGTCTGTTCACATCGGTGGGATTCTCCGTCCGTTCACATCGGTGGGATTCTCCGTCCATTCACATCGGTGATTTTCTCTATCTGTTCACATCGGTGGGATTCTCTGTCCGTTCACATCGGTGGGATTCTCCGTCTGTTCACATCGGTGGGATTCTCCGTCCGTTCACATCGGTGGGATTCTCCGTCCATTCACATCGGTGATTTTCTCTATCTGTTCACATCGGTGGGATTCTCCGTCCATTCACATCGGCGGGATTCTCCGTCCATTCACATCGGTGGGATTCTCCGTCCATTCACATCGATGGGATTCTCTGTCTGTTCACATCGGTGGGATTCTCCGTCCGTTCACATCGGTGGGATTCTCCGTCCATTCACATCGGTGATTTTCTCTGTCTGTTCACATCGGTGGGATTCTCCGTCCATTCACATCGGTGGGATTCTCCGTCCATTCACATCGGTGGGATTCTCCGTCCGTTCACATCGGTGGGATTCTCCGTCTGTTCACATCGGTGGGATTCTCTGTCCGTTCACATCGGTGGGATTCTCCGTCCATTCACATCGGTGGGATTCTCTGTCCGTTCACATCGGTGGGATTCTCTGTCCGTTCACATCGGTGGGATTCTCCGTCTGTTCACATCGGTGGGATTCTCCGTCTGTTCACATCGGTGGGATTCTCTGTCCGTTCACATCAGTGGGATTCTCTGTCCGTTCACATCAGTGGGATTCTCCGTCCGTTCACATCAGTGGGATTCTCTGTCCGTTCACATCGGTGGGATTCTCCGTCTGTTCACATCAGTGGGATTCTCTGTCCGTTCACATCGGTGGGATTCTCAGTCTGTTCACATCGGTGGGATTCTCCGTCCGTTCACATCGGTGGGATTCTCAGTCTGTTCACATCGGTGGGATTCTCCGTCCGTTCACACCGGTGGGATTCTCCGTCCGTTCACATCGGTGGGATTCTCCGTCCGTTCACATCGGTGGGATTCTCTGTCCGTTCACATCGGTGGGATTCTCCGTCCACTCACATCGGTGGGATTCTCTGTCTGTTCACATCAGTGGGATTCTCCGTCCGTTCACATCGGTGGGATTCTCTGTCTGTTCACATCGGTGGGATTCCCTGCCTGTTCACATCGGTGGGATTCTCCGACCGTTCACATCAGTGGGATTCTCCGTCTGTTCACATCGGTGGGATTCCCTGTCTGTTCACATCAGTGGGATTCTCCGTCCGTTCACATCGGTGGGATTCTCAGTCTGTTCACATCGGTGGGATTCTCCGTCTGTTCACATCGGTGGGATTCTCCGTCTGTTCACATCGGTGGGATTCTCCGTCCATTCACATCGGTGGGATTCTCCGTCTGTTCACATCGGTGGGATTCTCCGTCCATTCACATTGGTGGGATTCTCTGTCCGTTCACATCGGTGGGATTCTCTGTCTGTTCACATCGGTGGGATTCTCTGTCCGTTCACATCGGTGGGATTCTCAGTCTGTTCACATCGGTGGGATTCTCCGTCCATTCACATCGGTGGGATTCTCCGTCTGTTCACATCGGTGGGATTCTCCGTCCATTCACATTGGTGGGATTCTCTGTCCGTTCACATCGGTGGGATTCTCTGTCTGTTCACATCGGTGGGATTCTCTGTCCGTTCACATCGGTGGGATTCTCCGTCCGTTCACATCGGTGGGATTCTCTGTCTGTTCACATCGGTGGGATTCTCTGTCCGTTCACATCGGTGGGATTCTCAGTCTGTTCACATCGGTGGGATTCTCCGTCTGTTCACATCGGTGGGATTCTCCGTCCATTCACATCGGTGGGATTCTCTGTCCGTTCACATCGGTGGGATTCTCTGTCTGTTCACATCGGTGGGATTCTCTGTCTGTTCACATCGGTGGGATTCTCCGTCTGTTCACATCGGTGGGATTCTCCGTCCATTCACATCGGTGGGATTCTCCGTCCATTCACATCGGTGGGATTCTCTGTCTGTTCACATCAGTGGGATTCTCCGTCCGTTCACACCAGTGGGATTCTCCGTCCATTCACATCGGTGATTTTCTCTGTCTGTTCACATCGGTGGGATTCTCCGTCCATTCACATTGGTGGGATTCTCCGTCCGTTCACATCGGTGGGATTCTCTGTCCGTTCACATCGGTGGGATTCTCCGTCTGTTCACATCGGTGAGATTCTACGTCTTCACATCGGTGGGATTCTCCGTCCGTTCACATCGGTGGGATTCTCTGTCCGTTCACATTGGTGATTTTCTCTATCTGTTCACATCGGTGGGATTCTCTGTCCGTTCACATCGGTGGGATTCTCCGTCTGTTCACATCGGTGGGATTCTCCGTCCGTTCACATCGGTGGGATTCTCCGTCCATTCACATCGGTGATTTTCTCTATCTGTTCACATCGGTGGGATTCTCCGTCCATTCACATCGGTGGGATTCTCCGTCCATTCACATCGGTGGGATTCTCCGTCCATTCACATCGGTGGGATTCTCTGTCTGTTCACATCAGTGGGATTCTCCGTCCGTTCACATCGGTGGGATTCTCCGTCCATTCACATCGGTGATTTTCTCCGTCTGTTCACATCGGTGGGATTCTCCGTCCATTCACATCGGTGATTTTCTCTGTCTGTTCACATCGGTGGGATTCTCCGTCCATTCACATCGGTGGGATTCTCCGTCCGTTCACATCGGTGGGATTCTCCGTCTGTTCACATCGGTGGGATTCTCTGTCCGTTCACATCGGTGGGATTCTCCGTCCATTCACATCGGTGGGATTCTCTGTCCGTTCACATCGGTGGGATTCTCCGTCTGTTCACATCGGTGGGATTCTCCGTCTGTTCACATCAGTGGGACTCTCTGTCCGTTCACATCAGTGGGATTCTCTGTCCGTTCACATCAGTGGGATTCTCCGTCCGTTCACATCAGTGGGATTCTCTGTCCGTTCACATCGGTGGGATTCTCCGTCTGTTCACATCGGTGGGATTCTCCGTCTGTTCACATCAGTGGGATTCTCTGTCCGTTCACATCAGTGGGATTCTCTGTCCGTTCACATCAGTGGGATTCTCCGTCCGTTCACATCAGTGGGATTCTCCGTCCGTTCACATCAGTGGGATTCTCTGTCCGTTCACATCGGTGGGATTCTCCGTCCGTTCACATCGGTGGGATTCTCCGTCCATTCACATCGGTGATTTTCTCTGTCTGTTCACATCGGTGGGATTCTCCGTCCATTCACATCGGTGGGATTCTCCGTCCATTCACATCGGTGGGATTCTCCGTCCGTTCACATCGGTGGGATTCTCCGTCTGTTCACATCGGTGGGATTCTCTGTCCGTTCACATCGGTGGGATTCTCCGTCCATTCACATCGGTGGGATTCTCTGTCCGTTCACATCGGTGGGATTCTCCGTCTGTTCACATCGGTGGGATTCTCCGTCCGTTCACATCAGTGGGATTCTCTGTCCGTTCACATCAGTGGGATTCTCTGTCCGTTCACATCAGTGGGATTCTCCGTCTGTTCACATCAGTGGGATTCTCTGTCCGTTCACATCAGTGGGATTCTCTGTCCGTTCACATCAGTGGGATTCTCCGTCCGTTCACATCAGTGGGATTCTCTGTCCGTTCACATCGGTGGGATTCTCTGTCCGTTCACATCGGTGGGATTCTCAGTCTGTTCACATCGGTGGGATTCTCCGTCCGTTCACATCGGTGGGATTCTTCGTCCGTTCACATCGATGGGATTCTTCGTCCGTTCACATCGGTGGGATTCTCCGTCCATTCACATCGGTGGGATTCTCCGTCCGTTCACATCGGTGGGATTCTCCGTCCGTTCACATCGGTGGGATTCTCCGTCCGTTCACATCGGTGGGATTCTCCGTCCGTTCACATCGGTGGGATCCTCCGTCCGTTCACATCGGTGGGATTCTCCGTCTGTTCACATCGGTGGGATTCTCCGTCCGTTCACATCAGTGGGATTCTCTGTCTGTTGACACTGGAGGGATTCTCCGTCTGTTCACATCGGTGGGATTCTCCGTCTGTTCACATCGGTGGGATTCTCCGTCCGTTCACATCGGTGGGATTCTCCGTCCGTTCACATCGGTGGGATTCTCCGTCCGTTCACATCGATGGGATTCTCCGTCCGTTCACGTCGGTGGGATTCTCCGTCTGTTCACATCGGTGGGATTCTCCGTCCGTTCACATCGGTGGGATTCTCCGTCCGTTCACGTCGGTGGGATTCTCCGTCTGTTCACATCGGTGGTATTCTCTGTCCGTTCACACCGGTGGGATTCTCCGTCCGTTCACATCGGTGGGATTCTCCGTCTGTTCACATCGGTGGGATTCTCCGTCCGTTCACATCGGAGGGATTCTCCGTCCGTTCACATCGGTGGGATTCTCCGTCCGTTCACGTCGGTGGGATTCTCCGTCGGTTCACATCGGTGGGATTCTCCGTCCGTTCACATCGGTGGGATTCTCCGTCCGTTCACGTCGGTGGGATTCTCCGTCCGTTCACATCGGAGGGATTCTCCGTCCGTTCACATCGGAGGGATTCTCCGTCCGTTCACATCGGTGGGATTCTCCGTCCGTTCACGTCGGTGGGATTCTCCGTCTGTTCACATCGGTGGGATTCTCCGTCCGTTCACATCGGTGGGATTCTCCGTCCGTTCACGTCGGTGGGATTCTCCGTCCGTTCACATCGGTGGGATTCTCCGTCCGTTCACATCGGTGGGATTCTCCGTCCGTTCACGTCGGTGGGATTCTCCGTCTGTTCACGTCGGTGGGATTCTCCGTCCGTTCACATCGGTGGGATTCTCCGTCCGTTCACGTCGGTGGGATTCTCCGTCTGTTCACATCGGTGGGATTCTCCGTCCGTTCACATCGGTGGGATTCTCTGTCCGTTCACATCGGTGGGATTCTCCGTCCGTTCACATCGGTGGGATTCTCTGTCCGTTCACACCGGTGGGATTCTCCGTCCGTTCACATCGGTGGGATTCTCTGTCTGTTCACATCGGTGGGATTCTCTGTCTGTTCACATCAGTGGGATTCTCTGTCCGTTCACACTGGAGGGATTCTCCGTCCATTCACATCGGTGGGATTCTCTGTCTGTTCACATCAGTGGGATTCTCTGTCCGTTCACATCGGTGGGATTCTCCGTCCGTTCACATCGGTGGGATTCTCTGTCCGTTCACATCGGTGGGATTCTCCGTCCGTTCACATCGGTGGGATTCTCCGTCCGTTCACATCGGTGGGATTCTCTGTCCGTTGACACTGGAGGGATTCTCCGTCTGTTCACATCGGTGGGATTCTCCGTCCGTTCACATCGGAGGGATTCTCCGTCTGTTCACATCGGTGGGATTCTCCGTCCGTTCACATCGGTGGGATTCTCCGTCCGTTGACACTGGAGGGATTCTCCGACCGTTCACATCGGTGGGATTCTCCGTCCGTTCACGTCAGTGGGATTCTCCGTCTGTTCACATCGGTGGGATTCTCCGTCCGTTCACATCGGTGGGATTCTCCGTCCGTTCACATCAGTGGGATTCTCTGTCCGTTCACATCGGTGGGATTCTCCGTCCACTCACATCGGTGGGATTCTCCGTCCGTTCACACCGGTGGGATTCTCCGTCCGTTCACATCGGTGGGATTCTCCGTCTGTTCACATCGGTGGGATTCTCTGTCTGTTCACATCGGTGGGATTCTCTGTCCGTTCACATCGGTGGGATTCTCTGTCTGTTCACATCGGTGGGATTCTCCGTCCGTTCACATCGGTGGGATTCTCCGTCCGTTCCCATCAGTGGGATTCTCTGTCTGTTGACACTGGAGGGATTCTCCGTCTGTTCACATCGGTGGGATTCTCCGTCCATTCACATCGGTGGGATTCTCCGTCCGTTCACACCGGTGGGATTCTCTGTCCGTTCACATCGGTGGGATTCTCCGTCCGTTCACATCGGTGGGATTCTCTGTCCGTTCACATCGGTGGGATTCTCCGTCCGTTCACATCGGTGGGATTCTCCGTCCGTTCACACCGGTGGGATTCTCTGTCCGTTCACATCGGTGGGATTCTCCGTCCGTTCACATCGGTGGGATTCTTCGTCCGTTCACATCAGTGGGATTCTCTGTCCGTTCACATCGGTGGGATTCTCCGTCCGTTCACACCGGTGGGATTCTCTGTCCGTTCACATCGGTGAGATTCTCCGTACGTTCACATCGGTGGGATTCTCTGTCCGTTCACATCGGTGGGATTCTCCGTCTGTTCACATCGGTGGGATTCTCCGTCCACTCACATCGGTGGGATTCTCCATACGTTCACATCGGTGGGATTCTCCGTCTGTTCACATCGGTGGGATTCTCCGTCTGTTCACATCGGTGGGATTCTCCGTCCATTCACATTGGTGGGATTCTCCGTCCATTCACATCGGTGGGATTCTCTGTCCGTTCACATCGGTGGGATTCTCCGTCTGTTCACATCGGTGGGATTCTCCGTCTGTTCACATCGGTGGGATTCTCCGTCCATTCACATCGGTGGGATTCTCTGTCCGCTCACATCGTTTGGATTTTCCGTCCGTTCACATCGGTGGGATTCTCAGTCCGTTCACATCGGTGGGATTCTCTGTCCGTTCACATCGGTGGGATTCTCCGTCCACTCACATCGGTGGGATTCTCCGTCTGTTCACATCGGTGGGATTCTCCGTCCATTCACATCGGTGGGATTCTCTGTCCGTTCACATCGGTGGGATTCTCTGTCTGTTCACATCGGTGGGATTCTCTGTCTGTTCACATCGGTGGGATTCTCTGTCTGTTCACATCGGTGGGATTCTCTGTCCGTTCACATCGGTGGGATTCTCAGTCTGTTCACATCGGTGGGATTCTCCGTCTGTTCACATCAGTGGGATTCTCCGTCCATTCACATCGGTGGGATTCTCCGTCCATTCACATCGGTGGGATTCTCTGTCTGTTCACATCAGTGGGATTCTCCGTCCGTTCACACCAGTGGGATTCTCCGTCCATTCACATCGGTGGGATTCTCTGTCTGTTCACATCAGTGGGATTCTCCGTCCGTTCACATCGGTGGGATTCTCCGTCCGTTCACATCGGTGGGATTCTCTGTCCGTTCACATCGGTGGGATTCTCCGTCTGTTCACATCGGTGGGATTCTCCGTCCATTCACATCGGTGGGATTCTCTGTCTGTTCACATCAGTGGGATTCTCTGTCTGTTCACATCGGTGGGATTCTCTGTCCATTCACATTGGTGATTTTCTCTGTCTGTTCACATCGGTGTGATTACCCGTCCATTCACATCGGTGGGATTCTCCGTCCATTCACATCGGTGGGATTCTCCGTCCGTTCACATCGGTGGGATTCTCTGTCTGTTCACATCAGTGGGATTCTCCGTCCGTTCACATCGGTGGGATTCTCCGTCTGTTCACATCAGTGGGATTCTCCGTCCGTTCACATCGGTGGGATTCTCTGTCTGTTCACATCAGTGGGATTCTCCGTCCGTTCACATCGGTGGGATTCTCCGTCTGTTCACATCGGTGGGATTCTCCGTCCGTTCACATCGGTGGGATTCTCTGTCTGTTCACATCAGTGGGATTCTCCGTCCGTTCACATCGGTGGGATTCTCTGTCTGTTCACATCAGTGGGATTCTCCGTCCGTTCACATCGGTGGGATTCTCTGTCCGTTCACATCGGTGGGATTCTCCGTCCATTCACATCGGTGGGATTCTCTGTCCGTTCACATCGGTGGGATTCTCCGTCTGTTCACATCGGTGGGATTCTCCGTCTGTTCACATCGGTGGGATTCTCCGTCCATTCACACCGGTGGGATTCTCTGTCCGTTCACATCGGTGGTATTCTCCGTCCGTTCACATCGGTGGGATTCTCTGTCTGTTCACATCAGTGGTATTCTCCGTCCGTTCACATCGGTAGGATTCTCCGTCCGTTCACATCGATGGGATTCTCCGTCCGTTCACATCAGTGGGATTCTCTGTCCGTTCACACTGGAGGGATTCTCCGTCCGTTCACATCGGTGGGATTCTCCGTCTGTTCACATCGGTGGTATTCTCCGTCCGTTCACATCGGTAGGATTCTCCGTCCGTTCACATCGATGGGATTCTCCGTCCGTTCACATCAGTGGGATTCTCCGTCCGTTCACATCGGTGGGATTCTCTGTCTGTTCACATCAGTGGGATTCTCCGTCCGTTCACATCGGTGGGATTCTCTGTCTGTTCACATCAGTGGGATTCTCCGTCCGTTCACATCGGTGGGATTCTCCGTCCGTTCACATCGGTGGGATTCTCTGTCTGTTCACATCGGTGGGATTCTCCGTCCGTTCACATCGGTGGGATTCTCCGTCCGTTCACATCGGTGGGATTCTCTGTCTGTTCACATCAGTGGGATTCTCTGTCCGTTCACACTGGAGGGATTCTCCGTCCGTTCACATCGGTGGGATTCTCCGACTGTTCACATCGGTGGGATTTTCCATCAGTTCACGCCAGCAGGATCCTCCGCTGCTTCTCGCCGGCAGGATCTTCCATTACTGTGCACCAGCGGGATTCTCATCCGTTCATGCTGGCCGGCTTTTCCAGTCCCTCTGCAGTGAGTGAGATTGCAGACTTGCAACGGAGAATCTCGGTTGTGCTGAATCTCTTGCGAAATTTTCCGTTCTCGATGCAAAGTCCGCGAACGGCACCCAAAACGGCGCAAATCCCACCTGCATCACGCCGCCCCAAACGTCTCCGGCCCGGAATGGGCTAGCAGCGACGTGACGCTATCCGCGCTGGCTACGTGGTTCACACCATGCGGCGTGACGGCTCATTAAGGACGCGCTGCTCCCCCCACCCGACCAGAACACCCGACCGGATGGCCGCCCGCCGCTCAGTCCCGAGGTTCCAGTCTCGTGATATTGAGGCGCTCCTGGATGCAGTGGAGCAGAGGAGGGAGGCCGTGTATACCGGGCACGGTCGCAGAGTCGCCCCACGCCACAGCCGGCGTCTGTGGAGGGAGGTGGCAGAGGCCGTCACCGCTGTGGCCCTGACACCACGGACAGGCACCCAGTGCCACAAGAAGGTGAACGACCTCGTCAGAGCAGTCAGGGTGAGCCGCCCGCCCCCTGCCCGATATCCATATCCCCCATATCCTCCTCCCCATATCCCCCCTCCCCATATCCCCCCTCCCCATATCCCCTCTCCCCCATATCCCCCCTCCCCCATATCCCCCCTCCCCATATCCCCCCTCCCCCATATCCCCCCTCCCCCATATCCCCCCTCCCCCATATACCCCATATCCCCCTCCCCCATATCCCCCTCCCCCATATCGCCCATATCCTCCCTCCCCATATCCCCCCTCCCCCATATCCCCCATATCCCCCCTCCCCATATCCCCCATATCCCCCCTCCCCCATATCCACCATTTCCCCATATCCCCCCTTGAATCCAGCCCTAACCTTAACCTCTGCAATGCACGCGCAACCGATGGCGTGCATTCATATACCTGTCTAACACTGTTGCCTTTTACCCCTGACACCCCCCCCCCCGCCCCCCCCCCCCCCCCTCCCACAGGAGAAACGCGCACACAACACCAGGGAGCATGTGAGGACTGGAGGAGGCCCCGCTGATGAGAGGCCACTGACCGTACACGAGGAAAGGGCCCTGGAACTGGCTGGCGGACCTGTGGACCGGGAGGTTGCTGATGCAGAGGTTGGGGGCCCACCAGCAAGTGAGCCACCGACAGCCCGTCCCCATATCCCCCTTCCCCAATATCCCCCTCCCCCATATCACCTGATCACTGCCTGCGTGTCTAACCATCATTGTGTATCGCAGGAGCAAACGTCAAGGCACCCATCCCCGCAGATGCACACCGCCCGCATGATGCCCCTCGGAGACCACGGGAGACGGAGAGACCCGGACTCTCTGGCATGCGACGCCCGCAGGATGCCCCTCGGAGACCACTGGAGACGGAGAGACCCAGACCCTCTGGCATGCGACGCCCGCAGGATACCCCTTGGAGACCACTGGAGATGGAGACACCTGGAGCAACAGGGGGACAACGCCCCCGTCTCGTGCGGGTGTGACGACGCAGGCGTGTGCCACCCAGCGACGAGAGGGGCAGCCACAGGCCCCCGTCACAGCCGAGCCACGAAACCACTACCCAGGACACCCCCACCCAGGACACCCATACCCAGGACACCACTACCCAGGACACCACTACCCAGGACACCACTACCCAGGAAACTGAAATACAGAACAGTGACACAGATTGGATGGGCGGAGACGAACTGCCACCCCAAAGTGCTATGGACGCAGAGTCGGACGTGCGCACGACACAACGCCACTGCTGTCACCAACACCCTCCACCATCGCAGAAACACTCACCTCGGTTGGGCACTTTAGTGATGAGGCGTCTGGTACACTCACTGGTGTGCACAACACAGCCGTCCCGGAACAGCAGGTGGAGGTAGGAGCAGCAGAGGGGCCGGGCGGTCGGAGGGCAGCCCAGCCCAAGCGAACATCTGCCGCCCAGATGGATCCCGGGTTCCTGGAGTTACCACACCCACCCATAGGTCCGATGCAACCACCGAACCTGAGACGAGCGAAGAGGGTGTCGGCCAGCTTGCGGCGGCTGCAGTCATGGGAAACGGTTTGCGAGGCCTGGGGCTTTCCGTGCAGGCGGCGTCTGTGGCCCAGGACATGGCTTCCCTCTCACAGGAGGCCATGAGCCAGCGCCAGATGGCAGAGGGGCTCAACTACGTGGCACAGTCGCTGCAGGCCATGGCCCAGTCTCAGCAGGCCATGGCCCAGTCTCAGCAGGCCATCACTGAGGGCATCGGCGCCGTTGGCCATGTGCTAGTCGGCGTCGCACTGTCACAGACAGGGTTTGCCAATCCCCTGAGCTCCATGGCTGCAGACCTGCAGATCCTTGTCGATACCAGCACGGGCCTCCAGGACTGGCAGCGCCAGATGTCGGGGGTGGCGTCGGATGGCCAGTCCGTTCGCATCCCCCACCCATGTAGAGGACTGGGGGCCATCGGGCACCCCGAGGAAGGAGGAGGTGGTGTGGTCCGTCCCGGCTCCCCCTGTAGGGGAGGTCCCGGAACACCGCAAAACCTCGGACTCCCCCCGTTCCGTCCCAGGTGCATCGGGTGGGCAACGGGCAGGACAGGCTGGCAGCTCGCCATCCCAGTCGCCCGGGCCGCAGCCTGGTCCATCTAGGCCAGGACGCCCCAGGAAACGGCCGCCAAAGGGATCCCGTGTCAGAGGGCAGGAATCACAGGAGTCCACCTCCAGTTCTGCTGTACCGTCTGGGGAACCACGTAGACATAGTCATAGGGTCCGTAAGGCCAAACAATTAGACACTGAGTAAGTTGGCACGGGTGCAGGGCACAGATGAGTTTTAGGGGCTAGGGCACGTGCATGAACTCCTTTCGTTGTTAAAGTCAATGTTACACCGACAGGAGCTGCCTTTGTGCTCTGTCCAAATCGTGCGGGGGTGTCATGTACGTTGAGCGCAAGTGTGTGTGTGAGGGGTGGTCTTACCTCAGCCCCAGCTGAGTCTGCCCCCTTCCCCCTGGGCCGCCATCAACATCCCCCCGGGCAGAGGACGGAACCGTGCGCTGCAGTGTCACAGCCGCATGCAGGGATGGTCAGGGTGGATGGTGGTACTGTGGCCATGGGTCAGACATAGTCCAACGATGTGGAGCCAGGAGCTCACCGCAGGGCGGGTTGTCATCATCCTCCATGGCCTGCGATAGACACGCGTCCACCCGCAACTGTGTGAGCCCGGCCCGTTGTGCCGCAGGTGGATCGGCAATGCGGAGGTGGTGTGCATGCGGGTGGGGTGGGTGGGGTTGGGGAGGGGGGTGAGGGTGCTGGGTGGGTGGATGGGTGGGGGGTGTGGGTGGTCGGCTGTTGCCATGGTGTGCGGTCTGTGGCCATACTACCCGATCCCCACGCCCATCTAGTCAGTGAAGCGGGCGTCTATCAGCCTGTCCCATGCCCGCTGGCCCAGCCGGTAACGGTGGACAGCCACCCGCCCGTGTCTAGCCCGTCTGCCCTGACCATTGCCTCCATCCCCCTCATCTGGGGAGGACTGCGCCTCTTCCTGCTGCTCCTCCACTCCGCCGTCCTCTGCCTGCGCACATCGCCCCTCTGCTGGGCTATATTGTGCAGGACGCAGCACACCACAATGATGCGGCCGACCCTATCTGACCGATACTGGAGGGCGCCCCCAGAGAGGTCCAGGCACCTGAAACGCATCTTCAGCACGCCAAAGCACCTCTCTATCACTCCCCTTGTCGCTACATGGGCATCATTGTAGCGGTTCTCCGCCTCATTGCGTGGCCTCCGTATAGGCGTCATCAGCCACAATCTCAATGGGTAGCCCCTGTCGCCCAGCAACCAGCCCCTCAGCCGCGGATGGCATCCCTCGTACATGCCGGTGATGTATGACCGCAACAACACGTATGAGTCGTGTACACTGCCCGGCTACCGGGCGCAGACGTGCAGGATCATCATACGGTGGTCGCAGACCACCTGTATGTTCATCGAATAGGTCCCCTTCCTATTGGTGAACACGGCCCTGTTATCTGCAGGTGGCCGCACGGCGACGTGCATCCCATCAATCGCGCCCTGGACCATGGGGAACCCGGCCACGGCAGAGAAGCCCACGGTCCGGGCATCTTGGCTGGCCCGGTCCACAGGGAAGCGGATGTAGCGGTGCGCCATGGCATATAGGGCGTCTGTCACTGCCCGGATGCACCGGTGCACCGATGTCTGCGATATTCCGGACAGGTCCCCACTCGGTGCCTGGAATGACCCTGTTGCATAAAAGTTCAGGGCCACCGTAACCTTGACGGACATGGGGAGATGGTGTCCCCCGCCAGTGCCACGCGGTGACAGGTGTGCCAGCGGGTAGCAGATGTGTGCCACGGTTTCCCGGCTCATCGGGAGTCTCCTCCTGCATTCCCGGTCCGTGAGACCCGTCATCACGTCGGCGGGACTTCGGCCCATCCGGACGGGAGAATATCGGCAGCCCCAAAATCCATTGCCTTGCGCCCACCCGTGCCATTCGCCGAGGTGTGAGGCGCGATTGACGCCCCGCCGACTTTTCTCCCTTTGGAGAATTCGGCGGGCGGCGGGGGCGGAATTCACGACGGCCAACGGCGATTCTCCGACCCGGTGGGGGGTTGGAGAATCTCGCCCCTGCTTTTCCTGTCCTTTCATCAGGAAATTCCAGGTTGAGATACCCTCAATTACGACTCAGGAGAGGAGTTTGACAATACAAAGGCTTTAATTACCAGAGAACCAGACAGCTGCCGAGAAGTGTGCTCACTGCACGCTGCCTACTGAACGTAACCTTATGTACAGCTTCCTGGGGGTGGAGCCGGAGGCGGAGTCCCCGAGGGTTCCAAACCTGGTCTCAAAGGGGCCTATGCATTAAAGGTACATGTGTATACAGATATCGCTCATCACATTCACCCCCTGTTTAAAAAAAACGCATAGTCCTTCGGGGGTGAAGTGGAATTACAGGTTCAGTCTTTTGGGTGGTCTGATTGCCCGTGTCGACCTTCACAGCTCCGGCGGTGGTGCGGCGGATACGGTCGTCCTCGGTGGTGGTATATCCAAAAGAACGGTTGTCTGAGCCTTTTCCCGCATTGGAGCAGGGGGGGTATCCGGGGTGACTAGGATGATTGGTGCCGGCGACGGCTGGGGGGAGGGGGGTGCTATGGGGGGGGAAGGTGGGCGCTGTCGGAGGCGACAGCCGATGCGGGGAGGGGAGTGTTGGTGGAAGGGGGGCGTCGGTGAGCGAGCCAGCGGGTGCTAGGTCTCGCAAGGAAACGGTGTCCTGCCTGCCGTCGGGGTGCTCGACGTAGGCAGATTGAGGGTTTGCGTGCAGTAGTTGGACCCTCTCGACCAGTGGATCTGTCTTATGGCTCCTCACGTGCCTCCGGCGTAGAACTGGTCCCGGAGTTGTCAGCCAACGTGTAAGCGAGACCCCAGAGGCGGACTTCCTGGGGAAGACAAACAAACGGTTGTGAGGGGTCTCGTTTGTGGCCGTGCAGAGGAGTGACCTAATGGAGTGTAGAGCATCGGGTAGGACCTCCTGCCAGTGGGCGATTGGGAGACTTCTTGAACGTAGGGTTAGAACGACAGCCTTCCAAGCTGTCGCGTTCTCCCTCTCCACCTGCCCGTTTTCCCGCGGGCTATAGCTGGTGGTTCTGCTCGAGGTGATTCCCTTGTTGAGCAGATATCGACGCAGCTCATCGCTCATGAACGATTTACCCCGGTCGCTGTGGATATAAGGGGGAAACCAAACAGCGTGAAGATGCTGTGCATTGCCTTGATTACGGAGACCGAGGTCATATCGGGGCAGAGCACAGCGAAGGGGAAGCGGGAGAATTCATCGATGACAGTGAGGAAATAACTGTTGCGGTTGGTGGACGGGAGGGGCCCTTTGAAGTCCACGCTTAGTCACTCAAAGGGCCCAGAGGCCTTTACCAGGCGGGCCTTGTCTGGTCTATAGAAGTGCGGTTTGCACTCCGCACAGACCTGGCAAGCCTTGGTCATGGCCTCGACCTCCTCGGTGGAGGTTGCGGGACTTGATGAAATGGGCAAGCCGGGTGACTCCCGATGGCGGAGGTCATCGTGGATGGCCCGCAGACGGTCTTTCAGCGCATTGGCGCATGTGCCTCGGGACAGGGCATCTGGGGACTCGTTGAGCTTTCCCGGACGATATGTAATATCGTACGTGTAGGTGGAGAGTTCGATCCTCCACCTCAGAATTTTATCATTCTTTATTTTGCCCCGTTGTGCGTTATTGAACATAAAGGCGACCGACCGTTGGTTGGTGACGAGGGCGAACATCCTACCGGCTAGGTAGTGCCTCCAGTGCCGCACAGCCTCCACTATGGCTTGTGCCTCCTTCTCGACTGCAGAGTGTTGAATTTCCGAGACGGTGAGGGTTCGGGAGAAGAACGCTACCGGTCTGCCCGCCTGGTTGAGGGTAACAGCCAGGGCGACGTCTGATGCGTCGCTTTCTACCTGGGAGGGAATGGTTTCATCCACCGCGTGCATGGCGGCCTTGATGATATTGGCCTTGATATGACTGATGGCCGACTGAGCCTCAGCCGTCAGGGGAAAAACCGTTCTTTTAATGAGTGGACGGGCTTTGTCCGCATATCTGGGGACCCACTGGGCATAATAGGAAAAGAGCCCCAGCCATCGTTTGAGTGCCTTGAGGCTACGGGGGAGGGCAAGTTCCTTAAGGGGGAACATGCGGTCAGGGTCTGGCCCTAGGACCCCATTTTCCACGACGTAGCCGAGGATGGCTAGCCGGGTTGTGTGGAACACACATTTCTCTTTGTTGTATGTCAGATTGAGGGCCCGGGCGGTCTGGAGGAACTTCCTCAGGTTTTCGTCATGGTCCTGCTGGTCATGGCCGCAGATGGTGACGTTGCCCAAGTACGGGTATGTAGCCCGTAAGCCGTACTGGTCCACCATTTGATCCATTGCCCTTTGGAAAATGGAGACTCCGTTTGTGACACCGAAAGTGACCCTGAGGAAGTGGAAGAGCCGACCGGCTGCTTTGAAGGCTGTATAGGGGCGGTCCTCTGGGCGTATAGGGAGTTGATGATAGGCAGATTTTAGGTTGACCGTGGAGAATACTCGATACTGAGCGATTTGGTTCACCATTTCTGCTATGCGGGGAAGTGAGTACCCATCGAGTTGCGTAAAGCGGTTTATGGTCTGGCTATAGTCTACCACCATGCGTTGTTTTTCTCCGGAGCGGACTACCAGTACTTGTGCCCTCCAAGGGCTGTTGCTAGCCTCTATGACCCCTTCTTTTTGTAGCCGCTGAACCTCTGACTTGATGAAAGTCATGTCTTGGGCACTGTACCGCCGACTCATGGTGGCGACGGGCTTACAATCGGGGGTGAGGTTCGCGAAGAGGGGGAGTGGTGCAACTTTGAGTGTCGCCAGGCTACATACCGTGAGCGGGGCAAGGGTCCGCCAAACTTCAGGGTCAGGCTTCGGTGGCTGCACTGAAAGTCCAGACCGAGCAGCAGGGGGGCGCAGAGGTGAGGGAGGACATAAAGTTTAAAACGGGCCTATTTGGCGCCTTGGATAGCGAGGTTCGCGACACAATACCCCGTGATTTGGACCAAATGAGACCCAGATGTGAGGGCGATAGTTTGGGAGGCGGGATAGGTGCGCAGGGAGCAGCGTCTTACCGTGTCTGGATGGATAAAACTCTCCGTGCTCCCGGAGTCAAAAAGGCAGGGGGTGTCGCGGCCGTTGATTTGAACCTGCATCATTGAGTTTTGCAGGTGCTTTGGTTGAGATTGATTGAGCGTGATTGCTCCTAGTTGCGGGCAGTCAGAGTCCTCGGTTGAATCGGACTCTCAAAATGGCCGCCGCCGTCGGTCGCACATTTTGAGTTTTGAAGATGGCCGCCGCCAAGATGGCCGCCCGATGGCTCGCACAAGGCCGATGACGCGTCGGAAGTAGGCGTGGCCGCGTTGCGGGGCCTGTGGCCCCGGGAGTTCGATTTCTGGGCCCAATGAGACTTTTGTTTCTGGCCTTTGTGCCCAGCCTGGCAGACCTTCGCGAAGTGCCCCTTCTTTCCGCATTCGCCGCAGATAGCGGAGCGGGCCGGGCAACGCTGGCATGAGTGCTGGCCTTGCCCACAGAAATAGCATTGGGGGCCCCCGGTATGAGCGGGTTGCCCGCGCGGCGCAGGCCTGAAGTGTGGCCGAGTCTGGAGGGGATCGAGAGGGGTTCGCAAGGTCTGCGGAGTACGTGCGGATATCATGGTGGGCCGCTTCCAGGGTAGAGGTGAGCGTTACCGTGCCATGGAGGTTCTTCGCTCCATCTTCTAGGAGCCGCTGCCAGATATACGTGGATCGGATACCGGATACTAAAGCATCATGAATATGTAAGTTCATGTGGACTTCTGCCGTCACCTCTTTATGGTCGCAGTTCCTGCCGAGCGCGGTGAGTCTCTCCAAGTATACATCTAGCGTTTCCCCGGAGCGCTGGCGGCAGGTCGAGAGCAAATGTCTGGCGTGTACCTCGTTTATCGGCTTTACGAAGCGTTTCTGTAGGATTTTGACCGTCGTTTCGTACGTCGTAGCTTTCTCGATCAGGGAGGATAGTCAGTGGCCCACCCGGGCGTGTAGTAAGCTCAGCTTGCGAGGTCCGTCAACTTCAGTCTCTGAGGAATTCAGATAGGCCTCAAAGCACCGGAGCCAGTATTAAAAAATTGCAGTGGCCTCCGGCGACCGAGCGTCCAAATTGAACTTCTCCGGCTTTAGACCGCTGTCCACCTTGATGTAGTCTGGTTATTAAATTGAGATACCCTCAATTACGACTCAAGAGAGGAGTTTGATAATACAAAGACTTTAATTACCAGAGAACCAAACAGCTGCCGAGAAGTGTGCTCAGTGAACGTAACCTTATATACAGCTTCCTGGGGGCGGAGCCGGAGGCGGAGTCCCCCAGGGTTCCAAACCCGGCCTTAAAGGTGCCTACGCATTAAAGGTACATATGTATACAGATATCATTCATCACACAGGTCATAATAACACGCTGCTGAAAGAAAAAAATAATTTCCCATTAGTTCTTTTGCTTTTATTTTAAATCTGCAGCGTCACTTACCAGCTCTTCTCTCAGTGGAAACACTGGGCTGTAACTTCCTTGGACTACATTCAACGTCAGACTGCCACTCTGTATCCACTTGCTTCTTAAAAATTTCTCCCGTGGCTGCCTGGCCTGATCTTCCAGACTCAGGCCGGGCATGATCCAGGCAACACAGTTTTCACTAGGGCCCAGCATTGAAGTATAAGAGAGTCAGAGTGAAGGATGACACGGCCTCTTTTTTACAGCACTAGCTGCAGTAAAGCGGGTATGTTTAAAGGTCCCATTGACAGGCTAGGGAGAAGGTTAAGTGTCTAAGGTAAGAGTATAGGGTTGGGGAGTGGATTGAAGGCCAGGAGAAGGAGGAGAGTTGGATATGGGGGAGGGTTGGACATTGGAGAGAGTGAGGGGATGGATATCAGGAAGCAGGAGATGGACGGACATTGGGGGTTCGGACATGGGGGTGTCAAGGAGATCGGACAACAGGGGAGTTAGACATTGGGGGGATCAATGGGGGGGTCGGGGTGGTGCACCAAAAGGAAATTGGAAATTGTGGGGTAGGGACATCAGGGGAAATTGTGGATTGGAGGGATTGAACATCCAGAGAGCAGTGGGGTCGGATGTGGGGGGGGGGGAATGGGGTCGGTCCAGCTGTGTTGGGTCAGGTCGGATGGGTTGGGCACAGCCAAATGGGGAGGGAGTCCAGTCGCATTGGTCTGTCATCCCTGGTACCTCTCTGGTAAATATCCACTGCAACATTTCCAAGCCATTCACAGCTTTCTTAAAGTTTAGTTTGGATACACTACAGGATTGGATGCTTTACTCCAGGCGGGGCACTTACTTGTTAAGTTTTAGCATAGGGGTGATTATTCTTTGGCCATCAAGTCCTAGGGTGGGACTTCAACCTGGAGCTTCTAGCTCAGAGGCAGGACACTGTGGACTGCGCCACCAGACCTCCCCTTCGGCCAGTATTGAAAAGGTTATCTCAAGTCCAAAGATTAGGGGCCCCTGATTCCTTACCTTATTCCCTGTGGGGTTTGTGATGCATGTTACATTCCAGGCTTTATTTTAGGATATAACATTGCTTTTGTTTTATTTTGCATTGAATCAGCTTGTGAAGGTACCTCTGCTGCTGGATGCCCATCGATGGTTACTTTAATAGGGAAGAAATACAGCAACCCTTGCCATGGTTCCCTTATCGCCAGTGAATGGGTGCTGACGAGTAGCAGATGCGCGAATGACAGGTATAAGGACCATTGTTTGTCAGTAATAGATATAGACATAGTGATGTACCAATTTAACACCTGGCCTTGTGCCGGGACATAATACAATAGGACAATTTACCTCAAGTCTAAAGATTTGGGTCATTGATAACCTTATCCTTGTATTGGGCCGGTTTAGCTCAGTGAGCTAGATAGCTGGTTTGTAATGCAGAACAAGGCCAGCAGCATGGGTTCAATTCCCATACTGGCTTACCTGAACAGGCACCAGAATATGGCGACTAGGGGCTTTTCACAGTAACTTCATACGTGTGATAATAAAAGATTATTATTATTAATGCGTGTGTGCACATGAAATTCAGAAATGGCAATGAGGATACAGAGTTAGCCATGATTCAGTCTCTGAGTCAGAAGGTTGTGTGTATCAGTTGCATTCCTGTGACATACATGTGGGGCTGCATTTTACATCCCCCTGCCCTGCCGGGCATGTTTCTAGTGGGGGTTGAGGGGCGGATGTGTAAAATATGTGTATTTCCCCACCTGACCTTGAAAACCTGACGCCCCCATACGCCTTGCAAGTCAGCCACGCTCAGCCCCCCAACAAACCCTCCTCCACCCCACACATGTATAACTCCCCCGAGGGCTGCCCGATCCCTCCCTGCTAAAAGCCCAGGAATTAACCTGGCTACAGTATCCGGTGGAACCGCTTGCAGTCCCAGCAACACCCACTACTCAGCTGTGGCGCTGCTGGGACTTCAGGAGCTGCTGGCCCAGTCAGATTGGCTGGCAGCTCTGGAGAGTGGGACTTCACCCCTCTGAGAGGCGGTTATCTCACTCTCAGCCTGTTTAACCCTCTGGTAGAGCATTATTGTTCCAGAGCAGTCTTTTTTTTTAGGATTCTGTGGTAGTCGGTATTAGGGGTATTATGGTACCCTGAATAATGCTGTAAGACCATTGATGTGGGAGGTACCTGAGACTGCTACTTCATTGGTGAAGCCTGCCTGCTGGTTCCGCCCAGTAAGGCGGAGTATAAGAGCTTGAGTCTCCCCAGCAACTGCATTCTGTACCTGCGCTGCTGGGGGAACATCTAGTGCAATAAAGCCTTCAATTCTCTCCAATCCCGTCTCAGGAGTTATTGATCGAGCATCAATTTATTGCACTAGATTTTAAAGAATGGAGCTCCGAATAAAGCTGGAGTGTCTGCAACTCAGTCCCCACGTGACAAACTCAGCGGCAACCTTCAAACACTGGCTGGCGTGCTTCAAAGGGTACCTCCGGACAACCACGACTGAACCTACGGAGGACCAGAAACTGCAAGGTCTCCACTCGAGTGTGAGCCCAGAAATCTACACCCTCATCGAGGATGCGGACGATTTAGAGGCCTGAAAGGATACTATATTCGCCCTGTAAACCAGGTTATTGCCCGACATCTGCTCGTGACGAGGTGACAAATCCCCGGGGAATCGCTGGAGGAGTTCTACCGTGCGCTCCTGGTGTTAGGGAGGAACTGTGACTGCCCGCAAGTTTCGGCCAGCGACCACACAGAACTTTTGACCCGGGACGCAGGTATGCTGTCCTCCCAAATCCACCAGCGATTGCTGGAGAAAGAGACATTAGGCCTCAAGGAGGCAAGGGCTCTTGCTAGCTCCCTGGACGTGGCCTCCCGAAATGCCCAGCTTAAGTCCCTGACCACACGGCAGCCCCTTGGGCAGCGTGGAACCCCCCCGCGGCTGGCTCCGATGCATCCCCATCCCGCCACAGCTGCTATTTTTTCGGGCAAACCAAGCACCCCCGGCAGCGCTGCCCAGCCCGCTCATCCATCTGCAAAGGGTGCGGAAAAAAGGGCCATTTTGTGGCAGTATGCCAGGCCCGGGCGGTCACCGCGGTCTTCGGGGGCGAACATGGACCGCCGCCACAATTCTCTCCACGAGCCGCGTGCGGCCAGCAGGCGCCGCCATCTTCCTTCTCCAGGGCCATGTGTGGCCTCCGGGCGCCGCCATCTTGTCCCCCGGGGACCACGTGCGACGGAAGGGCGCCACCATCTTGTACACCTCCAGCCATGTGCGACCAGTGGGTGCCGCCATCTTGGCTGGACTCTCAGGACCCCGACTCAGATGACCAAACACCGCCCGAAGAAAACATCCAAATTTTGCCACGACTTGCCTCGGTGACCCTGGATCAGTCTCGGCCCCGAACACTCTCGACTGCAGGAAACTGTCAGCGGCCGCTGACGCTCCCGCGCATGCACTGGGAAACTGTCAGCGGTCGCTGACGCTCCCGCGCATGCGCCGCATTTCCGTGCCAGCTGGCGGGGCAACAAACGCCATTTCCGCCAGCTGGCGGGGCGGAAATCTCTCCAGCGTTGGCCTAGCCCCTTAATGTTGGGGCTCGGCCCCCAAAGATGCGGTGCATTCCGCACCTTTGGGCTGGCGCGATGCCCGTCTGATTGGCGCCGTTTTTGGCGCCAGTCGGCGGACATCGCGCCGTTAGGGGAGAATTTTGCCCCTATTCTTTGAATGAGACCTGCACCGGTATTCTCCAACCATTGCGATTCACTGTTCCAACCGGCAGTGCATCCCCACTCAGAGTTTCCTGGTGCGCGGGGTGGCTTCAAAGGAAATCCCATTGCCAAGCAGCGGGAGTGGTGAATCCCACCGCCTGGGAACGGCGGGCATTCGAGAAACATGAGGCGAGCGGACCTGAGAATCCAATCCTTGATGAAAGCAAGTCAAAGTCACCAAAGGTGACTCCCGGTCTTCCCCAGGTGGCTCTGACCTGTACAACCTCTCATAGAATTCCTCAAAGATCTTGTTAATCAGATCCGGAGCCACCTCCAACCTCCCTGCCCTGCCCCTCACCTGAACAATTTCCCTTACCGCTGACCCCCTCTGAAGCTGACCTGCTAACATACCTTATCTCCATGCTCATAAATTGCACCCCTTGCTCGTCTCAGTTGGCGCACCGCCTTCCTGGTAGATAGTCGGTCAAAGCTCGCCTGTAGTTCCTTCCTCTTTTCAACTTCGCTGGGTCCCATCTTCTGCATAACTCCTATTTACCTCCAACATCTCATTTATTACCCTTTGCTGCTCCAACCTCTCCTCTTTGTCCACCCTGGCCGTAAACAAGATCACCTCACCCCTCACCACCGCCTTTAGAGCCTCCAGACAACTACCTTCGACACCTCACCCGTACACTTGAAACCTACATATTCCTCAATTACCTTTTCAATTTTGTCACAGAACCCTCGGTCCCCCAACAGTCCACATCCAATTTCCATCCCAGCCTCTGTGCTAGCCCCTTCTCCAGTACCATAGCCACCCAATGTGGAGCGTGATCTGACACTGCAATTGCAGAGTATTCCGACCCCTTGACTCCAGCCAGCAAAGCCTTCCCCAGCACAGAAAAGTCGATCAACGAGTATACCTTATGGACCGCCGAGAAAAATGAGTACTCCCGCTCCCTCAGGTGCAGAAACTTCCAAGGCTCCACCCCTCCCATGTCCACCATTAGCCCAGCTAACACCTTCGCCCCCCCTGATGGGAGCAGCGAGTGCGTGGCCATGACCTGTCCAACCTTGGCTCCTGCACCAAGTTCCAGTCCCCCCCCACTATCAGTTTATCAGGGTGTGTCCAAGTCGGGGATGGCCCCAAATACCTTCTTCGCGAATCCCACATCGTCCCAATTGGGATCGTAAGCACTTACCAGCGCCACTAACCTCCCCTCCAGCGTCCCTGTCACAATCACATATCTACCCCCCTGATCTGCCACCACCTTCTCCATCTGGAAGCGTACTCTTTTGCTGACCATTACCGCTACCCCGCGAGCCCTTCCATCAAATCCGGAGTGAAACACTTGGCTAACCCAGTCCTTTTTAAGTTTCACCTGGTCCTTCACCCTCAAGTGAGTCTCCTGCAGCATTGCTACATCGGCTTTCAAACTTTTAAGATGCGCAAGCCCCCTTGACCTCTTGACCGGACCTCCTAGCCCTCTCACGTTCCACGTGACTATCCTAACTGGGGGTCTCTCACCACCCCCGCCCCCCCCCCCCCTTCTTATCCACCATCATCATACCACCGGGCCCTGGCCCATGAGCCTGACCCGCCCCTATCCATTATTAACATCGAATCCCTTCACCCCTCCCAGAATACCCCCTACATTTCCTCGCGAAAAAATGAGCGATCCCTTCCCCCCTGCCTTGCTCGCCCCGTAGGCCCATCGAAACCTGCTAACCAGGCTCCAATGTCCGCAGCCCTCCTCTCACCTCACCGTCGTTCACTAGCCGACTTTAGTTAGCTAGCGTGGGTGGCTCCCCTCCCCCCAAGGTATACCGTCCCCTCCCACCCAGTCCCAGAGAAAAAAACAACAATCCAACCCATACAATTAACTAAAATAAGATATAACCGTCGCAACACAGAATGCCAATCAACCCAACCAATAACTTAAACTCTGTAACAATGTAAATTACAATACACGTCAATGAAAAGAAAGTTATAGCATTTATACATTTTCCAGCTCCCCAATCACAGTCCACAGTCTCTCTTCCAGCTCCGTTCCTCATGTCTGTCCCAAGCCTTCTGCCCTCACGGACGCCTCAGCCACCCCCACTGTTTCGAAATAAAAATCTTTGGTGTTGTTTCGTCACCCTCAGCTTCGCCGTTTATACTTTTCCAAATCACACCCCCTTGTTGTACAGTGCCGCCTTTACTTGGCCGAACGCCGCTCGTCTTTTCGCCAACTCCACCGTCAAGTCCTGGTAGATCCAAACTCCAGCACCATCCCACTGCACCTCGCGCTTCTGCTTCAGCCAGTTTAACACCTTCTCCTTCATGCAGTACTTATGGAAACAGATGATTACTTCTCTTGGCGGCTCATTCACTTTGGGTTTTGGCCTTAATGACCGATGAGCTCGGTCCAGTTCATACCGGGAGAGGTTCTCACCCTCCCCCATCAACTCCGCCAGCATCTCTGTTGGACTCGAGCCCTCTGCCCCTTCGGGCAAGCCCACAATTCTCAGATTGTGCCGCCTCAAGCGGTTCTGAAGTCCTCTGTTGACCTCCACCGCCCTCCGTAGCTCGACCCCCAGCGAGGTGAGCTGGTCGCTGTGCTGCGACACGGCCTCCTCCACTTCCTTCAACTTCTCACCCTGTTCTCTCACCTCGGACGATGTCTTTGCCACAGCTACCCTCACCGGGGCGATTGCCTCCTCCACCAATGACTTCAATGCGACCGCCATCTCCTTCCTCAAAGCCTCCATGTGCCTCGCAAACTGCTTTTCCAGCTCCACAGCCATCACCTCGGTCATCTTCTCCACCGTAAACAGTGCGGCCCCACCATGCGGTCTGGCATCCGCCATCTTGTCCGCTTTTGTTGGTTCTCTCATTTAACGGCGAGCCCATGTTTCCTCCCTTCTTCGATTGTGCTTTTCGCATCCTTTAATGACTTCTTATTTTTTTTTTTTTCCCTTTCTTTCTTCAATCTTTAAAAAAAAAAATTCTTCCTTTAAAAAAAAAAAAATTTTTTTTTTAAAAACTTTCTTTAAAAATTCTTTCTCTTCCTTTTTATATTCCTCAAAAATTCCCCTGGGACCGAGCTTCCGATTTCTTAAAACAAAACACATTCTAGACGGGATCCACCCGATGCGCTCTGGCTTTGGACCTGCCACCTCGTCCTCAGTTTGGCTATGCCCAAACGCCGCGCACCCCG
Source organism: Scyliorhinus torazame (assembly GCF_047496885.1). Lineage (NCBI taxonomy): Eukaryota > Metazoa > Chordata > Chondrichthyes > Carcharhiniformes > Scyliorhinidae > Scyliorhinus > Scyliorhinus torazame. The sequence continues at coordinate 157,471,172 of NC_092718.1, read as the reverse complement.
GGCCCGACGCCTCAGCTCTGGCCACCTGATAACCTGCGCAGGGTTCCTTGCCGGTTCTCAAACCGGCCCGGCTTGACGCCCGGGACAGCCCCAAAGGCCGACAACAATCGCAGGGGGAGAGCAAAAAATCGGGGAAACCCCTGAAAGTGCCATAAACAGCGGACACCAGCAGGAGCTCCTCTCAATGCCAGTCTAAAACTGATAACTCAATGTTGAGTCCAAGGGGCTGTAAAGTGCCTAACTGGAAGATGTGATGCTGCTCCTCCAGCTTGGGTTGTGCTTCACTGGAGGATTTCAGCAGGCCAAGGACAGAGATGAGGGCATGAGAGCAAGGTGCTGAGTTAAAATGGCACGCAACAGGAAGTCTGGGGTCATGCTTGCGAAGGTGTTCTGCAAAGTGGTTGCCCAGTCTGTTTATTCTCCCCAATATAGGGGAGACCATATTGGGAGCAATGACTACAATAAACCAAACTGAAGGAAGTGCAAGTGAAACTCTGCTTAACCTGAAAGGAGTTTTTGGGGCCTTGAATGGTGATGAGGGAGGAGGTAAAGCGACATATTTGCACCTTCTGCGATTACAAGGGAAGGTGGCGTGGGAGAGGGATGAGGAGTTGGGCGTGATGGAGGAGTGGACCGGGGTGTCACTGACAAGGGATACTAGGTGAGTCGTAATGGAGGGGGTAAGGGCAAAGCGTGATGAAATGGATGGGCATGAATTGGCACTAAGTTGGCATTGGGGATATAAAGGGCCACGGGGAGGTGGGTAGAGGGGCATGAATTGGCATGGGGATATGTGGGGACATAAGGAAGTGGCATGAGGTGCCATAAATCAGCAAGGATGTGGGAAAGGGAGTGTGCGGCAGGGTGAGGGGGGTGGAGTGAGGGTTGGAGTACTGTTTTCTGTTTAAGTGCTGGGTCACAGATTCAGACCTTCTGCCCAGCTTGCCTCTGTACCCAGCAGCCTGTGCGCTGGTTCCAGGGTGAGGGGCCGAATTCCAATCCAGCCGACTCTTCAGAATGAAAATCCGGTCTGCAGGGACTTTTAAAAGGTCAGGTTTGCAGAGCCCCGAATTCTCCCTTAATAATAATCGCTTATTGTCACAAGTAGGCTTCAATGGAGTCACCCAACCCGGGAGTGAAAACCTTGGCCTTTATCTGATTCACACCCCATCCTGATTTACCCCTTGTCCCAAGTTACACTTCATCCCAATAATACCCCCTGGTAAACATTGTCCCAACTTACACTCCCACATTTTTACTCTCTGTCTGCCTTTGTCTCTGTCGAACTGTCTTTTCCCGGATTTTCAAAAGATGTGCGGGTTAGGTGGGGTTACGGGGATAGGGTGGGGGAGTTGACCTAGGTGGGGTGCTCTTTCAGAAGGTCGGTGCAGACCCGATGGGTCAAATGGCCTCCTTCTGCTTGTAGTGATTCTTTTTTTTAACAAATATTTTCTAAAGGCATTTATGGTTTTATAACAACAAAAGATACAAATACAAATGTAAACATAATTCACTGCATAACACTCCCCTCCACCTCGTCTCACTGTTCCCGCCTAAACTAAACTAACTCCCCCTGCCCCCCTTAATCCTTAACCCCCCCCTTATTGAATCTGCGAACAGTTTAGTTTCCCTCGAAGAACTTGATAAACGGCTGCCATGTCCAAACGAACCCTAGCATCGATCCTCTCAGGACGAACTTAATTTTCTCAAGCCTGAGAAACCCAGCCATGTCGCGAACCAATACCCCTGGTTTCGGGGGCTCCGAGTCCTTCCACGCTTATAAGATTCGTCTCCGGGCTGCCAAGGAGGCAAAGGCCAAAACATCGGCCTCTCTCGCCTCCTGGACTCCCGGGTCTTCTAACACTCCCAAAATCTCCACCTCTGGACTCAGTGCCACCCTTATTTTTCGCACCGTGGACATGACATCCGCAAACCCCTGCCAGAATCCCCTAAGCTTCGGACATGCCTAAAACATGTGGACATGATTTGCGGGTCCTCCTGCACACCTCACACACCTGTCCTCCACCCCAAAAAAACTGCTCATCCGGGTAACCGTCATGTGTGCCCGGTGAACCATCTTGAATTGTATCAGGCTGAGCCTGGCACATGATGAGGATGTGTTGACTCTGCCTCCCACAGACCCGCCTCCAACTCCTTTCCCAACTCATCTTCCCATTTACGCTTTAACTCCCTTACTGCATGGCCTCCAATCCCTCTACTACTTCTACAATCCTGATTGGGGCTCCCAACCCCTCCACCAACCCTTCCTCCACCTTCGGGAACTCCAACCCCTCTAAAAATTGTCTCATCCCCTCCACCCCAGCTGGGGGCTCCGACTCATACAGCCGACTGTAAAACCCCTTGAAAACTCCGTTCACCCCTGCTGGGTCCAAGACCGTGTTCCCCTCCTGTCCTTCACTCTACCTATCTCCCTGGCCGCCTCTCTTTTCCTGAGCTGGTGTGCTAGCATTCTACTGGCCTTCTCACCATACTCATATATCGCCCTCTCGCCTTCCTCAACTGCCCCACCGTCTTCCCTGTAGATATCAGACCAAATTCCATCTGCAGCTTCTGAGCCCTTCAACAGCCCCGCTTCCATAGAACATAGAACATAGAACATTACAGCGCAGTACAGGCCCTTCGGCCCTCGATGTTGCGCCGACCTGTGAAACCACTCTAAAGCCCATCTACACTATTCCCTTATCGTCCATATGTCTATACAATGGCCATTTGAATGCCCTTAGTGTTGGCGAGTCCACTTCTGTTGCAGGCAGGGCATTCCACGCCCTTACTACTCTCTGAGTAAAGAACCTACCTCTGACATCTGTCTTATATCTATCTCCCCTCAATTTAAAGCTATGTCCCCTCGTGCTAGACATCACCATCCGAGGAAAAAGGCTCTCACTGTCCACCCTATCCAATCCTCTGATCATCTTGTATGCCTCAATTAAGTCACCTCTTAACCTTCTTCTCTCTAACGAAAACAGCCTCAAGTCCCTCAGCCTTTCCTCATAAGATCTTCCCTCCATACCAGGCGACATTCTGGTAAATCTCCTCTGCACCCTTTCCAATGCTTCCACATCCTTCCTATAATGCGGCGACCAGAATTGCACGCAATACTCCAAATGCGGCCGCACCAGAGTTTTGTACAGCTGCAACATGACCTCATGGCTCAGAAACTCAATCCCTCTACCAATAAAAGCTAACACACCATACGCCTTCTTAACAACCCTCTCAACCTGGGTGGCAACTTTCAGAGATCTATGTACATGGACACCGAGATCTCTCTGCTCATCCACACTGCCAAGAACCTTACCATTAGCCCAGTACTCTGTCTTCCTGTTATTCCTTCCAAAATGAATCACCTCACACTTTTCTGCATTAAACTACATTTGCCACCTCCCAGCCCAGCGCTGCAGCTTATCTATGTCCCTCTGTAACTTGTAACATCCTTCCGCACTGTCCACAACTCCACCGACTTTAGTGTCATCTGTAAATTTACTCACCCATCCTTCTACGCCCTCCTCCAGGTCATTTATAAAAATGACAAACAGCGGTGGCCCCAAAACAGATCCTTGTGGTACACCACTAGTAACTGGACTCCAGTCTGAACATTTCCCATCAACCACCACCCTTTGTCTTCTTCCAGCTAGCCAATTTCTGATCCAAACTGCTAAATCACCCTGAATCCCATGCCTCCGTATTTTCTGCAGTAGCCTACCGTGGGGAACCTTATCAAACGCTTTACTGAAATCCATATACACCACATCAACTGCTTTACCCTCATCCACCTGTTTGGTCACCTTCTCAAAGAACTCAAAAAGGTTTGTGAGGCACGACCTACCCTTCACAAAACCGTGTTGACTATCTCTAATCAAATTATTCCTTTCCAGATGATTATACATCCTATCTCTTATAAACCTTTCCAAGATTTTGCCCACAACAGAAGTAAGGCTCACTGGCCTATAGTTACCTGGGTTGGCTCTACTCCCCTTCTTGAACACGGGGACATTTGCTATCCTCCAGTCTTCTGGCACTATTCCTGTAGACAAAGATGACTTAAAGATCAAAGCCAAAAGGCTCAGCAATCTCCTCCCTAGGTTCCCAGAGAATCCTAGGATAAATCCCATCCGGCCCAGGGGACTTATCTATTTTCATACTTTCCAGAATTGCTAACACCTCCTCCTTATGAACCTCAAGCCCTTCTAGTCTAGTAGCCTGAATCTCAGTATTCTCCTCGACAACATTGTCTTTTTCCTGTGTGAATACTGACGAAAAATATTCATTTAGCACCTCTCCTATCTCCTCGGACTCCAAGCACAACTTCCCACTACTGTCCTTGACTGGCCCTACTCTTACCCTAGTCATTCGTTTATTCCTGACATATCTATAGAAAGCTTTAGGGTTATCCTTGATCCTACCTGCCAAAGACTTCTCATGTCCCCTCCTGGCTCTTCTTAGCTCTCTCTTTAGGTCCTTCCCAGCTAACTTGTAACTCTTGAGCTCCCTAACTGAACCTTCATGTCTCACCTTTACATAAGCCTCCTTCTTCCTCTTGACACGTGTTTCGACTGCTTTAGTAAACCACGGTTCCCTTGCTCGACCTTTCCTCCCTGCCTGACAGGTACATACTCATCAAGGACACGCAGTAGCTGTTCTTTGAACAATCTCCACATTTCCTTGTGCCCATCCCCTGCAGTTTTCCTCTCCATCCGATGCACCCTAAGTCTTGCCTCATCGCATCATAATTGCCTTTCCCCAGATACAACTCTTGCCCTGCGGTATATACCTATCCCTTTCCATCACGAAAGTAAACGTAATCAAATTGTGGTCACTATCACCAAAGTGCTCACCTACCTCCAAATCTAACACCTGTCCTGGTTCATTACCCAGTATCAAATCCAATATGGCCTTGCCTCTCGTTGGCCTATCTACATAATGTCTCAGGAAACCCTCCTACACACATTGGACAAAATCGGACCCATCTAAAGTACTCGAACTATAGCGTTTCCAGTTAATATTTGGAAAGTTAAAGTCCCCCATAACAACTACCCTGTTGCTTTCGCTCCTATCCAGAATCATCTTTGCAATTATTTCCTCTACATCTCTGGAACTTTTCGGAGGCCTATAGAAAACCCCTAACAGGGTGACCTCTCCTTTCCTGTTTCTAACCTCAGCCCATACTACCTCAGTAGACGAGTCCTCATCAAATGTCCTTTCTGCCACTGTAATACTGTCCTTGACTAACAATGCCACCCCTCCCCCTCTTTTACCACCTTCCCTGAGCTTACTGAAATATCTAAACCCTGGCACCTGCAACAACCATTCCTGTCCTTGCTCTATCCATGTTTCCAAAATGGCCATAACATTGAAGTCCCAGATACCAACCCATGCCGCAAGTTCACCCACCTTATTCTGGATGCTCCTGGCATTGAAGAAGACACACTTTAAACCACCTTCCTGCCTGCCGATACACTCCTGCAACTTTGAAACATTACTCATGACCTCACTACTCTCAACCTCCTATATACTGGAGCTACAATTCAGCTTCCCAAGCCCCTGCTGAACTAGTTTAAACCCTCCCGAAGAGCATTAGCAAATTTCCCCCCCAGGATATTGGTACCCCTCTGGTCCAGGTGAGACCATCCCGTTTGTAGAGGTCCCACCGACCCCAGAATGAGGCCCAATTATCCAGAAATCTGAAACCCTCCCTCCTGCACCATCCCTGCAGCCACGTGTTCAACTCCTCTCTCTCCCTATTCCTCGTCTCCCTATCACGTGGCATGGGTAACAACCCAGAGATAATAACTGTTTGTCCTAGATCTAAGTTTCCACCCTAGCTCCCTGAATTCCTGCCTTACATCCCGATCCCCTTTCCTTCCTATGTCGTTGGTACCTATGTGGACCACAACTTGGGGCTGCTCCCCCTCCCCCTTAAGGATCCCGAAAACACAATCTGAGACATCACGCACCCTGGCACCTAGGAGGCAATACACCAACCGCGAGTCTCTCTCGTTCCCACAGAATCTCCTATCTATCCCCCTAACTATGGCGTCTCCAATGACTAATGCTCTACTCCTCTCCCTTTTCCCTTCTTAGCAACAGGGACAGACTCTGTGCCAGAGACCTGTACCCCATGGCTTACCCCTGATAAGTCCCCCCCCACCCCAACAGTATCCAAAGCAGTATACTTGTTACTGAAGGGAACGACCACAGGGGATCCCTGTACTGACTGCTTCCTCCCAGCCCCTCTCACCGTCACCCATCTATCTTTATTCTTCGGAGTAACTACATCCCTGAAGCTTCTATCTATGACCACCTCTGCCTCCCCAATGATCCGAAGTTCATCCAGCTCCAGCTCCAGTTCCCTAACGCGGTTTCTGAGGAGCTGGAGATGGGTGCGCTTCCGGGGTTTCAGAGCTCCTTCTGTCCACCTGGAGTATTTCCCTAACCAGCCTATCCATTTCTGCCCACTCCACCTTCTCCCTATGAGCCCGTATCGAAATCAGCTCCCTCCTAACTACTGCCTTCAGCGCCTCCCACATCGTTGCTGCCAAGACCTCCCCTGTGTCATTCTGGATGGCCTCCCCCACCTGCCGCACACCTCCTCATCCGCTAACAGTGCTACATCCAAACTCCATTACGGGCGCTGACCCCCCCTCCTTGCTCACCCATAAATCCACCTCGTGTGGGGCATGGTCCGAGACAACAATCGCCGAATACTCGGCATCCACCACCCCCGCCAGCAAAGCCTTGTTCAAAATGAAAAAAATCAATCCGGGAGTACACTTTGTGCACGTGGGAAAAAAAAGAAAACTCCTTCGCTCTTGGCCGTCCGAACCTCCACGGATCTACTCCTCCCACCTGTTCCACAAACCCCTTTAGTTCCTTCGCTGCGGTTGGCACCCTCCCTGTCCTTGAACCCGACCGATCCAACCTCAGATTGATGACCGTATTGTAGTCCCCCCCCCAGGATCAACCAATGCGAGTCCGGGTCTGGAATCTTCCCTAATACGTGCCTCATAAACTCCGCTTCATCCCAGTTTGGTGCGTAAATATTCACTAATACCACCGGCATGCCCTCCAGCTTCCCACTCAACATAACTTACCTACTCCCTGAGTCTGCCACTATACTCCCTACCTCAAATGACACCCGCTTATTGATCAAGATCACTACCCCCCTAGTTTTAGAGTCTAGCCCCGAATGAAATACCTGCCCTACCCACCCCTTCCTCAGCCCAGTCTGATCCATTACCCTCAGGTGTGTCTCATGTAGCATTGCCACATCCGCCTTCAAACTCTTCAAATGCACGAACACGCAAGCCCTCTTGAAAGGCCCATTCAGCTCTCTCACGTTCCATGTGGTCAGCCTGGTCGGGGCGCTCCCTGCCCCCCCCCCCCCCCCCCCCGCCGATCAACCATCACCCTTCTTAGGCCAGCCTCCAGCCTGCGCGTCCTCAGGCCCGCCCTCGGTGCCCACTGACATCGACCTCCAATTTGTCTCCAAGCGCCAGTCCCTCCCCTGTCAGCAGAACAATTCCCCCTCCTTCCCCTCCCCCATAACAAAGTAGCAATCCCAACCCCTCTTCAACAAACCTATCACCTGCTTGCCCCCCACTGCGCTTCCGTGAGCTAGCCCATCCAGCTAGCCTGGTAGCCCCCACCCATGGCGCCGAGCATCCTATCCCCCACTGATCTCCCTCCCCCCTGCTCGAACATACGTACGCAAAACAAAACAATCCCCAACAAACACAAAGAAGAAAATTCCACCCATCAACCCCCATTAAGAACAAAGTTAACGCGCAAACAAAACTGAGCAACAGCCCAAAAATTAGAACAAAAACAATACACACAGAACCCAAGGAGAAAAGAAATTTAGCAGCATAATTACAGAATTACTCGCCCCCAAGTCCTCCATCACCTGCCAGTCCCCTGTCCTCAACAAAGTTTATCCGGCGATCCAAAATAAAGTTCTTGTCCCTCGTAAGTGACCCACAAACGAGCAGGGTACAGAATGCCGAACTTCACCCCCTTCTTAAAGAGGGCCGATTTAACTTTATTGAAGCTCGCCCTTCTTTTGGCCAATTTCGTACCCAAGTCCTGGTAAATGCGCAGCTCGTTATCTTCCCATGTGCAGCTCCTCATCTGCCTGGCCCACCTCAAGATCTGTTCCTTGTCCAGGAACCGGTGCATTCGTACTACCATCACCCTCGGCGGCTCATTCTTCAGCGGCTTCCTCATAAGCGCTCTCTGTGCCCTGTCCACGTCCAAGGGCCAAGTAAACTCACCTTCCCCCAGCAGCTTCTTGAACATACGCGCCACATATGCCCCTGCGTCCGATCCCTCGATGCCCTCCAGGAGGCCAACAATCCTCAGATTCTGCCTGCGTGACCTGTTCTCCAGATCCTCCACCATCTCCTGCAGCCTTTTCTGGTGGTTCCTCATCAGCTCCATCTCCGCCGCCATCGCGGTTAGCTGGTCCTCGTGCTCAGCAGCCACCTCTTCCACCTTCTGGATCGCCTGGCCCTGGGCTTCCAATCTTTGCTCCACCCAGTCAATCCCGGTCTTAATCGGGTCCAGATACTCTTGTCTTTGCTTAGCAAACCTCTCCTGGAGGAAGTCCACCAGCTGCTCCGTTGACCACTGGGCCGGCAATCCCAGCCCTTGAGCCTCCGCCATATTTTTCTGTGCTGCAGACTCCACTCCCTTCTTTGACCAACGATCTCTCCTTTTCAGACCACTTCTGATCCACAAATTCATACACTGGTGGGGAATCCTTGTCCTCTACCTCACCAATCTCCTATTTTGCCGATCAATTCCCCCATAAGTCGGGGAAAAAGGTCCCAAAGGTCCATCACAAGCGGGAGCTACCAAATAAGCGATCACTCACTCCATGGCCGCCACCGGAAGTTCACTGTAGTGACATTGGTCCAATATCAGCATTTTTCTTTGTTTCTTCTGTACTATGGTATGGTTCTATACTTTTGAATTGGTGGATTGTTTATATTCTTCATTCCAGTTCCTTTTCAGACATTTGCACAGCAGGTGCTTCCAGACCACAAAAATACAAAATCAGGAAGCGACACATTGTGGACTGGCAAGGTGAAGGCATCGCGTTGCTTCACCTGAGCACAGCAGTGGATTCCAAGCTCGTTCAACCAATTCCCCTGCCTGATTCTTCTAATCAAACTGAAACAGCTCAAACCATCTGTAGAATCACCCCACAAAGCAACTCAAAATATAAAGGTAAGGTTGTATCCATTAACGTCCCACATGTGGGGGCAATTCTCCAATATGGAGCCCAAGTGTTCGCGCCGTCGTGAACGCCGTTGTGTTTCACAACGGCGCGTAACGGGTCCGGGTACGACCGATTCTGGCCCCCACAGGGGGTCAACACGGCGCTGGAGCGGTTCACGCCAACCTGCGCATGCATGGGGGACTTCTTTAGCGTGCCGGCCCTGACTCAACATGGCGGCCTGGGGGGGGGAGAGGCCGGCCCGCTGATCAGTGGGCCCCGATCGCGGGCCAGACACCATCGGAGGCCCCCCCCCCCCCCCCGGTGAAGGAGCCCCCCTCCCCCCACAGGCCACGCCCGACCGTTTCCGCCAAGTTCCCACTGGCAGCGACCAGGGGTGAACGGCGCCGGCGGGACTCTGTCGGATCCGCGCGGCCGCTCGGCCCATCCGGGCTGGAGAATCGGTGGCCTCGCCGGTTCCAGTAGCCTGCGGCCACCGCCGCGCCAAACGTGCCGGCGCAAATGGCGGCGATTCTCCGTACCTCGGAGAATCGCGTGCCGGCGTCGGGGCGCGGTTGCGCCGATTCCCTGGCTCGGCACGGGGCTCAGAGAATCGCCCCCATGAAGTTTAGACCGAGGATGACATGGCTACTTAAAGGGTCACATGTCAGAAGTGTGGGATTTCGCCCTAGAGCACAGGCAGAGTTGAAGCATGTACTGGCTACTCAGAGTACTGAATAAACTATTGTTGTTATAAATCTTTGGTCGCCAGTCATTGGAACGCATCATTTTTACACGGTGTCAGGAGTTGACAGTATGACGCAGGGACTTTGCCACATCGACCTGCTCATGTTTCACAAAAATATTGCGGATAACTGGGCCGAATCTGAAAAGGAGGGAAGGATCTACTGCGGGGCAAATTATCGGGCAGGTCCAAGAAGGTACTGCATGTACCTTAAATCTAGCGGGGCCCGAAGCTGACAAGAAGTTTGTCTTTCAAATAGAGGAGGAGAAAGATACTGTTAAAAATGTTTGAGAATATTCGCTTGCCAGTGAGGAACATAATGCTCAACAGGCACATGTTTAACACTTCAGATCAAATGAATCGATAAAGTCGTAAACTACAAATTAAACGGTTTTTGCAAAATAAAGTACGCTTGGCCCTCTTACTGATGAATTAGTCAGGGATCGAATGGTCTGTGGGGTCCACAGTGATCTTGTTTACAAGCAGCTGCTGTGAGAAAAATTTAACGTTGCAAACATCATCAGCATTTGCTTGCTAAACGAACAGTCAGAAAAAAGTACCAAAGAGTGAAGGTAGGAAACAGACATTTTCATGGTACACCTGACAGTGGTCATTACCCTCAACACAGAAGAGCATGCTAGACATTTGGTTAATGCTGCAATACATGTGGCAAATGGAACCATTTTGCAAAATGCTGCAAATCTAAACCACAGCAGCCTGCCTATGCCACCAGTCACATTGCAGCCAGTCACTCCTCTGAGGTTCGGAGCACAAACAAGATAATCAAACTGGTGCTCAATCAGATCAACCAAACCACTGAACCTTCAATAACACTCGACTGTGAGAGTGTCCACAGCATCACAGAGAGGGCTGGGATTTTCACATTGTGTGCAGCAATGCACAATTTGTTGTGGTAACTGAACTTCTCCTGACATCTCAACAGTTGAACTCTTTCCAGTTGAAGCAGCAATATACTTGTACTTTCTATTACGTCTAGTGTATTCGCAGCTCAGTGTGGTCTCCTTTACATTGGGGAAGACCTTTGCTCAGTCTGTAAGCATGACTCCCACTTCTTGGTTGCTTGTCATTTCAATTCAACACCTGGGGCGAAATTCTCGGGAAACGGCACGATATCCGCCGACTGGCGCCCAAAACGACGCAAATCAGTCGGGCATCGCGCCGCCCCAAAGGTGCGGAATGCTCCGCATCTTTGGGGGCCGAGCCCCAACCTTAAGGGGCTAGGTCCGCGCCGGACTAACTTCCGCCCCGCCAGCTGGCGGGACAGGCCTTTGGTGCCCTGCCAGCTGGCGCGGAAATGACATCTCCGGGCGGCGCATGCGCGGGAGCGTTAGCGGCCGCTGACGGCATTCCCGTGCATGCGCAGTGGAGGGAGTCTCTTCCGCCTCCGCCATGGTGGAGGCCGTGGCGAAGGCGGATGGGAAAGAGTGCCCCCACGGCACAGGCCCGCCCGCGGATCGGTGGGCCCCGATCGCGGGCCAGGCCACCGTGGGGGCACCCCCCGGGGCCAGATCGCCTCGCGCCCCCCCCAGGACCCCGGAGCCCGCCCGCGCCGCCTTGTCCCGCCGGTAAGGTAGGTGGTTTAATCTACGCCGGCGGGACAGGCATTTTAGCGGCGGGACTTCGGCCCATTCGGGCCGGAGAATCGCGGGGGGGGGGGGGGGGCGCCAACCGGTGCGGCGCGATTCCCGCCCCCGCCGAATATCCGGTGGTGGAGAATTTGGCAACCGGCGGGGGCGGGATTCACGCCAGCCCCCGGCGATTCTCCGACCCGGCGGGGGGTTGGAGAATCTCGCCCCTTGTTCTCATGCTCACATTTCAGTCCTTGGCCTTTTACAGTGTTCCAATGAAACCCAAGGTAACTTGGAGAAACAGTACCTTGGGCTGGATTCTCCGTTGCCCAACACCAAGATCATAATCGTCATTCGGGCGGAGAATCAACTCCGACGCCCAAATCGGGGAAGGCGGCGGTTTGACGCCGGTCAGCCATGCTCCGCCCCCTCTGAAATGGCGACATTGCACTGTGCGCTGCTCACCATTGCAACATCATTGGCACATCATTGGCAGGCCCTCCCGCGATGCACCGCTCCCGATGAGCCGAGTTCCCGACGGCTCAGGGCACATGTGGTCCCAGCAGTCGTGAACCAGCGTGACGGCTGCAGACAGTGTCCAGCGTCGCTACACTCGGCCGGGATCCGTGCCGCTGGGTGGGGGGGCTTCTGCGAGGGCTGGGGGGCTGGTGGGGGTGGCCAGGGCATGGCCAGGGGGTGCCCTGTGGGGTCGCAGATGGCGGGTCGGGTCCGCGCATGGCCGCCGCCATGTTGTACGGTGCATCCGCTGCAGGTCATCAGACGTGCGCATGCCCGGCCAGGGACCCGGCCAGTCTCTGGTTGTTTTTGGCACGAGAGCCGGAAGTTTCACCTGGCGCCGCTGCCAGCCCCTCACTGTCCAGGAATCGTTGAGGGTTCGCCGCCGATTTTTTTTGTCGTAGATTTCCCGCGACTTCTCCATTCGAACCTGCACTTAGCCACTGAAATGGACAATCCAGCCCTTTATCTTTACATCTTTCTGGGTTCGGCATTGAGTTCAACAACTTCAGACCATGAAGTCTGCCCTCCATTTTGATATCTCTCCCCTAAATATTTTTGTTTTCAGACATTCCTGACCTTTATTCTGCTATTGAAACATTCTGCTATTTTGCTTTCAGACTGCACTGACCTTTAATCTGCTTTTAACGCCTACTCTGGACCAATGTTTGGTGCCTTCAGTTCAATCATTAATACTCCCTTTGCTTTATGTTTTTTAAAAATAATATTTTATTGAGGTATTTGAAATTTTTTACAACAATAACATAAACAATGACATCAATATGGTAAAATAAGCATTTCCCCCACCATCCCAATCTTCTCGCACCTCAACCATACAACAACAATCCGCCCCCTCTCCCCCCCTTGGAATACTGCATCTGCTGAGATTTTAATTTTCCCCGAGAAAGTCGACGAACGGCTGCCAGCTCCGGTTGAACCCTAACATTGACCCTCTGACGGCGAACTTTATTTTCTCGAGACTGAGAAACCCAGCCATGTCACTAACCCAGGTCTCTACACTCGGGGGCTTCGAGTCCCTCCACATTAATAAGATCCGTCTCCGGGCTACCAGGTAGGCAAAGGCCAAGACATCGGCCTCTTTCGCCCCCTGAACTCCCGGATCTTCCGACACTCCAAAGATCGCTACCTCCGGACTCGGCACCACCCGTGTTTTTAGAACCGTGGACATTGCCTTAGCAAAACCCTGCCAAAACCCTCTGAGCTTTGGGCATGCCCAAAACATGTGGACATTATTTGCTGGGTTTCCCGTGCACCTCGCACACCTATCCTCTACCCCGAAAAACTTACTCATCCTAGCCGCTGTCATGTGTGCACCGCTTAAATTGTATCAGGCTAAGCCTGGCACATGATGAGGAGGTATTAACCCTGCTTAGGGCATCCCATAAACCCGCCTCTATCTCTCCTCCTAACTCGTCCTACCACTTGCCCTTAAGCTCCTCCAGCTGGGTTTCCTCCACCTCCGAAAGCTCCTGGTAAATATCCAATACCTTCCCCTCTCCCACCCAGGTACTGGAAACTACTCTATCCTGTATCCCCCGTGGTGGCAGCAGCAGAAAGGCCGGCACCTGTTTTCTCAGGAAGTCTCGCACCTGCAAATACTTAAAACCATTCCATGCTGGCAATTTAAATTTATCCTCCAAAGCTTACAAGCTGGGAAAGCTCCCATCTATAAATAGATCCCTCTTCCTTCTAATTCCTGCCCTCTGCCAACTCCGGAACCTGCCATCCAGCCTACCCGGTACAACCTTTGATTATTAGAAATCGGGATCCAAATCGATGCTCCCTCCACTCTCTTGTATCTCCTCCATTACCCCCAGATCCTCAGAGCCGCCACTACCACCGGACTTGTGGAGTAGCGGGCCGGCGAGAACGGCAGAGGTATTCACCCGCTTGAAAAAGGCCTTAGGGATGAAGATGGGGAGGCACTGAAAGACAAACAGAAATCTGGGGAGGACCGTCTGTACCCACCCCGCCAGTGACAGCGGGAGCATGTCCCATCTCTTAAAGTCCCCTTCCATTTGTTCTACCAGCTGAGATAGGTTTAACTTGTGCAGTGCCTCACATTTCCGGGCCACCTGGATTTCCAGATATCAAAAGCTCTTCTCTACCATTCTAAGCTGCAGCTCTCCCAGTCTCTCCTGTCCTCTGGCCTGGATCGGAAACATCTCACTTTTCCCCATGTTCGATTTATACCCCGAATAATTTCCAAATTCCCCCAAGATTCGCATTACTACCCCCGTCCCCTCCAACGGGTCCGAAATGTGCAAGAGCAGGTCATCTGTGTAGAGCGAGACCTGGTGCTCCACCTCCCCCCCCTCCCCGAACGAGCCCTTTCCAGTTCCTAGAGGCTCTTAACGCCATGGCCAATGGCTCTATGGCCAGAGCAAACAGTATCGGTGAGAGGGGGCACCCTTGCCTCGTCCCTCGGTGTAGTTTAAAGTACCCCAACCTCAGCCGGTTCGTACGGACACTCGCTACTGATGCCTGATAGAGCAACCGCACCCAGTCAATAAAGCCCTCACCAAACACAAACCTTCCCAGCGCCTCCCACAGGTAATTCCACTCCACCCGATCGAAAGCCTTCTCTGCATCCATCGCTACCACCACCTCCACCTCCTCTCCTTCTGAGGGCATCATAATAACATTTAAGAGCCTTCGAACATTGGCTTTGAGTTGCCTGCCCTTTACAAATCCCGCCTGGTCTTCCCCTATCACCTCCAGGACACAGTTCTCTATCCTTGTGGCCAGTATCTTAGCCAGCAGATTGGCGTCCACTTTCAGTCGAGAAATCGGCCTGTATGACCCGCATTACTCCGGATCCTTCTCCCGTTTCAGGATCAATGAAATCGAGTCCTACGATATTGTTGGGGGAAGGACACCCTTCTCTCTTGCTTCGTTAAATGTCCTCACCAGCAGTGGGCTCAATATCTCTGAGAACTTCTTCTAGAATTCCACCGGGTAGCCGTCAAGCCCCGGGGCCTTGCCCGACTGCATGCTCTCCGGCCCCTTGATTATTTCCTCAATCGCAATTGGGGCTCCCAGCCCTTCCACCAGGTCCTCCTCTATCCTTGGGAACCTCAACTGATCCAAAAACTGCCTCATTCCCTCCACCCCAGCCGGGGGTTCCGGCTCATATAATTTACTGTAGAAGTCCTTAAACACCTCGTTTACCCCCACTGGGTTCAGGGCAGTATTCCCGCCTTTACTCTTTACCTTATCTATCTCTCTGGCCGCCTCCCTTTTCCTGAGCTGGTGTGCCAACATCCTGCTTGCCTTTTCCCCGTACTCATAGATCGCCCCCCCTTGCCTTCCTCAACTGTTACACCGCTTTCCCTGTGGTCAACAGCCCAAACTCCGCTCCCTCAGTAGCCCCACGTCCGGGGCCTCCGAGTATCTCCTGTCCACCTGGAGTATTTCCTCCTCTAATCTATCCTTCTCGGCCCGTTCTGCCATTTCTCTGTGGGCCCGTATCGAGATTAATTCCCCTCTGACCACTGCCTTGAAAGCTTCCTAAACCGTCGCTGCAGAGGCGTCCCCCGTATCATTTGTTTCCAGGTAGTTCTGGGTGGACTTGTTAACCCGCCCACAGATCGCTTCATCCGCTAACAACCCCACATCCAGTCTTCACAGCGGGTGTTGCCCTCTCTCCACACTAACCCGTAGATCCACCCAATGCGGGGCATGATCCGACACTGCAATTGCCGAGTACTCAGTATCCATCACCTCCAGTATTAGCGCCCTGCTCAGAACATAAAAGTCGATGCGAGAGTATGCCTTGTGGACATGTGAGAAAAAGGAAAACTCCTTCGCCTTCGGCCGTGCAAACCTCCATGGGTCTACACCCCCCATCTGTTCCATAAAACTCTTCAATTCCTTTGCCACAACCGGCCTCCTCCCTGTCCTGGATTTTGACCGGTCCAATTCCGGATCAATGACTGTATTAAAGTCTTCTCTGTTATGGGCCAGGGTTTAAAGAACCCCAAGGTGTATCATGGAGTTCACCTGACCCACAACTTTTAATAGATTGTGGTATGGGGAGCACACGGCCCACTCTACAGGTGTGGCACAGCAGAAATGGAAAAGTAATTTTTAAAGCAAAACAATGTTTATTCTATGAACTCAAGTTAACCTTTTTAAAACATACAGTGAACATCTCAGCAACCATTAATTCAAATACAACCCCCAAAGAATACAACACTAAGTAATCCTTTAAGCTTCCCAAACAAAATCCAGAAGACAGAAGAAACATCTTTCAACAGAAGCACATTAGGTTTACATTCACTACTGAGAACATTTATAATTCTGAATTCACCAATGATCAAGAAATAGTCTTTTCATGGCAGAGAGAACAACAGTGCACTTGCTCTGTCTGGCTTCAGCTCCAACACTGAAAACAAAACTAAAACACACCCTGCAGCAAACAGCCTAAAACGAAAGTAAAAAGCTGACAGACAGCCCAGCTCCACCCACACTCTGACATCACTGCAGTAGTAAACACCCATTTCTTAAAGGTACTCTCACTACAGATATTTATATACACACCCATTTATAAACACCCATTTCTTAAAGGTACTCTCACATGACACCTCCCATGATCAGGTTATGTGACTCTAAGTCTGGGATCTTGCCTAAAACCCGCCTCATAAATTCCACGCCATCCCAATTCGGAGCATATATGTTCACGAATACCACCGCACCCCCTCAAGCTTCCCACTCACCATTATGTAGTTACCCCCCTTGTCTGACACGATTCTCCCTGCCTCGAATGTCACTTCTTTGCTGATCAAGTTCGCTATCATCCTGGTCTTTGAGTCCAGCCCTGAGTGGAATACTTGGCTGATCCACCCTTTCCTCAATCTCATCTGGTCTGTAACCTTTAGGTATGTCTCTTGCAGCATTGCCACGACCGCCTTCAGCCCCCTCAAATGCGCAAACACGCGAGCCCTCTTGACCGGCCCTTTCAGCCCTCTGACGTTCCATGTGATCAGCTTGGTCGGGGGGCTTCCAACCGCAGCCCCCTCCCCCCCGCTGACTAGCCACCGCCCTTTTTATGCCAGCCTCGAGTTTGCGCCCTCTGCCTCCTCGAACCCCCCCTCGGGCAGTTGCCGTTCCCGACCTCCCATTTGTCCCCTCGTAACAGTTCCTTCCCTGTCAGCAAAGCAGCTCCCCTCATTCCTCCCCACCCTAGCAACAACACTAGAAACCCAATCCCCCAAGTCAAGCTCCAGCTTAATACCTGCTCACCCCCCACTGCACTTCCAAGAGTCAGCTGACCCATGCTGACTTGATAGCGACAGCCCCTGGCACCAAGCAGTCTGTCTCCCTACTGTTCTCTTCCCTCTCCCCCCACATGGATAAACATTTAAAAACATCACATTCCCCAGCAAACAAACATTAGAAAAAAGTGAAGAAACAGTCACTTTAGAAAAACAATCACCCAAAAAGCAGAACCAAACCCAAAGCCGTTCCCCCTCTAACCTGCTCCCTGGAAGACAAAGCAATCTTTAACCATCCAAACAGCCCCTTATTTCACACGCTACTTGTATTTATACAATCCAGCACCACAAATCGCCGCCACAGTATTTCTCCAAGGCGTCAGTGTCTTTTAATTAGCCTCCAGCCTAATTTCTTTAATAAAAGTCCATATTTCGTCTGGTGTTTCAAAGTAGAAGTCCTGTTCCTCATGTGTGACCCACAGACGGGCTGGGTACAGCATCCCGAACTTTACTCCCTTCTTGAAGAGAGTCGTTTTTGCCCGATTGAACCCAGCTCGCCTCTTGGCCAAATCCGCTCCCAGGTCCTGATAGATGTGCAACTCACAGTTCTCCCACTTGCTGCTCCGTTCTTTCTTGGCCCACCGCAAAACGTGTTCCTGTCCATGAAACGGTGAAAACGTACCGCCATGGCCCTCGGCGGCTCGTTCACTCGGGGCTTCCTCGCGAGGGCTCTGTGCGCTCTGTCCAATTCCAGGGGCCGAGGGAACGCCCCAGCCCCCATCAACTTCTCTAGCACGTCCGTCACATAGGCCCTTGCATCCGATCCCTCACTGCCTTCAGGGAGGCCGACAATTCTGAGATTCTGCCTTCTGGACCTGTTCTCCGGGTCCTCCAGCTTCTCCTGCATTCTTTTTTGGCGGTCGTTCATCATCCCATCTTGTTTTCCAGCACGGTTATGTACTCCTCATGCTCGGACAACTTTTGCTCCACCTCCTGGATCGCTCTCCCGTGGGTTTCTTGATTCTGCACCACTTGATCAATCAAAGCCTTAATCAGGACCAGCGTGTCCTTCTTCAGCTTGGCGAAGCAATCCTTGGAAAAACCTCACCAGCTGCTCCATCGACCACTGTGTCATCTCCCCACGGCCCTTCTTCCAAAATAGCCCCGTAAACCACCGACACTATCCTCTTCTCCAGTCCCCCTATCGTCAGCACCTCCTCCAGCAATGTGGAAGCTCTGTATCTCCTTTCTGGCAAAGTCTCAAACTTGCATGTATCTAAATATTTCCCCCTGCTCCAGCCCATACTTTGCTCCCAGCTCCTTCAATCCTGCAAACCGACCCCCCAAGAAACAAATCTTTTACTGTACTAATTCCTTTCTCCTCCCATCTCCGAAAATTTCCGTCCCACTTCCCTGGCTCAAACCTATAGTTTCCCCGAATCGGCATTTCCCTTGGCCCTGCCCCCAACCTGAGGTGTTGGCGAAACTGCCTCCAAATTCTCAACGAAGCTATTACTACCGGGCTCCCTGAGTATTTCCCCGGGACCATCGAGAGCGGCGCTGTTGCTAGCACCTTCAATCCCGACCCCCTATCCAAACTCTCCTACATTATGACCCATTGGGAGTCAACCCTTCTGACCCAGCTCCGTACCTTCTCCACATTCGCCGCCCAGTAATAATACATCAGGTTCGGCTGACCCAAACCCCCTGCCTGCCTCCTCTCTGTAGTAGCATCTTTCTAATTCTGGCCACCTTCCCTCCCCATGTGAACGAGGTAATCATTCCTTCAATCTCTCTAAAAAATGCCTTTGGCAGGAAAATTGGCAGGCATTGGAAAATAAACAGAAATCGCGGCAACACGTTCATTTTAACCACCTGTACCAGACCCGCCAGTGACAGAGGGAGACCATCCCACCTTGCCAGATCAGCTTTCACCCTCCCCACCAAACTAGAAATGTTGTACCTACGGAGCCCCAAACAATCCCGAGCAACCTGCATGCCCAGGTATCTAAAGTGAGTCCCTGCCATTCGGAATGGCAGCCTCCCCATCCCTACCCCCACCCCTGGCCGAGACACCACATTGAGTGAAAATATTCACTCGTCTAGATTTAGTTTGTACCCCGAGAAAGCCCCAAACACCTGAAGCAGCTCCAGTATTCCCCCGATTGACACACTCGGTTCTGACACGCATTACAAGTCATTGGCATATAAGGACACCCTATGCTCTGTCCCGCCCCGCACGATCCCTTTCCATACCCCCGAACTTCTTAATGCGATGGCCATTGGCTCAATCGCGAGTGCAAACAGCAGGGGGGACATAGGACATCCCTGCCTAGTCCAACGGTGGAGAGAAAAGTATCTCGAGCTGATGTTATTTGTGCGGACGCTGGCCCTCGGCTCCTTATATAATAGCTTAACCCAGTCCACAAATCTTGGTCCAATCCCAAACCGCTCCAGAACTGCCATCAAGTACCCCCATTCTACCTGGTCAAACGCTTCCTCGGCGTCCAATGCCAAATCACCTGTTTCCTTCCCCTCCGCCGGTGCCATAACCATGTTCAATACCTTTCTAATGTTCAAAAAGAGCTGCCTCCCTCTCACAAACCCCGTCTGATCTTCACCTATCACTTTCAGGAGGCACTCCTCCAGCCTACCTGCCAGCATCTTCACCAATATCTTTGCGTCTACATTTGAAAGTGATATGGGCCTATACGACCCACACTCCGTCGGATCCTTATCTTTTTTAAGCAACAGGGAAATCGATGCCTGCCCCAAAGTTTGTGGTAACACCCCCTTCCTATCGCCTCCTCAAACATCCGCACCATCAGCGGTACCAACTTATCTTTGAATTTTTTATCATATTCCACTGGAAACCCATCCAGCCCTGCCACCTTCCCCATTGCATCCTTCCAATGATTCCTGGATTATAATATGGACCATTAATTCTTGGAGTGTGGGTAGTCGATTTGCTACTGCCCAAGGTCATTTGACCCTTCCACCTTTAGCAATATCATGCTATTAGCAGGGAGGGTATCCCACTGGGAACATTTGTAGGAGATCAGCGTGCAGTCAATCCCAGTTTTGCTCCATATAACGGATAGAAAGTCATTGTAGAAGTATTCCTGAATACTTCTATGACCTCCTGATGCATGAGATTGCCTGGAGCGGTACAGTAGCACAGTGGTTAGCACTGTTGTTTCACAGCTCCAGGGTTCCAAGTTTGATTCCCTGCTTGGGTCACTGTCTGTGTGGAGTCTGCATGTTTTCCCCGTGTCTGCGTGGGTTTCCTCTGGGTGCTCCGGTTTCTTCCCACAAGTCCTGAAATATGGGCTGTTTAGTCATTTGGACATTCTGAATTCTCCCTCTGTGTACCTGATGCACTAAGCGTCAAGAACCACAAAGACATGTGAGACTTTAACCAAGGCTTTAATACACTACGTAGGAAGCTTACCCGACACAGACGACCCCAGACAAAATGTGTCCGGTCTCAGAAGCTGGGTCTTATACTTAACTCCCGGGGGAGTGGCCAAGGCGGAGCTCTCCGTGGCCAGGTCAGGTTACATACAGGTGACCAAACCTCTACAGAGCTACAGTACAATACACAGTACCATACACAGGATTACAGGGCCACGTTACACACAACTATTATATAACTATGTACAATGCTAGGGAAGTACAGTGGTGTATCACCACAGTACCCGAACAGGTGCCGGAATGTGGCCACTAGGGGTTTTTCACAGTAACTACATTGCAGTGTTAATGTAAGCCTACTTGTGACAATAAAGATTATGATAAAAAATAGTAGCTGCCGTTTGTTTCCGTTGATGAGCCTGTTGTAACCAAATCTTCCATTTCTGTTTCTCTTGCCAGTCAAGTGGCGTGTGATTGCTTCTGATGAACGGATAATTACCATGAGAAAAAGTTTCTCGAATCTCAGATATTGCCAGGTACGTTTATGCCCACTCCATTCGGGTTTAAGAACTAGGTATGTAACTAGGACAGCTTCTTCCCTGCTGCCATCAGACTTTTGAATGGACCTACCTCGTGTGTGGAGTCTGCACGTCCTCCCCGTGTGTGCGAGGGTTTCCTCTGGGTGCTCCGGTTTCCTCCCACAGTCCAAAGATGTGCCGGTTAGGTGGATTGGCCATGATAAATTGCCCTTAGTGTCCAAAAAGGTTAGGTGGGGATACTGAGTTACAGGGATAAAGGGGATGGGGTGACGACGTGGGGCTTAGGTGGGATGCTCTTTCCAAGGGCCGGTGCAGACGTGGTGGGCTGAATAGCCTCCTCCTGCACTGTAAATTCTATGATCTATGATTAAGTTAATCTTTTCTCTGCACCCTAGCTGTGACTGTAACATTGCATTCTGCAGTCTCTCCGTCCTTCCCTATGTCCGGCATGCGTTGTCTGCGTAGCATACAAGAACCAATACTTTTCACTGTGTACTAATACATGTGAAAATAGTAAATAAAATAAAATAAAATAAAAAACTAGGTATTCTGCCCACCTTCATGTGGTGGCATGTGCCCCACAAGGGAAACTGGTGATTTACACTAACCATCAGTCTTGTGGCACACCAAATCAGCAACAACTTGAATTTATATAGCACCTTTTATCTCATGAAACATCCCAGAGCATTTCACACGAGCATCATAACACGATGTATGCCTCACAGCCGCATAAGGAGATATTAAGTCAGGTGACCAAATGCTTGGTCAAAGAAGTAGGTTTTAAGAAGTGTCGTAAAGGAGTAAAATGAGGTAGGGGGTGGAGGTGTCGGGACGGAATTTCAGGGCTTGGGGGTCTCAGCAACTGCAGGCCCAACCATCAATGGTGGAGCAATTATAATCGGGAATGAACATGAGGCCAGAATTCGAGATCTCGGAGCGTTGTGAGGTTGGAGAGACCACAGAGATGGGGAGGGGCCAGGCCACGGAGGGGTTTGAAAACAAAGATGAGGGGCCGGATTCTCCGCGGCTCTGCACCAAAATCACGTTTGGCGCGGGTGCGGAGGATCCACTTTTCCGACCGAATCCAGGGTCCCCGGCAAATCGCTCATGCGAGATCTACGCAGCGCGGCTGGGGGGCCATTGCCAGAGGCCCTCCCAGCAATGCTCCAGTCCCAACCGGCCGGATTCCCAACAACGTGGTTCTAACCACATCTAGCCGGTTCGGGACTCTTGCGCGGCAGCTGCGGACTCAGTCTGCGGCCGCCCTGGTGGGGGACGGGGGGGTTTAAGTACCGGGGGTGGGGGCCTTATGGGTGGCCGGGCCGGCGGTCGGGCGGGTTTGATGGAGCAGCGCGAGGCAGATCGTTGTGACCTTCTTTGTTGGTCCAGGTCCGCCGGCTGAGTCCGTCATCGCGTTCAGCGCGGCTGTTGGAGGCCGCTGCCGTACGCATGCGCGGACTCAGAACCGGAAGTGCGGGGGCCCGTTCGCGCAACGAAAGCTGCGAGAAGCACTCCGGGGTCCTGTCAGCTCCCTGCAGGTAGGTGAATAGCTCTTCATTTTTTTAAGGAAAGTCTGCCGTGAAACGCCAGCGTTTTTACGCCGACCTGGGGACATAGCCCCATTTTTGGAGAATCCAGCCTGAAAATTTTCAAATCAAGGCATTTGTCTGGGACCCAGTGTAGGTCAGTGAGCAGAAGGCTGATAGGTGAATGGAACTTGGTGCCAGTTGAGACACGGGCAGCAGTGTTTTGGATTATCTCACATGTAAAGAGAGAGATCAACCAGGTGTCTGTTGGAATAGTCGAGTGTGGAGGTTATAAAGAAATACTAATCTTTGAAGAGAAGAATACAAAAACATTTGTCCTGAACTTTTGTTAAAAGTCTCAAGATTAACTCCATCACATTGAGTCAGTGTGCTGCAACGCCTTGGTCAGTGTACCCTAAATGGAGGAGCTGATAATTGAGAATGGCGAAGGATATTTCTGTAATGTAAGAACCAATGCTTGTCTATTCACTTTGACACGGCAGCCATTTCATGAACATTGTATCATCCGAATTCGGAGTACACATTCACCACTGGTATCCCTTCCAAGATTCCTGTTACTATAACATCGCTCTCTCCTACATCTGCTGATACCTTCTCCAAACGAAACCAGACCCTTTTGTTAATAAGGATCGCCACCCCTGGGCCCTGCTGTCAAATCCCGAGTGGAAAACTTGGCTTACCCAAACCTTTCAAGGCGTGTCTGATCTCGCTCGTGCATGTGGGTCTCCTGGAGGAATATCAAATCGTCTCCCAAATTCTTTAAATGAGCAAAACCAGCACTCTTTTGACTGGGCCCCATAGCCCCCACACATTCCAGATGACCACCCTTGTTGGGGTCACTAATCCTCCACCCATCGCGCCTCGAGTGAGACATTACCACCGCAAAAAGTCATAGCTTCGCCGATGGTTCCCAGGCCATAGGCCCACCGAAGGTGGTGACCCGTCCCACCTAAATGGTGAAGCAGAGAACTATCAGTTATCCCACCCTCCCTCACTTAATATATAGCCTATCGTCTCTTCTAACACCCCTTCTTCCGCCCTCCCCTTTCTAGACCCATCAAGCTTAACCAAACTGGCACGAAATGTCACAGCTCCATCCCCACTTGACCTCCGTTAACTCGCTAACTTTCTAGTGCTAGTACAGTGACCACCCCACCCCAGGTCCCACCTGTTCCTTAACCATTGCATTCACTTCTGCCCCAAGCTCGTCTTTCCCCCGATCCTCTTTCCTGCCCATACTAAACAAAAGCATTAAACTAAGGGAAGATACCCCTCATCCCCTTGACATACCAGCAAGTACTAACCCTGTAAAGAAGGATAATTGTAAAAATAGAGCAGAGGAAGTGACCCCATGCAAAAAAAGTCCACCATTACCCCAACTCAACTCGTAACAACATGAACATGAACAATAAAACAATAAAATAGTAACACCCCAACCATCCAACTGCCCTCAAACCATTCCCAGTCCATGGTCTCTGATAAAGTCCTCAGCCTGCTCCAGAATTTTGAAATAGAAACCTTTCGAGTCAAAAGTGACTCTTAACTTTGTTAGGTACCAAACCCCAAATCATATTCTTTGATTAAACAGGACCGTCTTCATCTTATTGAAGGCCGCCCGTCGCTTCACCAGTTCTGTGCCAGTGTCCTGGTAAATCCCTACCATGTTACCATCCCAGTTGATGTTCCGGGCTTTCTTGGCACATTCCAGGATTCGCTCCTTTCTCTGGAAACTATGAAACTGAATGATCACCACTCGAGGTGGCTCATTCGGTTGTGTTTTTTTGCCTCAAGGCCTTGTGTGCCCTGTTAAGCTCCGCCGCTCACCTGGAATTGCTTCGCAGCGACGCATTCAGTCGGCTTCGAGCCCTCAACTCCATCGGTTAGACCCACCAGTCTCAGGTTCATGCATTTGGGCCTACTTTCCATATCGTGCAATTTTCCCTTGAAGCTCTTATTCTTGTCCCCAACGACTGCCATTTCAGCATCCAAGGATTCAAGTCTGTCCTCTTGTTGAGATAGGGCCTCCTCCATGCCTTTCAACTTCTCTGCCTGCTCGTATGCCACCTTAACCGTCTTGTTCAGTTGCTCCCTGACTGGGCCCAAAGCTTCCTCCACCGTGGTTTTAATTAAAGCCTTCAATTCCTGGCTATGCTCTAGAAATGTTCATCCATCTCTCCACCAAACCATTTTAGTTCTCTTGCTATCACCCCCACCATCATGTTGAGAGTAATGGGCATGGCCACTTCCCCTGCCATCTTTAATGAGTCCTTATCGAGCTCGACACTTGCAATTTTGCCTCCCTGCCCCTCTTCGGTATTTACTCTGCTGGGAAATGAAAATGAAATGAAAATCGCTTATTGTCACTAGTAGGCTTCAATGAAGTTACTGTGAAAAGCCCCTAGTCGCCAGATTCCGGTGTCTGTTTGGGGAGGCTGGTACGGGAATTGAACCGTGCTGCTGGCCTGCCTTGGTCTGCTTTCAAAGCCAGCTCTTTAGCCCAGTGCTGAACCAGCCCCTAGGCCATCGAGTCCAATCGAGTTTCTTCCCTTACTGTCCAATGTGTCTGACCCATCCTTGTTTTTATGACTTATTACAGGACGAGGGGGGCAGTCCCTTAATGTGCCTCAACGGAAATAACACCTGGGTCCTCACAGCAGTCAGAGGTACATCTTTCAAGCATACCACCAAATACAAAAGAATCAATAATTTCCTGTCATTAATAAAACAATACATCAACAGAAACAAAGTAAATGGTGATATCTGAATGTATGTCGCTCCATGTTATCTGTTTGGTAAACCCTTGTGATAAAAGGATACTCCCAGACACCCTTTATGTCACTGGACAAGTAATCCAGAAATTGAGTTAAAATCTCATCCTGGCAATTTTAGATTAAAAACAATCGAAGAATAGTTTAATCTGATTAAATCAACCAACAAGAAATTTCTGTCTGTATATGAGTATATATATGAGTTCGTGAGTATATGTGAGCGTTTGTGTGTGTATTTGTGTGGGTGTCTGTAACGGTGATTGCACATATGTGTAAAATGTATAGGGAATAATCTTAGTGGGGGAAACGAACACGTGACTACCAGAGGCAGGCAGTCCACCACATCAAAATCCAGTCAATTAGAGAAAACATCCCCATTGACAATTGATACCAAGTACATTATAAAATAATCACGCTTTCTGCACACCCAGTTTTCAGTTTCATTGAGGAAACGTTAATTATATCCCTGAGATGTAACACATGGTGATAAAAGTGAACATTCTGGGGGAGGTCTCCTCCATCAATATTAGCACACCTGCTGCAAGGAGAAGCTAGCAGAATGCAGAACTCCATTCCATTAGTACTCTAAGGACTCCCAAGCAGGGGTGTGTAGTCCCCCAAAATGTTCTCTCAATGAGGCCTGAAGTACAAATCTCTCCTTATATTCTTTGTATTAACATACATCTATATATGTTTATGTATCACCACTGGTTAACTTAAAAAAAGCTTTGTTTCCCTATTGTGCAATGCTACTGTGGCAAATTGATGAGTTTTGAAAGGAAAACATGTTTGTGGCATATGTGATCAGCTGAGTAATATTGGGCTGGATTCTCCGCAGCCCCGCTCCAAAATCACGTTTGGCGCAGGGGCGGTGAATCTACTTTCACGCCGAAATGGGACCTGGTGCCGGTCCGGCGATTCTCCGGGACCCGAGACTCGGCGTGATCGCGGAGGCCAGCCCAGCGATCCTCCGCTCCCGACCGGCCGAGTTCCTGACGGCATGGAACTAACCATCTATTGCCGGTTGGGATGCTCTGCAGCCGCCCTGGTGAGGGGGCGGGGGGATCGGGCATCGGGGGGGGGGCCTTATAGGAGACCGGGGGTCAGATCCGCGTGGTTAGATGATCTGGTGAGCGGCCGATCGGGGGGGTGGGTATAACTTTTGTATGTGGCTCGAGTCCTCCGTGGAGCTCGGCGTGGCCACTGGAGGCCGCCGCTGTTCGCATGCGCGGACTCCAAACCGGGAGTGTGGGGGCCCATATCCACAGCTAAAGCTGCGTGAATTACTCCGGGTCCCTGCGAGCCCCCTGCAGGGCATTGAATTAGCTGATGATCTTTTTTCCAGGAATCTCTGGAGTGAAACTCCATCGTTTTTATCCCGGCGTGGGGACATAGTCCCATTTTGGGAGAATCCAGCCCATTATTTTGAACATCTTTTCATGCAATAAAGCATATTTGAGTATAACACACTGGGCAGCAATGCTTATGTTATTCTTACAGTGTTTTGTTGACACTTATGTTTCTGTGATAAACATGCACAATAGAGATGGAGCTTAAAGTGATTCTTATCAACACTTCATGAACCATTAGAATTAATACATTTTGCTCTCCGTGGAGTTCAAATTAGTTCTGTTATTTTTCCTCATCATTGTGCGATGAATGTAGGAAATTGTTATCTCTTATATTTTATATTTTGTTGCAATAATGTTATTAAAATCTGGTTTGAAATACATTCAGGCAGTGTGTCTACTAAAACTGTAATTAAGGTGTTGTAAAAGTGAGATAATTATTGATTCTAACCATTTACTTGTTTACTTACAGATGGATAATAAAATATTCTTTATATTTGGACAATTTCCTGGGGTGTAGATAATTTAAGGAATAGTGTTAAGTCCTAGCTAAGCAAACCATGGGACATCTTAGTGGAATACAGATGATGTAATTAATGGGAGGAATCAGGTCTGTCCGTAGCTTTGGGCAGTATTTCCATAGGATTTGAGTCTGAAAAGACAGAAGGATTTGCAGTTTATTCGTGAAAGGGTCTCTATATCCTCTATACAGAAGACAGCAAGTAAACCTGTTTTGTTAACTTTATTTATAAGTGACATTTGGACTGTATTGAGGTTTCTTGGTTGGAATATTTACAGTGAAGGTGCAGGACGTAAGTTAAAGCTTTTCCTTTTATTTATGAACTGTTAACTGTTTATTGTAAAACTATTTCTTTGATGTTAATGTGTTTAAATTAAAGTTTGTTTTAACATAAAAATGCCTACTGGTCAGTATAATCACTCCTGGGGCGAAGAGTCCTCGCCTCACAGTTTCACAAATTGCACATTATTTAGGGTCTGGTCCGGTATCCTATAAATTGCAATTATTTCCATGTTACAGCACAGAACAAGGGAAACAGAGTTCTGAGAATATTCAGGCCTCTCTCTATCACTCTGTCTCACATACATACACAAGAATAATATAAATTCCATGCGCTCATAAATACACATGTGCACACATATTCATCCACCACCGGTGGACCATGGCTGCTGTGTGCACAATTCACAAGGCATATCGTGTTAACTCAACAAGGCTCTTTTGGTAGAATCTCAGGAAATCACCACTTCTACCACCTCGTTGGAGAAGGGCAGGAGATTCATGGGAAGACCATCACCTCCAAATTCTCCTGTGAGTCACACACCATCCCAACTCACACACATATCTTCATTCCTTCAATGCCTTTGGGTTACGATCCTGGAACTCCATCCCGAACAGCACTGTGGGATGATTTAATCGTCCCGCAAACTGCGACGGTTCAAGAAGAACCACCATCACCTGTTCAAGAGCAATTAGGGATTGCAAAAAAAAATGCTTTGCAACAGGTTCGATTCCCGGCTGGGTCACTGTCTGTGCGAAGTCTGCATGTTCTCCCCGTGTGTGCGTGGGTTTCCTCCGGGTGCTCCGGTTTCCTCCCACAGTCCAAAGATGTGCAGGTTAGGTAGATTGGCCATGCTAAATTGCCCTTAGTGTCCAAAATTGCCCTTAGTGTTGGTTGAGTGGGGTTATTGGGTTATGGGGATAGGGTGGTGTGGGCTTGGGTAGGGTGCTCTTTCCAAGAGCCGGTGCAGACTCGATGGGCCGAATGGCCTCCTTCTGCACTATAAATTCTATGAAACAATGCCAATACCCCAAGGATATAAAAAGTAGTGCACACAGATGGTCAAGTACACAAATGGAAGTATAATCAGAAAAATGAGGGATCCTTAAAGCCAATTAAAATATTAGGGAAGCAAATTGCAAGCAAATAAAGCACTTTGCTGCATGGTTTTGTGATCTTGGCCTTGTAATTGTGACAAGTGTGCTAAGTACCCATCATTGTTTGGTGGCAGGACTCTCTCCCTTTAATCAGCAGGCTGTGGGTTAAAACCCCACTCCAGCGACGAGAACACTATATGTAGGCTGGCACTTCAGTGCAAGTAATGAGGGAATTCCACACTATTGAATATACAATTCTCCTCAAAGACACATTAAACTCAGGCCTCACCTCCCCACTCCGCTGGGTCTAAAAGCTCCCAAGGCAATATTTCAAAGAAAACGGGAGAGTTCCCCTCAATGCGCTGGCCAGTATTTACCCCTCCACTGACATAAAAGAAACGTGGTCATTACCGCATTGCTGTTTGTGGAAACTTGCTGTGTGTAAATCGCCTGCCAACTTTAATGTGTCACAACAATGACTACACTCCACATGATTGGTTGGAAAGCACTTTGGAACGTCCGGAGCTAGAGAAGGATACCATATAAACGCAAGGCTCTTTGTGATTGTGGGGAGATTTGGAGGTCAAAGAAAAGGGGAGGATAAAGGAATGAGGTTATAAGCAGATAAATGTCGAGAAATGAGATACAGGCAGCATTCCCAGAAACCTGATACTGAGTGGACTTTTTGTGTGAAACCCACCGACACCTCATCAGACAGGAAGGTAGGGAGCTGAACTAAAAAACACTTTTGAAAGGCCCCAACAATAACCTTAGGCTGAGAATAGAAAACAATCAGCAGCTGTCACTCCCGGTATTGATTGTTGTGCGGCCACGCAGGCTGCACTCGCAGATCGTGTCAAAAGAAGTTGAGAATACAACCTCATTTCATTTGTTCAACGCACCATGAACTGAAGGGAAACATGTTCACTGCTTCCAATGTGTAAACATGGAAATGATACCGAGGACTGGGAACAAAGTGTTGTTTGTTGGATTTTTAGTTTGCTGATTGTCGGTTGATGAATCTCTTGTATTGATGGTGGCTTTACACCATTGGCCCTACACCTGGTCACCATTTACCTTTCAACAAAGCCGAGGCCTCAATGTTTGGTTGGTCATATTTGATCAAAAGTATTGTTTTGGGGATGAAGGTTCACTGGCTCCTGGTCAGGGAGCTGCTACTTTAAAACAAAATCTGTTCATGGGATTTGGCCATTAATAGGTTCACTGGATCCCAGTCCAGATAGTGAAGTACAAAAATCCTTTTCTTTACGGTAGGTTTATTTTTAGGGTCCTACTTGGGTTGGAGTACAGGAGTTGGACCCTCTCTACCAGGGGGTCAGTCTTATGGCTCCGAACATGTTTTCGGAGGAGGAATGGACCCGGTGTCATCCAGGGCGGAAGTGGCGCTCCTGAGGTAGCTCCCCTAGGGAAAACAAAGAAACGGTCATGAGGAGTCTGGTTTGTGGCAGAGAGTCAAACTCACAGAGAACTGTGCTAAGTGCTATTAGTTCAATAAACCTGATTGAACTAACTTCAAGGCCTGGAGTATCTTTCGGATCTAACCTGCATCCAGTTGCAGCCAGTGTTATACCAGTGTACCTAACACAACATGACACCAGGAGACTACTAATTTAAGGTGGCTTACCTCAGTCCGTTCTGTGACGACCAGCAAATGTATCCCGGCACCATGGAGAAGATTCAGGCTCCTCACAAGCTCAGGACCTCCGGCTATCTCAGTGCCAACTGGTGGATATTCAAGCAAAAGTTTCTGCTGTACATCGAAGCCCCAGACCTCGAGGGTGCATCTGATGCAAGAAAGATCGCGCTCCTCCTCTCAACAGCGGGTGATAAAGCCATCGAACTCTTCAACTCATTTAACTTCGCCGAAGGCCGGGACAAGACAAAGTTTCAGACCATCCTGGACAAGTTCGATAGTCACTGTGAAGTGGACACCAATGAAATCTTCGAGCGCTGCATATTCAAACAACATCTTCAAGGTAAAGATGAATCTTTCAATGCCTTCTTAACTAGCCTCCACCTGCTAGCGCTGACCTGCAACTTTGTTGATATTGCTGACTCCATGATCAGAGACCAAATCGTGTTTGGAGTTCTCTCATCCTCTGAGCGAACAGCTCTTAGAAATCAAGCATATGACCCTGCCAGTCGCGTTTGAAACATGTACAGTGCATGAGCACGCAAAAAATCGGTATGCCCAATACAAATCGGCTGAAAATGAGAAACCTGCCTCCCACGAGGCAGAGAGTGTGCAGGACATCTCCCAGATGCAGCGCCCTAGCATTGAAGACAGCGGCCATTTTGTGCGCCTTTCCCGGGGCCCCACGCATGCACGATGTGAACGGGATAACGAAGCGGCCGACACCCACACTGCGCAGGTGCAGACGTCTGCCGACCGCACTGCGCATGTGCGACAACGTACACCGCATCACGACGTCAATGTCATGACGTGCCCGAACTGCGGCAATGCTCACTGAAAGGGACACTGCCCTGTAAGAGGCAGACGATGTTTAAACTGCGGGAAGCCTGGACGCTATGCAGCCTTGTGCAGGTCTGCATCACCAGTCAGAGGCCAGCGCTCCCAATTCCGACGACGGTGCGTCCAGAATGTGCAACGACGATTACAGGATTCTGATCCTGGCAGTACAATGGATCCAGAGGACGAGTGCCTGGATCCTGCCTACCAAGTGGGCATCGTTACCACACGTGAACTTGCCACACCTAACTCATCTCGCATTCAGTCCATCCTCACTGTGGATTCAGAGGACGAATGGCGTGCGGTGATGCAGGTCAACCGCTGCTCCATCCAGTTCAAGCTGGACACAGGTGCTTCTGCTGATCTCCTCTCACAGGCAGACTTCAAGCGCATCGAGAAGCCCCCCAGTGTCCTTCCAGCAGTCTGGCAACTGCTGGACTACAACGGTAATGCCATCACGGCACTGGGGTCCTGCCATATACTCGTCTCCAACCAGAGCACCCATGCAAGGCTAAGGTTTGAAATTGTCAAGCCGGACAGGGCATCCCTACTGGGCGCGCATGCCTGCAAAAAGCTAAACCTGGTGCAGCGGGTTTATTCAACGACATTCTCCAATGTGGATCGTCAAGCTGGCATTGACGACATCCTCACTCAGTATCCAGATGTGTTTGACGGGATGGGCACTTTGCCATACCGGTACAAGATCCTACTGCCACGCCTGTGGTCTATGCACCACGCCGGGTCCCGGCTCCGCTGACGGAGCGCCTGAAGGAACAGCTCAAGGAGCTGCAGCAGCAGGGGATCATTTCCAGGGTAACCGAACCGACTGACTGGGTCAGCTCGATGGTGATGGTTAAAAACCCTCAGAAGACCTGTGCATCTGCATTGATCTCAAGGATCTCCAACCAGAATATAATGCGTGAACATTACCCCATCCCGAAGCGGGAGGAACTCACCAGTGAGATGGCACATGCACGGTTTTTCACGAAGTTAGATGCGTCACATGGATTCTGGCAAATCCAGCTGGATGAGTCCAGCAGAAGGCTCTGCACCTTCAACACTCCGTTTGGCAGGTACTGCTATAACCGTATGCTGTTCAGCATCATCTCGGCATCGGAGATATTTCATCGCATCATGGAGCAGATGATGGAGGGCATTGAAGGGGTTCGTGTGTACGTGGACGACGTCACCATATGGTCCACGACCCCTGAGGACCATGTTTCCCGTCTCCAGCAGGTATTCCGCCGTGTCCATGCCAATGGCATGAAACTGAACAGAGCCAAATGTTGCTTTGGCATGTCGACACTCAAGTTCCCAGGAGACCAGATCTCTCAGCAGGGCGTGTGCCCCGACAAAACAAGGTCAAGGCCATCGCAGCCATGAAGGTCCCGGAAGACAAGAAGGCGGTATTGCGCTTCCTGGGTATGGTCAATTTTCTGGGCAAGTTCATCCCAAACATGGCCTCACACACCACGGCCCTACAAAACCTAGTGAAGAAGTCCACTGCCTTCGAGTGGAAGGCGGCCCATCAGGCAGAGTGGTTGGAACTGAAAACCAAGCTCACCACTGCACCCGTATTGGCATTTTTCGACCCAGACAGGGAAACAAAGATCTCGACAGATGCGAGCCAGGATGGCATCGGTGCGGTCCTGCTGCAACACGATGACACCTCATTCTGGGCACCGATTGCCTTCGCATCAAGGGCAGTGACGTCCATCGAACAAAGGTATGCACAAATCGAGAAGGAATGCCTGGGCCTTCTCACTGGCATTCTCAAGTTTCACGACTATGTCTATGGCCTGCCGACATTCACAGTCGAGACGGATCATAGGCCCCTGGTCCACATTATCCACAAGGACCTGAATGACATGACGCCTCAGTTGCAGTGCATCCTCCTCAAACTCAGAAGGTACTGTTTTGATCTGGTTTACATGCCTGGCAAGTAGCTCATCATTGCTGATACACTGTCCCGCTCCATCACCGTGCCTAGTGAACCACCGAACGTCATCCAGCAAATTGAGTCACAGGTGCAGCTGTGTGCTAGCACCCTCCCGGCATCTGATGAGAAGATGATTCGTATCCATGAGGAGACAGCCAAAGACCCCCTCTTGCAATGTGTTATGCAACACCTAGCCAATGGCTGGCAAAAAGGGCAGTGCCCTCAATTTTTCAATGTAAAGGCCGATCTGACGGTGGTTGATGGTATCCTACTCAAACTGCACCGGATTGTAATTCCACACAGTCTCCAGAGCTTGGTTCTCCGTCAAATCCATGAGGGCCACCTGGGTGTGGAAAAGTGCAGACGCAGAGCCAGGTAGGCTCTCTACTGGCCCGGGATCAGCCAGGACATCGCGAACATGGTCCTTAACTGTGCGACCTGTCAACGCTTCCAGCCAGCGCAGAGTAAGGAGACACTTCAGCAGCATGAAATCGAAACCTCTCCGTGGTCAAGGTTGGCATCGACCTCTTTCATGCAAATGGTCGTGATTATGTGTTAATCATTGATTACTTTTCCAATGACCCTGTAGTCGTGAAGCTCTCAGACCTCACATCTCGGACCGTCATTAAGGCCTGAAAGGAGACGTTCTCCAGGCATGGTATCCCACTCACTGTCATGAGTGACAATGGCCCGTGCTTCAGCAGCCATGAATGGTCTCTGTTTGCCCAGTCGTATCAGTTCAAACACGTCACTTCCAGCCCACACTATCCGCAGTCAAACGGAAAAGTTGAGAAAGGGGTGCACATAGTAAAGCAGCTCATCTGCAAGGCCACGGATTCTGCGTCTGACATTCACCTTGCACTGCTTGCGTACAGGGCGACCCCACTGTCCTCTGGCATGTCGGCGGCTCAACTCCTGATGAACAGGGACCTGCGAACAGGGACCTGCGAACGACACTTCCAGCCATACACTTGCCCAACCTGGATCACCTCCCGGTGCTGCAGAAGGTGCAGCAACTCCGAGACCGGCAAAACAGGGCTATGATGCTCATGCCACCGATTTGCCTGTGTTATCCCCGTCAGACACTGTTCGGGTCAAGACCCCTGATGGAGGCTGGTCAGCTCCAGCTATCGTTGTTCGACACTCGTATGTTGTGCGTCTGGCTGATGGTTCTGTTGTGCGACGAAACAGACGGGCACTGCGCAAAGTTGCCTGCCCGCAACCACATTCTTCTCCGTTTCCTTCTGTTGTTTTGCTACCTCCTGATACCTCGACTCACGAGGCCACCAGTCAGGCTTCAATCCTGTCCATCAAGGCCTTGTCATCCCCACCACCCCGCTCCGGTGGTCGACCAGGATCCTCATGCGCCCGGCTTAGCCTGATTCAATTTAAGATGCTACATAGAGCACACACAACAGGGGCAAGATTGAGCAAGTTCTTTGGAGTGGAGAACAGATGTGGGAGGTGTGGCGGGAGCCCGGCAAACCACGCACATATGTTTTGGGCGTGCCCGGCACTGGAAGGATATTGGAAGGGAGTGACGGGAGTGATCTCGCAGGTGGTGAATGCCCGGGTCAAACCAAGCTGGGGGTTAGCTCTATTTGGAGTTGCGGAAGAGCCGGGAGTGCAGGAGGCGAAAGAGGCCGATGTCGTGGCCTTTGCGTCCCTAGTAGCCCGGCGCAGGATCCTACTTATGTGGAAGGAGGCGAAACCCCCCGGACTGGAGGCCTGGGTAAATGATATGGCGGGGTTCATTAAACTGGAGCAGATAAAGTTTGCCCTGAGAGGATCGGCTCAATGGTTCACCAGGCGGTGGCAGCCATTTCTCGACTACCTAGGGGAACGTTAGAGGGAAGACAGATGACCAGCAGCAGCAGCCCAGGGGGAAGGGGGGGGGAGGAGGGAGGGGGGGGGGTTTAGTTTAGTATAGGTCAATAGATAATGGGGTTTTGTTACTTGTGTATTGTTAAAAATGTCTATTTTGTTATTGTTCCGTTTGTTTTGTAAGAGGACAAATGTTGGTTAGAAAAAATTTTCAATAAAATATATTTTAAAAAAAAGATCAGACGCAAGCCACAGAGACTGGACTTATGAACATTTGTTCTGTTTGCTATGTTCTGTGTTCTCGCATTAGACAGCTGTTTTCACATGTACATATGTCCACACCCACTGCATGTATATATGTTAATATTGGCCTATTCTTGTAAATACGCTCACATGTGTCATCCAAACATTAAAAAAAGGGGAGATGTCATGATATGCAGGTGCACACACACGTAATGGTACACAGTGTTAGACCAGTGTACCTAACACGACAGGTGTGTCTCTCCTCACCTCTCCTGAACATCCCCCATACACCGTATCGGAGTTTCGCACACAGTCGATAAGGAAGAGGGCTCAGGGTAATTGCATATATGGCTTCTGTGTAGCTGGGTCTTGGGTTCGTTTTCTGGGAGATAGAATGTGAATTGTTGAAGCATGCATGTGCAAAGAACAGGAAGATTTTGGCCTTTGCCAGCTGCTCCCCCAGCCACACACGATGGCCTGCCGGGCGAGGAACGAGAGTGTAGTTAGAGACTGCAGGAGAGAGGCTAGAAGGTCACTCTGGGGTCACACTGATTGGTTTCCTTACAGTTTTAAATACCTAATGTCACTCTAGTAGCATCCCACAGTATCTAACCTCTCACTGAATCAATTTCTTAAGCAAATGTTATCTTACTTCATTGTATTTAATCAGTATAAAATTCACTCTTTAGAATTTGGGTTGACCATGGGGGCTTTAAGAGCCGACATCAATTTAGATTGTAATTTTTAGAATCCTCTTTGAGGTTGAGGAAGAGACTAAGACCCGGAACTCTGCGTAGAGCTGTGGCTGGACATCCAATCTAGAGTTGCATATTCCAGTACATTTAATGACTCCTCAAATCTCCTACATTAGCTGCAGAGAATGGGATGAAGGCTTCCGGTTTCACAAGCTTCCCCTCCAAGTTGAGGAAGTGACCCGGATTAAACTGATGTGGAGTTGACCAAATGTTCTCATCAAACATGGCGGAGGAAAGGTTTGGAATGATTATAGTTCCCTGTAAGATATTTAAATAATGAAACACATGAGACAAGAATATATTTGTAATTGGCCATCAGAGCAATAAGGAGGAGCGCAATACTTGTATTTGGAGAGCGGGGTATTGATCCTTCTGGGTTGAGGCTCATAATCCCTAGTTGCTGACTGGTAAAAGAACCGTCACTGACACAAAGAATATTTTGTGATGCAGTGAATGTGAATAATCAGGCACTGCCTGAGATCATGCTGGAGGAAGATTCAATCATCGCTTTCAAAAAGGGTATCAGATCAGCATATGACAACAAATTTGCAAGCTGATGCGACCATCAGTTCACACGAAACCAGGAGTAGAAGTAAACTGTGGCTTTAATCAACTAGAACAGTGCCTGCCTGTGACTGATCAGTTAGTGGGAGCCGCCTACTGGGTGACTGCTCTTTATACCTCCCCTCA
Organism: Scyliorhinus torazame; assembly: GCF_047496885.1. NCBI lineage: Eukaryota > Metazoa > Chordata > Chondrichthyes > Carcharhiniformes > Scyliorhinidae > Scyliorhinus > Scyliorhinus torazame. The sequence goes on along the minus strand of NC_092718.1, from coordinate 157,434,400 downwards.
AGGGGTGGAGCCAGGGGCGGAGCCCATACAGGCCCCAACATGCTACATCATAGGTAATACCTTACAATGGTCCATAGCTGGAGCCCACATGGGCAACAGCGTAATACAGATATGCACATGGTGAATTGTTACAGCAATACATTCACCACACGTTGGGAAAGGCCGAGGAGTGTGGGAACCCGGGTTGCTCTTGAATACGTTGGCCTGAATAGTCTCCTTCTGTTCAATGACTCTATGCTCATCACCCCATCAAAGATTTCCATTTCCGAGATGCTCAGCTCTTTAAACCAAGCCAGAAACATGGGGCGGGATTCTCCGTTGCCTGCCACCAATATCGTAATCGGCGATCGGGCGGACGCCAAAATCGGGTGCCTGTTTTCAGATGCTCTGTCGCCTCCAAAACACCGTCATCGGGGAGTACGTCGCACGCCATTGGGACTCCTCAGGACGTCACCTGAAGGCCCTCACCCAATGGGTCGACTTCCCGATGGTGCGGGACATGTGCTCCGAGGTTTCGTCAATCTCGCGTGGCGGCTGCGGACTGTGTCCAGCGCTGCCACAGCCGGGGTGAGGGGGGGGGGTGGATGCCCTGCCATTGGCTGGGGGGGAGGGGGGGTGCTTCGGCAGAGGCTGGGGAACTAGTGGGGGTTGGTCTGGGGGTGGCGAGAGTTGGTACGGGGGACACTATCTGATAGGTCGGGTCCTAATGCGGCTGGTGCTATGTTGAACGGCGAGGCCGCTGCAGGTCATTGCCGTGCACATGCGCGACCATGGACTTGGCCATGCTCCGGCCGCTTTTGCCGCAGGAGCCGGGAGTTTTACCCGTCGCCGCTGCTGGTCCCTCACCGGTCCCCGAATTAGTGAGGGTTCGGCATCGATTTTGGCGCCCCAACATGTCACTGTTTCCACAACGGCGTCGGCACTTAGCCGCAAAATCGGAGAATCCAGCCCTTTATCTTCCCTATTATTGAGACCTCAGTGCAACAGTCAATGTGCATAATTAACAATTACATTTGGGGAGGAGTTGAGCTTTCAGAGAGGGACAGGTCTTCAGAGCTAACTACATATTCAGGATCAATTCATGACCGCACCTTAGGGATTCTGTATCCCATAACCTCCTTATCTCTGTATGTTTGATGAGGAAGTGAATTTGGAATAACATTCCCTAAGCTTTGGGTTTCATGGATAACAGCATTGGTGTAAGGCATTTCCTCACGGTCTTCTGACGTTGGCTTTCTCTCCTTCCCAACTACTCTGTCAATCTCTTCATGGACTTTAGCTACAGAAACAAAAGAACAAAATATTTTGAAAATCACCTTTCACGTGTAAACACTCACGTAATGTAGAGAGTGCAAGCGACCAATGTGTGCGCAATAATATCTCATCGATAGCAATGTGATGAATGATTTGAAAATCTGCTTTTGTGATGTTAGTTGATGGTAACTATTAGCCAGAAGAATTCTCCAGTTTTCCTTTGATGGAGCTATGGAACCTTTTCCATTAATCAGAGGGCTGATTGGAAATTGGTAAATTGAAGGTCGATTTTATTTCGAGTGAGATAAACTTCAAGTTATGCAAAAGAATACAGCACAGGTATATTATGAAGCCAGAAGACATCACGCATGCTTACCTGCACGACACATGAAGCCGGTAGGATCGCGCATGCTTACCTGCACGACATATGAAGCCGGTAGACATCGCGCATGCTTACCTGCATGACACATGAAGCCGGTAGGCATCGCGCATGCTTACCTGCACGACATATGAAGCTGGTAGACATCGCGCATGCTTACCTGCACGACATATGAAGCCGGTAGACATCGCGCATGCTTACCTGCATGACACATGAAGCTGGTAGACATTGCGCATGCTTACCTGCACGACATATGAAGCTGGTAGACATCGCGCATGCTTACCTGCACGACATATGAAGCTGGTAGACATCGCGCATGCTTACCTGCACGACATATGAAGCCGGTAGACATCGCGCATGCTTACCTGCATGACACATGAAGCCGGTAGACATCGCGCATGCTTACCTGCACGACACATGAAGCCGGTAGACATCGCGCATGCTTACCTGCACGACATATGAAGCCGGTAGACATCGCGCATGCTTACCTGCACGACACATGAAGCTGGTAGACATCGCGCATGCTTACCTGCATGACACATGAAGCCGGTAGACATCGCGCATGCTTACCTGCACGACACATGAAGCCGGTAGACATCGCGCATGCTTACCTGCACGACATATGAAGCTGGTAGACATCGCGCATGCTTACCTGCACGACATATGAAGCTGGTAGACATCGCGCATGCTTACCTGCACGACATATGAAGCCGGAAGGCATAGCGCATGCTTACTTGCATGACACAAGTCCAAACATTGGAGGCCTGATTCTCTCAGCCCACGCCGGGCTGGAGAATCGCCGGGCCGGGCGCGAATCGCGTGACGCCGCCCCGACACCCGTCCATCGATTCTCCGGAGAGCAGAGAATCGGCACCAATGGCTGTTCTACACAGCCCCCCTGGCGATTCTCCGCCCTCGCTGGGCCAAGCAGTCGCACAAAGAATCCGAGTCACGCCAGCGCCGTCCATGTGTGGTCTTACCCAACGGGACTTCGGCGTGCATGTATCCGGGGGCAGCCTGTTCTGGGGGGAGGGGGGGGGTCCAAACCCGGGGGGGCCTCCGCTGTGGCCTGGCCCGCGATCGGGGCCTACCGATCGGTCGGCCGGCCTCTCGGGCTAGGGGCCTCTTTTGCTCCACGCCGGCCACTGTAGCTCTACGCCATGTTGCGTCGGGGCCGATGCGGAGAAGGGAGCCACTGCGCATGCGCGCATTGGCACCGGTCACACTGCACATGCGCGCATTGGTGTCGGTCGCAGTGCACATGCACAAACCCGCGGTGCCCATTTGACACCGGTGTCGGCAGCTGGAACGCCGTGAGTCGCTCCAGTGCCGTGCTGGCCCCCTGTAGGGGTCAGAATTGCTGCTCCTGAGGGCATGTTGACGCCGTCGTGATACGTGACGGTGTTTACGACGGCGTCAACAATTAGCCTCAGTTTCAGAGAATCCCACCCCGGTTTCCCACTGTCAAACTAGACAGTAAGTCAACACTGGCAAATAACTTTTAAATAAACTGACACAAACCCAATGTAAAAACTATACAGAACAGAAGATATGTTCTATAGAATTACACTGAGAATGCATTGAGATGTGGGTTTTTAACTAAAGCTCTGAATGAACTCACTGACCCTGTACTAAGAACAGCACTATGGAATAAACAAAACTTATTCTCTCAGTAGGTCTAGGTTCATGCTCTCCCTCCAAGAAATTTTAACCCAGGAACATTTGAACTCCAAACATTGGTACCTTCTAGCATTTATGCAGTCAATGGAAGGGCTCTCCATTTATCTAGGTCTGGTGGGTATCACTCTGAGTGCTTCCTCAACGTTCGTATTCCCATTCATGCTAGAATATCTGCCAGAACCCCTCCTCCAAGTTCACAAAGGAATCATGCAGAGGATGAACAATTTGAGTTTTCTACTTTGCATTAATTCGATAGGATGGCAGTGGGATCTCTACCCTATAAAAACTGGGTGGACACCAGTCTCTCCATTTCTCCCGAGCTTCAATTCGGACCCTGAGACATGCTGTAGTACTTACATTGAAGATCTGGATGTAGCACCATGAAGAGGAGGGCCCAGCGTAGGGTAGTGGAGGTCGTCTCTGTACCAGTGGCAAAGAGATCGATAGCTACCCCTAACAAATTGGATTCCAGAAAACTAGTGTTGAGATTGTCCTTCATCTAAATATGAAACACATGGATTCAAAAATCAGGAAGAATATTCAATTCTAAATGAATTATGTGGAGTTGAAATGATTTTACTGTCAACTGGGGTAATTGGATAGATTTTATTTGCCATTTCCAAAAATAACTCAATACATTCTGTCAAAGTGGATTGTGGGTTTGAGACAGTTCAAAGGGAATGGAGTTTCCCCTCCCACACATCCAGTAAGGCTAGCTGCTTCAGTTGCTTCACTGTGTTTTCCTAAGGTGTACCAAGATTTCTCTGAGCTTATTAAGATTTGAGGGGAATTGGCAGGCTCCTCTGGTGGACCAATGGATTACCGCACTGCCTACCTTGGCGCAGAGCAACATTTCAGATTCAATCGCTGGCCTAGATAATCGGACAGCACTTCTGTCAGCAAAACTGGGATAAATAATGCAAAGGGAGAAGGGAAACCTATCAAAGTGCATGGTGCTGATATCTGACAAATGATTCCTGTCCATGATTTAAATAAGGCACCGACACCCATGGCCCATAAGTGTCACTGAAAATGAATTTGAAACACATTCAGCCAACACTGTCTAAAATGTGCTTCAGTTTCCATCACGAACCTTCTCCTGCTCTGCTAAGAAAGCATGAATGAAGAATCTGGGCTCGTTTGGATCCCATCATTCTTTATGCTCCGTGACAATTTCCTGTATAAAATGGACAATCAGCTGTTGATTTTTGAATATTTTATTGTGTGGACCCGGGAGGTGGCGAATACAGAACGAGTTCACCAACTGCAATAAACACAGGGTAGGAAATGAAAGGCATTTTATTTTTGCAACACGTTTCTGATTTAGCTGTCAACATCAGACACAGAATTCAATCCACTATGTTCACCACACAGAGCCAAAGAAAGAACTTGCATTTTCTGAGAGCTTCTCAAAACATTGAATACTTTGAAATGTAGTCATCGGCCAGAATTCCCCGGCCGTTCACTAGCGGTGGGATTTTCTGGACCAGCCGGCAGCTCACACCCGCCCGCGGGTTTCCTGGTGGCGTGGGGTGGCGCCAATGGGAATTCCTACTGATGGCTGTGGGAGCAGAGAATCTCACTGCCCGCGAATGGCCCGCTGCCTCCTGCTCCAGAGAAACAAGCGGCCGGAGAATCCCACCCATTGTTGTTATGTGGGGGCCATGGCAATCACGGGCGGAATTCTCCGTTATCGGCGGAAAGTCCGCCGATCGGCGGAAAAAACGGCGCAAATCCGACTTGCGTCACGTCGGAAAAATGGGTCGAAAGTCTCCGGCCCGAAATGGGCTGGCAGCGACGTAATGGGATCCGCGCTTGCGCACGTGGTTCACGCCGTGGAGCGTCATACGCGCCGCACGGCGTGACGGCTCATAAGGCCGCGCTGCTCCCCCCCCCACCCGACCGGAACACCCGACCGGAACACCCGACTGGATGGCTGGCCGTCGCTCAGCCCCGAGGTTCGAGTCACGGGATGTGGAGGCGCTCCTGGACGCGGTGGAACAGAGGAGGGACGCCCTGTATCCCGGGCACGGCCGCAGAGTTGCCCCACGCCACAGCCGGCGTCTGTGGAGGGAAGTGGCAGAGGCCGTCACCGCTGCGGCCCTGACACCACGGACAGGCACCCAGTGCCACAAGAAGGTGAACGACCTCGTCGGAGCAGGCAGGGTGAGCCTCCCCATATCCCCCTCCCCCATATCCCCCTCCCCCATATCCCCCCTCCCCCATATCCCCCCTCCCCCATATCCCCCATATCCCCCATATCCCCCCTCCCCCATATCGCCCCTCCCCCATATCCCCCCTCCCCCATATCCCCCATATCCCCCCTCCCATATCCCCCCACCCCCATATCCCCCCTCCCCCATATCCCCCCTTCCCCAAATCCCCCATATCCCCCCTCCCCCATATCCCCCCTCCCCATATCCCCATATCCCCCCTCCCCCATATCCCCCCTCCCCAATATCCCCCCTCCCCCATATCCCCCATATCCCCTCTCCCCCATATTCCCCCTCCCCATATCCCCCTCCCCCATATCCCCCCTCCCCCATACCCCCCATATCCCCCCTCCCCCATATCCCCCTCCCCCATATCCCCCCTCCCCCATATCCCCCCTCCCCCATTTCCCCCATATCCCCCCTCCCCCATATCCCCCCTCCCCCATATCCCCCCTCCCCCATATCCCCCTCCCCATATCATCCCCCATATCCCCCCTCCCCATATCCCCCATATCCCCCCTCCCCCATACCCCCAAATCCCCCTCCCCATATCCCCCCTCCCCCATATCCCCCTCCCCATATCCCCATATCCCCCCTCCCCCATATCCCCCCTCCCCATATCCCCCTCCCCCATATCCCCCCTCCCCCATATCCCCCATATCCCCAAGTGAATCCAGCCCTAACCTTAACCTCTGCAATGCACGCGCAACCGATGGCGTGCATTCATATACCTGCCTAACAGTGTTGCCTTTTACCCCTGACACCCTCCCCCACAGGAGAAGCGCGCACACAACAATAGGGAGCATGTGAGGACTGGAGGAGGCCCCGCTGATGAGAGGCCACTGACCGAACACCAGGAAAGGGCCCTGGAACTGGCTGGCGGACCTGAGGACCGGGAGGTTGCTGATGCAGAGGTCGGGGGCGTACTAGCAAGTGAGCCACCGACAGCCCGTCCCCATATCCCCCCTCCCCTATATCCCCCTCCCCAATATCACCTGATCACTGCCTGCATGTCTAACCATGCATGCTTCATTGTGTATCGCAGGACCAAACGTCGAGGCACCCATCCCAGCAGATGCAGACCGCCCGCAGGATGCCCCTCGGAGGCCACGGGAGACGGAGAGACACGGACCCTCCGGCATGCGACGCCCGCAGGATGCCCCTCGCACACCACGGGAGGCGGAGAGACTCGGACCCTCCGGCATGCGACGCCCGCAGGATGTCCCTTGGAGACCACAGGAGACGGAGAGACCTGGAGCAACACGGAGACGACACCCCCGTCACGTGCGGGTTCGACGACGCAGGCGTGTGCCACCCAGCGACGAGAGGGGCAGCCACAGGCCCCCGTCACAGCCGAGCCAGGACACCCCCGAGCCAGGACCAAACGTCCAGGCACCCATCCCCACAGATGCAGACCGCACGCAGGATGCCCCTCGGAGGCCATGGGAGACGGAGAGACACGGACCCTCCAGCATGCGACGCCCGCAGGATGCCCCTCGGAGGCCACGGGAGACGAAGAGACATGGACCCTCCAGCATGCGATGCCCGCAGGATGCCCCTCGCACACCACGGGAGACGGAGTGACCTGGAGCAACAGGGAGACGACACCCCCGTCACGTGCAGGAGCGACCACCTAGCGACGAGGGGGGGCAGCCACAGGCCCCCGTCACATCCGAGCCAGGACACCACTACCCAGAACACCACTACCCAGGACACCACTCCCCAGGACACCACTACCCGGGACACCACTACCCAGGACACCACTACCCAGGACACCCCTACCCGGGACAGCACTACCCAGGAAGAAAAAATAGCGGACAGTGACTCAGAGTGGATGGGTGGAGACGAACCCCCACCCCAAAGTGCCATGGACTCAGAGTGGGACGAAGAGCACGACACAACGCCACTGCTGTCACCAACACCCTCCACCATCGCAGAAACACTCACCTCGGTTGGGCACTTTAGTGATGAGGCGTCTGGTACACTCACTGGTGCGCACAACACAGCCGTCCCGGCACAGCAGGTGGAGGTAGGAGCAGCAGAGGGGCCGGGCGGTCGGAGGGCAGCCCAGCCCAAGCGAACATCTGCCGCCCAGATGGATCCCGGGTTCCTGGAGTTACCACACCCACACATAGATCCGATGTAACTACCGACCCGGAGACGAGCAAAGAGGGTGACGGCCGGCTGGCGGCGGCTGCAGTCGCAGGTGGAGGGGTCCACCCGCGTCCAGGAGCTGGGAGTGGTGCCGGTCATGCGTGCCACCCAGGCTGACACCGCACGGGTGGCGTCCGCGGTGGAGGCAATGGGTGCGACGGTGTCAGACATGGGGAACGGTTTGAGAGGCCTGGGGCTTTCCGTGCAGGCGGCGTCTGTGGCCCAGGACATGGCTGCCCTCTCAAAGGAGGCCATGAGCCAGTGCCAGCGGCAGATGGCAGAGGCGCTCAACGCCATAGCCCAGTCTCAGCAGGCCATAGCCCAGTCTCTGCAGGCCATAGCCCAGTCTCAGCAGGCCATGGCCCAGTCTCTGCAGGCCATAGCCCAGTCTCAGCAGGCCATGGCCCAGTCTCTGCAGGCCATCGCTGAGGGCATCGGCGCCAGTGGCCATGTGCGAGCCGGCGTCGCTCTGTCACAGACAGGGTTTGCCAACCCCCTGGGCTCCATGGCTGCAAACCTGCAGACACCTGTCGATACCAGCACGGGCCTCCAGGACTGACATCGCCAAATGTCGGGGGGGTGTCGGATGGCCAGTCCGTTCGCATCCCCCACCCATGTAGAGGCCTGGGGGCCATCGGGTACCCCGAGGGAGGAGGTGGTGAGGTCCGTCCCGGCTCCCCCTGTAGGGGAGGTCCCGGTACACCGCGACACCTCGGACTCCCCCCCTCCATCCCAGGTGCATCGGGTGGGCAACGGGCAGGACAGGCTGACAGCTCGCCATCCCAGTCGCCCGGGCCGCAGCCTGGCCCATCTAGGCCAGGACACCCCAGGAAACGGCCGCCAAAGGGATCCAGTGTCAGAGGGCAGGAATCACAGGAGTCCACCTCCAGTTCTGCTGTACCGTCTGGGGAACCACGTAGCCGTAGTCAAAGGGCCCGTAAGGCCAAACAATTAGACACTGAGTAAGTTGGCACGGGTGCAGGGCACAGATGAGTTTTAGGGGCTAGGGCACGTGCATGAACTCCTTTGGTTATTAAAGTCAATGTTACACCTACAGAAGCTGCCTTTGTGCTCTGTCCAAAGCGTGCGGGGGTGTCATGTATGTTGAGCGCAAGTGTGTGTGTGAGGGGTGGTCTTACCTCAGCCCCAGGTGAGCCTGCCCCCTTCCCGCTGGGCCGCCATCAACATCCCCCCGGGCAGAGGACGGGACCGTGCGCTGCAGTGTCACAGCCGCATGCAGGGATGGTCCGGGTGGATGGTGGTACTGTGGCCATGGGTCAGACATAGTCCAACGATGTGGAGCCAGGAGCTCACCGCAGGGCGGGTTGTCATCATCCTCCATGGCCTGCAATAGGCACGCGTCCACCTGCAACTGTGTGAGCCCGGCCCGTTGTGCCGCAGGTGGATCGGCAATGGGGGGGGGGGGGGGGCTGGTGTGCATGCGGGTGGGGTGGGTGGGGTTGGGGAGGGGGGTGAGGGTGCTGGGTGGGTGGGTGGGTGGGGGTTGTGGGTGGTCGGCTGTTGCCATGGTGTGCGGTTTGTGGCCATACTACCCAATTCCCACGCCCATCTAGTCAGTGAAGCGGGCGGCTATCAGTCTATCCCGTGCCCGCTGGGCCAGCCGGTAACGGTGGACAGCCACCCGCCTGTGTCTACCCCGTCTGCCCTGACCATTACCCCCATCCCCCTCATCTGGGGAGGACTGCGCCTCTTCCTGCTGCTCCTCCACTCCGCCCTCCTCTGCCTGCGGCACATCGCCCCTCTGCTGGGCTATGTTGTGCAGGACGCAGCACACCACAATGATGCGGCCGACCCTATCTGACCGATACTGGAGGGCGCCCCCAGAGAGGTCCAGGCACCTGAAACGCATCTTCAGCACGCCAAAGCACCTCTCGATCACTCCCCTTGTCGCTACATGGGCATCATTGTAGCGGTTCTCCGCCTCATTGCGTGGCCTCCGTCTAGGCGTCATCAGCCACGATCACAATGGGTAGCCCCTGTCGCCCAGCAACCAGCCCCTCAGCCGGGGATGGCGTCCCTCGTACATGCCGGGGATGGATGACCGCGACAACACGTATGAGTCGCGTACACTGCCTGGGTAACGGGCGCAGACGTGCAGGATCATCATGCGGTGGTCGCAGACCACCTGTATGTTCATCGAATAGGTCCCCTTCCTATTGGTGAACACGGCCCTGTTATCTGCAGGGGGCCGCACGGCGACGTGCATCCCATCGATCGCGCCCTGGACCATGGGGAACCCGGCCACGGCAGAGAAGCCCACGGCCCGGGCATCTTGGCTGGCCCGGTCCACGGGGAAGTGGATGTAGCGGTGCGCCGTGGCATATAGGGCATCTGTCACTGCCCGGATGCACCGATGCACCGATGTCTGCGATATGCCGGACAGGTCCCCACTCGGTGCCTGGAATGACCCTGTTGCATAAAAGTTCAGGGCCACCGTAACCTTGATGGACACGGGGAGAGGGTGTCCCCCGCCAGTGCCACGTGGTGACAGGTGCGCCAGCAGGTGGCAGATGTGTGCCACGGTTTCCCGCCTCATCCGGAGTCTCCTCCTGCATTCCCGGTCCGTGAGGTCCTGGTATGACTGCCGGGGCCGGTACACACGGGGCGCCCTCGGGTGCCTCCGTTGCCGTGGGGCCGCGACGTCCTCCTCCCCCTCCTTGTCCTGTCGGTCAGGTGTCCCTCCAGCCTGGGCGGCTGCCGCCTGTCCCTCTGCGGCAGCCTGCGCCGCCTCTCTGGCACGCTCCTCCTCCTCCTCCTCATCCAGGGCAACATAGACATTAGCGGCTGCCGCCACGGCGGCCAACATCGCTGGATGATCGGAAAACATGACGGCCTGGTGGGGGGGGGGGGGAGGGGAACGACGACATGTCATCATTGCCCATATTCCCTCCTCCCCCCAGCCAGGTGGCATGGACCGCATGGGTCCAACTGTTGGAGGCTGGCACCTGGCCAGGTGGACCAACTCACTTGCCCTCGCATCCCCCTCCCCGGCACGGACCCCCCCCCCCAACCTCCACCCCGGCACGGACCCCCCATCCCCCTCCCCGGCACGGACCCCCCCAACCTGCACCGCGGCACGGACCCCCCCCATCCCCCTCCCCGGCACGGACCCCCCAACCCCCTCCCCGGCACGGACTCCCCCCCAACCTCCACCCCGGCACGGACCCCCCAACCCCCTCCCCGGCACGGACCCCCCCCAACCTCCACCCGGCACGGACCCCCCATCCCCCTCCCCGGCACGGGCCCCCCCCAACCTCCACCCCGGCACGGACCCCCCCATTCCCCTCCCCGGCACGGACCCCCCAACCCCCTCCCCGGCACGGACCCCCACCAACCTCCACCCCGGCACGCACCCCACATCCCCCTCCCCGGCACGCACCCCCCATCCCCCTCCCCGGCACGGACCCCCCCCCCAACCTCCACCCCGGCACGGACCCCCCCCCCATCCCCCTCCCCGGCACGGACCCCCCAACCCCCTCCCCGGCACGGACCCCCCCCAACCTCCACCCCGGCATGGACCCCCCAACCCCCTCCCCGGCATGGACCCCCCATCCCCCTCCCCGGCACGGAACCCCCCCAACCTCCACCCCGGCACGGACCCCCAACCCCCTCCCCGGCACGGACCCCCCCCCAACCTCCACCCCGGCACGGACCCCCCAATACCCTCCCCGGCACGGACCCCCCCCCAACCTCCACCCCGGCACGGACCCCCCATCCCCTTCCCCGGCACGGACCTCCCCCAACCTCCACCCCGGCACGGACCCCCCAACCCCCTCCCCGGCACGGACCCCCCAACCCCCTCCCCGGCACGGACCCCCCAACCCCCTCCCCGGCACGGACCCCCCATCCCCCTCCCTGGCACGGACCCCCCATCCCCCTCCCCGGCATGGACCCCCCTCCCGGCACTCCCCCGGAGCCCAGCCCACTCTAACCACCGCCCCCCCCGCCGCACACACACACACACAACCCGAGACACACCTCTCCTCACACATTCAGACTGCGGCCACGCCATCGCCTGCCCAGAGCCAACCCCCCAGGCCGTCACTCACCTCCACGCTGGTCGGCGTGAACCTGGACACAGGGTCACGCCGATGAAAAGGAGGTTTAATTTACGTCGACGTGAACGGTCATCACGTCGACGGGACTTCGGCCCATCCGGAAGGGAGAATATCGGCAGGCCGAAAATCGGCTGCCTTGCGCAGACCCGTGCCATTCTCCGACGGCAGCGGCGACATTAACGCCCCGCCGACTTTTCTCCCTTCGGAGACTTCAGCAACTGGCGGGGGCGGGATTCACGGCGGCCAACGGCCATTCTCCGACCCGCTGGGGGGGTCGGAGAATGACGCCTCACTTTTCACACCACATGATTCCACAGCCATTAGTTTAATGACTAATGTGTATTGCTTGAGAAGTAAATATTATCCGGAGAACTTTCCTCTTCCACTAGAGTTTTTATGGAAGTGTTGGCGGGTCCTCAGTCTAATATCGCAACTGAATGATAGCTCCTTCAACATTGCTTCAGTGTTGAACTTGAAATGTCAGGTCGCATTGTCTGCTCAAGTCTTTAGAGTGTAATGTGGACCCCCCCCATGGCCGTTTGATTATTTAAATGCAAGTCATTCTTTCTTTCTGGTGAAATACAGATATTGTTGGTTACAAAAGGTGTAAATAATTCTGTTATCAAGATATTGGTATATCTCTATATTATCTACATTCAGTCTTGGTTTAATAAGTGACCAGTGAAATTTGTACCACCAGACACTGGCAATCTCCAACAATCTGACCATTACCCTTGACATTCAATGACGTTACCATCGTTGAATCGTTGCCCCTTGACATTCAACGACATTACCATCGCTGAATCATCGTCCTTTCACATTCAATCTCATTACCATCGCTGAATTATCGCCCCTTAACATTCAATAGCAAGAGCATCACTGGATCATCGCCCCGTGATATTCAATGAGATTACATCACTGAATCATCACCCCATGACATTCAATGACTTTACCATTGTGAGTCATCGCTCCTTGATATTCAATGCCATTACCATCACCCATCGTCCCTTGACATTAAATGACATTACAATTGTTGAATCATCACTCCTTAACAGTCAATGACATTACCATCACTGAATCATCGTCCCTTGATATTCAATGACATTAGCATCTCTGAATCATTGCCCCTTGATATTCAATGACATTACCATCACTGAATCATTAGCCCTTGATATTCAATGACATTAGCATCTCTGAATCATTGCCCCTTGATATTCAATGATATTACCATCACTGAATCATCGCCCCATTTTTAAAAATAAATTTAGAGTACCCCAATTTTTTTTTCCCAATTAAGGAGCTATTTAGCATAGCCAATTCACCTAACCTGCACATCTTTGGGTTGTGGGGTGAAACCCACACAGACACGGGGAGAATGTGAAAAATCCACATGGACAGTCACCCGGGGCCGGGATCGAACCCAGGTCCTCATCACCATAGGCAACAGTGCTAACCACTGTGCCACTGTTCCACCCCCGAATCATATGACCACTGAATCATCGTCCCTTAACACTCAATGACATTACCATTGTTGAACCATCGGCCCTTGATATTCAATGGCATTACCATCGCTGAATCATCACCTTGATATTCAATGACATTACCATCGCTGAATCATCGACCCTTGACATTCAATGACATTACCATCGTTGAACCATCGGCCCTTGATATTCACTGCCATCGCTGAATCATCGCCCTTGAAATTCAATGACATTATGATCAGTGAATCATCGCCCCTTGACATTCAATGACATTACCATCGCAAATCATCGCCCCTTGACATTCAATGACATTACCATTGCTTAATCCCCCACCATCAACATCCTTGGGAGGAAATTACCATTGACCTGAAACTACTGAATCAGCCATATGGTGGAAGTTGTGGATTCTGCGGTGGCAACTCATCTTCAGACACTCAAAAGCTTGACCATTATCTACAAGGCACAAGACACGAGTGAGGTGGAATAGTTGGTTCGACTGGGCATGTATTCACTAAAGTTTCAAAATATGAGTGCAGATCTGATTGAAACGTATAAAATTCTAACAGTGCTGAACAGACTAGATGCAGGGAGATAGATGCAGGGAGAAAGTTTTCCCTGGTTGGGGAAACGTAGAACCAGGTGTGGTGCTCTTTGTGGTTCTAATCTTAGGATGGTTGGCATAGTGTTCACAAAGACCACAATTAGCTTTTATATTGAACAAAGCTAAAGATTTATTTACACTACTTAATTGGATTTGACACCTACTCCTATATAATAAACAGCTGATAATAAACATACAATCTGCACTCATCTACTACTGATCTCTACACTGATGGGGGCTGGTTTAGCACAGTGGGCTAAACAGCTAGCTTGCAATGCAGAACAAGGCCAGCAGCACGGGTTCAATTTCCGTACCAGCCTCCCTGAACAGGCGCCGGAATATGGTGACTAGGGGCTTTTCACAGTAACTTCATTGAAGCCGACTTGTGACAAGAAGTGATTATTATTATTATTGATACAATAACTGTGATCTGCTCTCACTCACACTATCTTTCCTACAGTCTGTCTTCTAGCTTTCTCCTCAATCCCTCCCTCACAAGGCTTAGCATTGATGCCTTATATAGTTCTGCATCTAGCTCTCTCTAGTGGTTGATTTGGACATATCATTAACCCTTACAGTTTTGTACATTTATCATAATGTCACACCAGGATCCGTGTTAGACCATTTAGGACTGAGATGAGGAAAGATTTTGTTGCTGTCTCTTCAAATTCTTGCCATTCTGATGTCGCCAGAATGTGTATGAGTGAGCTGGAGTACTTCATCCAAATTGAAAAATTGCCTTTTTGTTTTAGTCACGCCAATCCAGCTGTATTTCAATATGAGAATGATGTTCCTTGTTGCTTTAGGTAGCAACACTGGCAACATCCAATCATAAATGCACCGTATGGAGAGTTATTTTGACTGTATGTGGTAGCATAAAATAAATTATATGGACTCAGTTGCCCATAATACATAGTGGCCCCAACCCCTATTTTCTTTACCATTCAATGGTATTCATCCCAGTCTTCCACTCGCCTTCTCCAATGTGCTCAAAGGGTGTTGATCAATTTGCCCTATTTCCATTCCATTAAGCCGCACATTGACCAGTTTATGATGGTGGCTAAAGGGCGGCACGGTGGCGCAGTAGTTAGCACTTCTGCCTTACGGCGCTGAGGACCGGGGTTCGATCCTGGCCTCGGATTACTGTCCGTGTGGAGTTTGCACATTCCCCCCGTGTCTGCATAGATCTCACCCCAGAACCAAAAGTTGTGCAGGGTAGTTGCATTGGCCACACTAAATTGCCCCTTAATTGGAATTTTTTTTTTTTAATTGGAAAAATAATGATGGTGGAAAGAAAATGGGCTTTGCATCTCTCTGAACTCTCAGGTCATTTCAGTATTTTCTCTAAACCTGTCTCAAACGGTGACTCAAGTTTGGTTTTGCTTCACATGAGATTGAAACTGGTGTTCCAACACCATAACACATGCTCTTCTTATCTATTTCTGGATTTGCCATTTGTCTTACCTGACCCCAAAATCCTCCTTCCAAGACAAAACTTTCTTCAACTATATGAAGGAATTCAAGGAATTTTTCATCTTGATGTTCAAACCGTTCTCCAAAGACGAGCAGATAATATTTGAGGTTGCGTTGTTAATACTGAAGTGTGGATTGAAAGGGAGACATGAAGAAATGAAGACAGACTGTGAATGATCCCAAGTGGGCAGCACGGTAGCATAGTGGTTAGCACAATTGTTTCACAGCTCCAGGGTCCCAGGTTCGATTCCCGCTGGGTCACTGTCTGTGTGGAGTCTGCACGTTCTCCCCGTATGTGCGTGGGTTTCCGCCGGGTGCTCCAGTTTCCTCCCACAGTCCAAAGATGTGCAGGTTAGGTGGATTGGCCATGCTAAATTGCCCTTCGTGTCCAAAATTGCCCTTAGTGTTGGGTGGGGTTACTGGGTTATGGGGATAGGGTGGGAGTGTGGGCTTGGGTAGGGTGCTCTTTCCAAGAGCCGGTGCAGACCCGATGGGCCGAATGGCCTCCATCTGCACTGTAAATTCTATGATTCTCTGATAAAGATCCCCCATTAACAAACATAGAACATAGAACACAGAAAATACAGCACAGAACAGGCCCTTCGGCCCACGATGTTGTGCCGAACCTTTGTCCTAGATTAACCATAGATTATCATTGAATTTACAGTGCAGAAGGAGGCCATTCGGCCCTTTGAGTCTGCACCAGCTCTTGGAAAGAGCACCCTACCCAAACTCAACACCTCCACCCAACACCAAGGGCAATTTGGACATTAAGGGCAGTCTTGAATATATTGATTGTATGGGAAGGACATCCAAATCAGATTCAACTTTTTCCATTCAGGCCTATATTCGCACTCACTCACTCTAGAGAAAAGGGCGAATCTGAAACTAGAATGGTTAGAGCACAAAAGGAGGCCATTTGGCTTCATCATGCCCATGCAAGCTCTCTGCAAGAGGAAATCACCTAGTTCCACTTCCCAGCCTTTACCCCATAGCCATGCAAATGTTCACCTTGAGATGATTGTCCAATTCTCTTTAAAGGTCATATTAAATTGGAAATAGGAGGAGTAGACCATTCAGGTAATCATGCCTTGTCGTGGAAATCATAATAAAGTCAAATTCCTCGAGGTTCGATTTAAGGAAATTTATTTACACAAATATACTTGTGGAGAGAGAGTGTTTCAGCTGCAAAGCCAAGGCACTGCACTCTGAGTTATGCAGTCAAAAACCATTATATTTATAGGTTGAAAGAAACAACTTTGAAGAGATAAAGCTTGGGAACATACGCAAGAGGAAATATGAATGTTTTGCCTTTGGTTTAAAAACAATTCGCGTACGCATTTTGTTGTCCTTCGGAAGAACAACTTATTATCATAATAAGGCCAGTACCACATACTAGGCAGTATTTGGTTTACATTACTTGACCTCCTTATTTTCACTAAAAAGCAGTGTTAAAATATAGTTAATATTCCCAGCATGCTTCTAAATTGGTGACTCGTTAACTTCCCTTCCACAATTCCCTCCTTGTTGATCTTTTGATCAACACCTTTTAGTAAATTATCGTGTCCTCCGTAGAGAAGGGTGGTTTATAATGTAAGGGGAATGGATGTATGACAGTTCCCTGAGTGTTATGAGCTGGTAGCAAGGCGGCAAGGCGGCTAGGGCTGTTCCCATGTTAGTACAATAAAAATATCTTGCGCAATATTAAAACAGTAACCATACGACAATCAAGATTACAATGGCGATTATAATCCAGAACATAATCCTCTGTTCTGACGATCCTAGCATCCAAAGCCAAAGTCCCATCCCTCATTTTCATGTAATCTTGATACCTCTCCACGAATGTGATCCACCAGATTATCAATTTTTCTGAGTTATCAGGGATGTATGTGCAGCAGTCACTTCCAATCAGGGCACAAGTACCTCCCTTTTCAGCTAACAAGAAATCAGGAGCCTTTCTATTCAGCAGGGCAACCGTTCTTATAGCACCCATCTCAGTTTCTATCTGGTTAACAGCTTCTGCAGAGTCATTAGCTACCTGCTCAAGGATGTCTCCTAGTTCACAGAGTTCGTATGCATTAGTGGCTATTCCTAATGGTGGTATCATTATTCCCAGCAGTTGTGCCCATTTCATAATACTTAGTGTCGTCCTGTGATGGGGATGATCCTGCAGTTGCTGAATGTGATGCACATAAGGGACTACGTATCCCAAATAGCAGGACCCTTCCCAATTTTCTGGTATGGCCACAGATAAAATACGTGCCGTTATATGCGGTCAGGTTTCCTTTACTATCAGTCATCATTAGTCTAATCGATCACCTTCCCAGGAGCCTCCACTAGTTTGATTTTCAACTCCTGACCAATCAAAGATGAATAATCCTTTAGCTGTAACGTGGAACATAGGGGGTTGCCAATTCAAGGTATGATCACACTGACTCGTGCCTACTGAGTGGGTCCCATATGTTTTATGATTCTTAAAGCATATACTTCCTTTTGGGACTCCAGTATAATTGGGAAGGATCAAACAGGGCAGCTGGCGTGTCACATTAAATCTAGGCCACCACCATCCTTTAAACCTATTCATATCGTATCCAGCTAATCTCCAATCTAACATATCCTGTGTGTCCTCATCATGCCCTGTATCATTCCGTCGCAGCGCCCACTCTGCTATCTCGTTACTAGTGAATGGGATGGGTCTAACGGGGATGCCCTCCCCCGAGCATCTGGGAATTTGTGTACAAACCCAACAACTGAATTTATTTACCCTCTCTGCGTATGAGTGAGACATGTATGTTAAGGTGTTAGTATGCAGTTTACCCTCGACATGATGTTGGATTAATATGATAATATAAAAACATCAACGCCGTCATTCTCTTCAGGTCAGCGTCCCACTAGTACTCTCAAAGTTCCGTATGCTGTAGTTTACACGAGTTACGTTGATCCCATCTGGCTTTTCTTTTACTTTAATGGCTGTTCGGGTTGTTAGCAGCATTTGGTAGGGTCCATTTCACCTAGGAGAAAAATAATCTTTGTTTAGTGCTTTCACATACACTTGATCTCCAGGTTTAGAGGGTGTGTATTTCCCTCTTTTGGATGCATCTGAGCCTTTTGCACCTTTTCATGTTTTCATTAACTCCCCTTCCACATGCCTGCTCTGTCATTCATTAAGATCATGGGTGATTTGATTTGTGACCTGGGGCAAAATTCTCCCCCAACGGCGCGATGTCCGCCGACTGGCGCCAAAGACGGCGCCAAATCAGACGGGCATCGCTTTGGCCCAAAGGTGCGGAATGCTCCGTATCTTTGGCGGCCGAGCCCCAACATTGAGGGGCTAGGCCAACGGCGGAGGGATTTCCGCCCCGCCAGCTGGCGGAAATGGCGTTTGTTGCCCTGCCAGCTGGCGCGGAAATGCGGCTCATGCGCGGGAGCGTCAGCGGCCGCAGACAGTTTCCCGGCGCATGCGCGGGAGCGTCAGCGGCCGTGGAAAGTTTCCCGCGCATGCGCAGTGGGGAGAGTCTATTCCGCCTCCGCCATGGAGGAGGCCGTGGCGGAGGCGGAAGGGAAAGAGTGCCCCCACGGCACAGGCCCGCCCGCGGATCGGTGGGCCCCGATCCCGG
This sequence comes from Scyliorhinus torazame, assembly GCF_047496885.1. Classification (NCBI taxonomy): domain Eukaryota; kingdom Metazoa; phylum Chordata; class Chondrichthyes; order Carcharhiniformes; family Scyliorhinidae; genus Scyliorhinus; species Scyliorhinus torazame. The sequence continues at coordinate 157,415,469 of NC_092718.1, read as the reverse complement.
GCCAGGCCACCGTGGGGGCACCGCCAGGGTCAGATCGCCCCGCGCCCCCCCCCCCCCCCAGGACCCCGGAGCCCGCCCACGCCGCCTGGTCCCGCCGGTAAATAGCTACTTTAATTTACGCCGGCGGGACAGGCAATTTCTCGGCGGGATTTCGGCCCATCTGGGCCGGAGAATTGAACGGGGGGTCCCGCCAACCGGCGCGGCCCGATTCCCGCCCCCGCCCAATCTCCGGTACCGGAGACTTCGGCGGGGGCGGGATTCACGGCAGCCAACGGCCATTCTCCGACCCGGCGGGGGTTCAGAGAATGATGCCCCTGAACTCCACTTTCTTGCCAACCCCATAATCCTTTGACTTCCTTAGTATCAAAAATCTGTCTGTCCCAATCTTGAATGTATTCAATGACCACAGTGTCTGAGAAAGAAAAGCCTGAACTACTTTATCAATCTCAACAACCTCCAGTTGCTCTCGGGAAAAGTTTTCCCCGCCTCTCTCACAAAGTCCCAACTCTCTCGTCTCCGAGTTCCCAATTGCTGCGAAGCCTCGGCTGCTGTTGAGTTGACCTGTTCCATCTTCTCTATCTTCAATGCTCTCATTCCCATCAAGTAACCACAAACAGAACCAGGACACATCCAACAAGGAAAGGACTTAAGAACAGTGTCATTGGCAGTTTCAGCAGTGCCTCAGAAGCTTTAACATGTGATCACTGAGTTTATAGTAAAACTCTTGGGGATCGATTAGCTCAATTGGCCAGATGGCTGCTTCGTGCTGCGGAGCGACACCAATAGGGCAGCGCGGTAGCATTGTGGATAGCACAATTGCTTCACAGCTCCAGGGTCCCAGGTTCGATTCCGGCTTGGGTCACTGTCTGTGCGGAGTCTGCACATCCTTCCCGTGTGTGCGTGGGTTTCCTCCGGGTGCTCCGGTTTCCTCCCACAGTCCAAAGATGTGCAGGTTAGGTGGATTGGCCATGATAAATTGCCCTTAGTGTCCAAAATTGCCCTTAGTGTTGGGTGGGGTTACTGGGTTATGGGGATAGGGTGGAGGTGTTGACCTTGGGTGGGGTGCTCTTTCCAAGAGCCGGTGCAGACTCGATGGGCCGAATGGCCTCATTCTGCACTGTAAATTCTATGATGATGATGAATAGCGCCGGTTCATTTCCTATACTGGCTCAACCTTGAAAGTGAAAATCTCCTCTGCTCTCTCCAGCATTGGCCATATCTTGCAAAGAAGATACCTACAGAGATACAATGGAAACTTGCTATTTTTGACATTGGATGTTATTGTAAAATTATATTGCTTCAAGCATCAGAGGAAATTAAAATTGGAGGGATGCGTAATAGGCAGCTGAAACCATACCAGTATTTTATTTAACTTTTATGCTCAGGTTAATCATTAAGATGTGTCTGAGATATTTGGAAGCTGGTTTCAGCTTACTTTCTGTAAAGAAGGATGATGGATAGGAATAGCCATCCATCTATCTCAGATGATAGACTGTGCCCAGGGTGTATATCACTTCTGGACTAAACATCGTCTGTTGCGCCTTGTAAGGATCCTTGTGTTTAAACCCTGTTTATTCCTCTCTCTCCTTTTAATTCAAATTACTTTTCGCTATTACAATTTTGATCCATGGACATTTAATGGCTTTAAGGCCAAGAAGTTTACCTTTAATTTAAAACAGGAAGCTCCAGCAGGGTGTGCTCTTTAGGTCTGATATCAGTGATGACCCGGACTGATTGGTTTGGCTGGTGACCAATGAACTGACCCCAAGAGCTGGATCCTGTTCGAGGACAGGCGGTGGTTGGTTCTGCTGTCTCTGGAATGTTCCTTAGTGAGGCTAGGTTCTATTGTTGACTTTCGATTTGAATTCTGGCAGTGAAGTTAAAGGACCTCAACTGAGGTCTCTCCAGAAACTCTCTCTTCATGAAAAGATATGACCAACTCTTTCTCTCAAATAAGCCTGGGAATGTTTGCTTCCTGAAAAAGGGCCTGGAGGAGACCCCACAGCCTGAGATCAAAGTCTGATGAAACAAAGCCTCTCGCACTTTAAGGAAAGGTGAGAGTCCAGTGTTTTGAAACTGCAGGAAAGCCTGTGTGGGCTGCAACATTCGAGGTTAAAACCTCACTCATACTGGGGAAAGGGTGCACTGAAGAAATCCCCAACTGAAACTAGGGGCGTCATTCTCCGACCCCCCAGCGGGTCGGAGAATGGCCGTTGGCCGCCGTGAATTCCGCCCCCGCCGAAGTCTCCGAAGGGAGAAAAGTCGGCGGGGCGTTAATGGCGCCGCTGACGTCGGAGAATGGCACGGGTGGGCGCAAGGCAGCCGATTTTGGTCCTGCCGATATTCTCCCGTCCTGATGGGCCGAAGTCCCGTCGACGTGATGACCGGTCACGTCGACGTAAATCAAACCTCCTTTTAATCGGCGTCAACCTGTACTCCAGGTTGACGCCGACCAGCGTGGAGGTGAGTGACGGCCTGGGGGGTTGGCCGCTGGGCAGGCGATGGCGTGGCCGCAGTCTGAATGTGTGGGGAGAGGTGTGTGTAGGGTTGTGTGTGTGTGTGTGCGGCCGGGGGGGGGGGGGGGTGGTTAGAGTGGGCTGGGCTCCGGGGGAGTGCCGGGAGGGGGGGTCAGTGCCGGGGAGGGCCGGGGAGGAGGATGGGGGGTCCGTGCCGGGGAAGAGGATGGGGTCCGTGCTGGGGAGGGGGATGGGGGGTCCGTGCCGGGGAGGAGGATGGGGTCCGTGCCGGGGAGGGGGATGGGGGGACGGAGTCCGTGCCGGGGAGGAGGATGGGGTCCGTGCCGGGGAGGGGGAAGGGGGGTCCGTGCCGGGGAGGAGGATGGGGTCCGTGCCGGGGAGGGGTGGGTGGGGTCCGTGCCGGGGAGGAGGATGGGGTCCGTGCCGGGGAGGAGGATGGGGGGGTCCGTGCCGGGGAGGGGGATGGGGGGACGGGGTCCGTGCCGGGGAGGAGGATGGGGTCCGTGCCGGGGAGGAGGACGGGGTCTGTGCCGGGGATGAGGATGGGGGGGGTCCGTGCCGGGGAGGAGGATGCGGGGTCCGTGCCGGGGAGGAGGATGGGGGGATCCGTGCCGGGGAGGAGGATGGGGTCCGTGCCGGGGAGGGGGATGGGGGGACGGGGTCTGTGCCGGGGAGGTGGATGGGGTCCGTGCCGGGGTGGAGGATGGGGTCCGTGCCGGGGAGGAGGATGGGGTCCGTGCCGGGGAGGAGGATGGGGGGGTCCGTGCTGGGGAGGAGAATGGGGTCCTTGCCGGGGAGGGGGATGGGGGGGTCCGTGCCGGGGAGGAGGATGGGGGGGTCCGTGCCGGGGAGGAGGATGGGGTCCGTGCCGGGGAGGACGATGGGGGGGTCCGTGCCGGGGAGGGCGATGGGGGGGGTCCGTGCCAGGGAGGGGGATGGGGTCCGTGCCGGGGAGGACGATGGGGGGGTCCGTGCCGGGGAGGGCGATGGGGGGGTCCGTGCCGGGGAGGAGGATGGGGTCCGTTCCGTGGAGGAGGGTGGGGGGGGTCCGTGCCGGGGAGGGGGATTGGGGGGTCCGTGCCGGGGAGGAGGATGGGGGGACGGGGTCCGTGCCGTGGAGGGGGATGGGGGGGTCCGTGCCGGGGAGGAGGATGGGGGGGTCCGTGCCGTGGAGGAGGATGGGGGTATGGGGTCCGTGCCGGGGAGGAGGATGGGGTCCGTGCCGGGGAGGAAGATGGGGGGGTCCGTGCCGGGGAGGGGGATGGGGGGGTCCGTGCTGGGGAGGGGGGGGTGCGAGGGCAAGTGAGTTGGTCCACCTGGCCAGGTGCCAGCCTCCAACAGTTGGACCCATGCGGTCCATGCCACCTGGCTAGGAGGAGGAGGGGGTATGGGCAATGATGACATGTCGTCGTTTACCAGCCCCCCCCCCAAACCAGGCCGTCATGTTCTCCGATCAGCCAGCGATGTTGGCCGCCGTGGCGGCAGCCGCTAATGTCTATGTTGCCCTGGATGAGGAGGAGGAGGAGCGTGCAAGAGAGGCGGCGCAGGCTGCCGCAGAGGGGCAGGCGGCAGCTGCCCAGGCTGGAGGGACACCTGACTGACAGGACGAGGAGGGGGAGGAGGACGTCACGGCCCCACGGCAACGGAGGCACCCGAGGGCGCCCCGGCAGTCATACCAGGACCTCACGGATCGGGAATGCAGGAGGAGACTCTGGATGAGGCGGGAAACCGTGGCACACATCTGCCACCTGCTGCCACACCTGTCACCGCGTGGCACTGGCGGGGGACACCCTCTCCCCGTGTCCATCAAGGTTACGGTGGCCCTGAACTTTTATGCAACTGGGTCATTCCAGGCACCGAGTGGGGACCTGTCCGG